>NC_060218.1:11427500-12027500 GCF_907164935.1 Osmia bicornis bicornis
CCAGAATCCAATACCGAAACTACCAAGGAACAACAGCAACCTATCACAAGAAGACATAATGGAAACCTTCTCATCAGAGGACCAAATCGCCAAAAATCAATCAATAGAGGATCTAGTATCCGAATTAAAAAGCCAAAACGACGCACTGCGTCGACAAAACGAAGCGCAGCAAATCCAAATTAACGAGCTGTTAAGAAGGCTCAACAAGAGCGAAGACTCGGAACCAAAATTTTATTTTGCAACCCCGCAAAGAACACCCCAGCCACCAAGAAGTCCAGCCAAAACCAGCCGACGAGAAACCCATCATCCCTGCTACGGCCCAACGAAAACCAGCCAACAGAGGAGCAGGTTAGGATTAACATCCCCCCCCCCCATATCATACATGATATTAGCGCGCAAATAACCATTAACACAATACAGACAAGCTGTGTAATAATTAAAGCAAATTTTTGAACAAAAAAGACATCTGCAAACTCCCATAACTTATACATCGATACATCCGAAGACTATAACATAATTCTAACAGTATTAAAAAACAAAAAATTAAATACACTCCCAAATACGAAAAACCGCAAACAATACTACTGAAAGACCTTGAATGGAACTACGATCACGATACCATACTAGACGCGTTAAACAGTACAGTCATAACCAAGAATCGAAGCCGAATGCTGCAGTACCGCGAAACAGAATAGCACGAGGTAAGTTTCTACTATTCAACGATTCTTGGTTATGACTGTACCGACCCCTGCTGACCTGACGTTCGGTCGTCGGTGCTGAGCGGATTGCAGGTTTCTGGCGCTTTTTACTCGAATTTTTAAACGTTAATAACTGGAAAACAAAGCCGTAAACGCTATTTCGTTATTCTTGATTTTCGTCTTATTTTGATCCCTAGAATCACCCCTTAAAATATTGCCCACCTATTGTCGAACACCCTGTATATTTTACCTTAATTGTACATATAGCCAGAGAGCCGGTATTACACCACTTATTTTTATGTATACTTCATGATAATATATTTTAAAAATATTTTTCATACGTTATTAAATGATTAGTGTGTATTCTTATGTAATTAATAATTAAAAAAAAAAAATTGGTCATTCATGGGGCGCGAACCTGCGTCAAAAAGCTTCCCAGCGGTTCCGCTGTCGGACACTTTAACCATTCGGTACACCTTAAACAATAAGCCACCGACAACGTAGGAAAACTGTCGAATATTTTAGGAGATAAGGTGCGTAATTTTCAATTATTTGCAATAACTTCACCCTCTCCATTCAGATCTTGCTCCATCCACTGCAGAAATGTTAGAAATCACATAATGCACTAACGAGGGGTACTACCCAAGTGTTACGCTCACTTATTAATGAAACTTTGCCACCTTGTAGAGCTCGTCGCCCTGAACACGCCTACACCCCCTTTTGGGGGCAGACGACTAATTGTTTAAAAGATATTCACAATTAAAGTTAGTTACCGCTTACATTGAGAAGCATGACAAACTAATACATACAAATGCTTAGCTCCGCGGTAAAACGCTTGACTCGCAATCTAGTTGTCTACGGTTCAAGTCCATGATTTACAACTTTTTTTTTCTTTTTTCTTTTTAATGATAATTTGTCTCTTTTTGAATAACTATTACAACTGTGCTATAATCATTGCATTTATTAATAATTAATTACATGTGCTGAAATTTTTTTGGAATTTAAGTTATCTTTTCTATCCAATACGTACATTAACACCCTTACCGCATTCAAAATTCGATATATCGAAACTATCGATTAATCGAAACTATCGATATATCGAAACTATCGATTAATCGAAACTATCGATATATCGAAACTATCGATTAATCGAAACTATCGATATATCAAAACTATCGATATATCGAAACCATCGATTAATCGATATATCGAAACTATCGATATATCGAAACTATCGATTAATCGTAACTATCGATATATCGAATTTTGAATGCGGTAAGGGTGTTAATGTACGTATTGGATAGAAAAGATAACTTAAATTCCAAAAAAATTTCAGCACATGTAATTAATTATTAATAAATGCAATGATTATAGCACAGTTGTAATAGTTATTCAAAAAGAGACAAATTATCATTAAAGAAAAAAGAAAAAAAAAGTTGTAAATCATGGACTTAAACCGTAGACAACTAGATTGCGAGTCAAGCGTTTTACCGCGGAGCTAAGCATTTGTATGTGTTAGTTTGTCACGCTTCTCAATGTAAGAGGTAACTAACTTTAATTGTGAATATCTTTTAAACAATTAGCCGTCTGCCCCCAAAAGGGGGTATAGGCGTGTTCAGGGCGACGAGCTCTACAAGGTGGCAAAGTTTCATTAATAAGCGAGCGTGACACTTGGGTAGTTCCCCTCGGAAGTGTGTAAAGGAAATGTAAAAATTGAAAGTATTTCTCATGTTATTGCACGAAATATGTCGAAAATATCGGTTTTTGATTTTTTTAAACACGGCGCACCCGACTGAAAAATCTGAAAAAAATTGAGGACACCCATCATGCTAATATCTAACTACTGTGAAAGTAAGAATCTAGTGTCTCGAAAGCTTCCACCCGAAATCTCAATTTTTCGACTTTTTTTTTGCGTTTCTGATTTTTCACGCCTAGGATTTGCAACCGAAAAATCTGAAAAAATTCACAATCATAAAGAAACATGGCTAGAATATTCTAGAATGTTTTCAGATTTTTTGAATGCCACTAAATAGGGCAAATATGGCAAAAACCACTTTTTCTTTCTCACCCTATAACTACCCTCCCGGTTGAGATACAGGGCTGAAACTTGGTGTACAATGGTTCTTTAGGTAATTATTTAGAAGTTGGTCCTCCTCACCGATTTTCGTGACCTTGAAATATGTTGTCAAGGTCATCATTCTGAACAATTTTTCCCTATACACGTTACCGCCGCTCGGCCTTAGTTTCCGAGATATTTGCAAAAATCTTTGGCAATTAGTTAAAAGTTTGCCCTCCTCACCGATTTTCGTGACCTTGAAATATGTTGTCAAGGTCATTATTCTGAACAACTTTTCCCTATACATGTTATCGCCGCTCGGCCTTAGTTTCCGAGATATTTGCAAAAATCTTTGCTTAAACTTAGATTACGTGTACACTGTATTCCGGGAAAAATGGAGACTGAACAGTGATTGAAACAGTGATTGAAGTGGTTTGAGGTTAGGGTTAGGGTTAGGGTTTTGTTTTTGATTTTTTCACGTTATAATTACTCTTTCTTTCACTTTTTATATATTGTATACCTACTATTCATTTTGTGTTTTGTCAGAAATCGGAACATTTCGCCCATAATGTCGAAAAATGACATTATACGTTCATTATCATCATGTTGACGTCGGAATAAAAACTCAGCTATATATCTCACGTAATGAGACGTACGAGTTCCATAACGAGGAATATTAGCTCTCGTATCACGCCATGTACGCTCTAAACCTAAACCTAACCTAAACCAAACCTAACCCTAACCCTAACCCTAACCTCAAACCACTTCATTCACTCTTTCAATCACTATTCAGTCTCCATTTTTCCCGGAATACAGTGTACTGGTGACATAAATATAACTGCAGTTTTTTACGAATATCTCGGAAACTAAGGCCGAGCGGCGATAACATGTATAGGGAAAAGTTGTTCAGAATGATGACCTTGACAACATATTTCAAGGTCACGAAAATCGGTGAGGAGGACCAACTTCTAAATAATTACCGTTTTTTATTATAAGCTATAAAATGGTGCATTGCTGAATAAAATCGGGTCAAGGGCACTTTTGACCATCTTATCCTGCTATACCGTTTGTTTAACATATTGTTGAGATTTTTTTGGTTAAAATGAGACCAAATACGATATAATTTGGATCATATTTACTTACTTTTTATACAAGGGAACATCCCCAATGTGAATTTTTTTTATTCTTCCATATAGTCTAAATTATGTCATGTTTGGTTTCATTTTAATCAGAAAAATTATACCAATATGTTAAAACAATTTGCATGCAGAAAAATCTAAAAATAAGAAAGTTAAACTGTTATTAGTTTCTTGGCTGCTATGGCTTTCATGCCATCCTTCTCTTTTACGACTTGTCGCCGGAGATAAAAAGCAACCGCGAGGTTCGATACCCGTATTGTCCATTTTCGCTTCCCAGCTTACGGACAACGTGAAAGGCATTACACACTGTAGTTTAGGAACCACTGATTTATGAGTTACTCAAACTGTTATTACTTTATGCTTACGAATTTTCGCAGTTCAGCATTTGGATCTTTTGGTATATTGATAGGATCTGGTACTGGTATTCCCATACGATTTAGAAATCTTCTTGTAAATTTATCACAATCAACAACCTTATATACTCTCCCAAAAATTTCCAGTTCTTTGCCGATATTCAAATCAATGATATCATAATATCTGTATCTTACTGGATCAGGCATTGGAATTCTCTGCCGTTTTAGAAGAACACCTATATAAGTTCAATTCTTTAACATTAAAACTTTATTATCTTGACAAATATTATATTATATTTTTGTTTACACACGTAAAAACACAGATAAAAGCAAACAAAATGAAGAATTCTGGTTCTAACAAAGCATTATCTTTTATGAAAATGTAATTACATAATAATTAAAAATAATCTAAATATTCAGGTAATGAGTATATACTATTGTACCTTGTTCAAGACCGCTATTGTTAATGACAGGTTCAGAGATTTTCATTGTTCCATCTTCTAAGAAGAAGCTAATATTTACAACACGAATCAGATAAGCTGTTTTCCATCTTTCTTGAACTGTTTCTTGAAAGAAAGCCTTAAACATCAATCTCTAAAAACATATCCAGTTTTAGAGCATCTACATATATGTATACATGTGTATATATAGAGTGTTCGAAAAGTCTGGAAACGGTCAAATATCTCGAAAACGAGACATTTTAGGAAACCATATTTGATACATTAGTTGTAAAGTTTCAACAAATGCATCAAACGGTGGTACGTATTTGACCTTGAGCGTAAGTATGGAGGAGCTATCAAGGTCAAGTTAAAAATTTTGAATGGAAACCCCGACTTTTTATTTAATATTCTTGTAGCTGACATCGAGAGCTTTTCAAAACACTACCCATGAGCTTCTTTCGGTTGAGTACTTTTCGAGATATGAGTCGATAAAGTTCAAGTACCGTCGGCATTAGCAGTAGCCAAGGTGTACACTCAGTCTCATCGAAGTTGTCGCAGTGAAGTTGGCGCACACACACATTTACGCCGCGTCGGTGAGCCGATAGGTGGGATGCATCGGCTCACCGACGCGGCGTGAATGTGTTAGTGCGCCAACTTCACTGCGACAACTTCGATGGGACTGAATGTATGTACACTGAGTTGCAATGAACTTGTCGCAGTGAAGTTAGCTCCAGATTTACTGACACATTCACGCCGCGTCGGTGAGACGATGGGCGAGATCGACTCACCGACGCGGCGTGAATGTGTCAGTAAATCTGGAGCCAACTTCACTGCGACAAGTTCATTGCAACTCAATGTACAACATGCCGTGTGGAGGTTGCACGGTCGGATTGGTACCTCATTGTGTGTACGTGCGCAGACACACACGCAGGCGCACGCGCGCACACGCAATGAGGTGTCAATCCAACCGGGCAACCTCCACGTGGTACCTACACATTAACCAACATTGACTACATACTGCTAATGCCGGCGGTACTTGAAATTTATCGACTCATATCTCGAAAAGTACTCAACCGAAAGAAGCTCATGGGTAGTGTTTTGAAAAGCTCTCGATGTCAGCTACAAGAATATTAAATAAAAAGTGGGGGTTTCCATTCAAAATTTTTAACTTGACCTTGATAGCTCCTCCATACTTACGCTCAAGGTCAAATACGTACCACCGTTTGATGCATTTGTTGATACTCTACAACGTATGTATCAAATATTGTTTCCTAAAATGTCTCCTTTTCGAGATATTTTACCGTTTCCAGACTTTTCGAACACCCTGTATATGATGATACCGTAAAGATTCGATAATTGCGAAACGCTCGGGTTCGTTTCACTCGTATCGTACAATTCCTGCATTGTTAGAAGTTTGCCGACCGCTTCGAACATAGAAAAGAACAGCGAATAAAAAAAAGAACGGAGCGTGAATCAAAACTAATGCAACGATGAAACTTTTTTATCTTTAATTTTTTTGGTATGAAGCTTTTATTAAGAGATTTGTGACATTTTTCTAATTAAAATAAGACCATACACGATATAATTCGGACCATATTTACCGTGTAACTTGTTTCTAATTTAATAGAAATGATAATGATACATTATAAGTTGTTGCAAGTAAATATGTTCCGAATTACGTCGTGTTTGATATCTTTTTAATCAGAAAAATTCTACAAATTTATTAGTAAAAGTTATATAAAAAGAAAACTAAAAATAAAAGAGTTAGCATCCTCTTGGTATTTAGAACAATATACATAATATGCTTTTGATCTTTGCCGAGTGTCACGATCGCGGCTTCTCTTTCTTTTATTTCATTCGCTATCCTTCCTGGTGTCCGAAACTTATTATCGTCAAATTAACCAGTAAATATAGTCCAAATTATATCATGTTTGGTCTTATTTTAATCAGACAAATGTCAGAAATATCCTGGTAAAAGTTTTATAAGAAAAAAATGAAAAATTACAAAGTTAGGTTGTTGTATTAGTATTAGCTCACTGATATATCTGATCCCAGATCATGTTACACCACTCGGCAAACGAACTTTACGGTGTTTCAAGGAGTATACCCTCCAGCGGTGGGGATGAGTTCTTCGCAATTATTCAATGTTTACTGTACTCATTATTAGTAAGTGTATAAGTATGCTGTTGTGGAAGTTTTTTTAAAAATGAATAATATCATTGCAGTCAAAGTATGCACTTCCCTAAATATAAAAATTTTTAAGTTTCAATTGTCAGTATTTCAAAATTCAAGAATCAAAATTTCTTAATTTTGCAGTCAATTAACACTTTTTCGTCCCACGAAACACAAAAAAATTAGTCAAGTTTATAAATATCGCATCTTGTAGTCGATGTACACAATTTCTTGTGCTTGGAATTGTTGAATAAGTCCAGTTTTTCGAAAAATTTTTGGAGATTATAAGAAAATGGCATAAATCATGATTCTCGGTCAGCTCAGACGGTACACACTTTCCTTGTCATTTTGCATCAAGCTATTGTTACAAATGCAACAGCATTTTACCCAGAAGTGCTTGTGCACCATTATTCATACAATGTAAACTTGGTTGCGACAAACGTATTTATACACTTAATAATATTAATTAACTACGTTTTTCTACAATAGGGTAATTTCTACTTGGCCATCATAGGCAATCCAAGACGGCAATTCGTGAACTTCTCCACGAGCATAAATCGATGGATAGCGGATATGGTCGCCCGTATCTGTTTTTTCTGACAGATAATAAACTCCATCGTGTATCTTCGCAAAATATTGATTCCTGTGAAACTTTGTTCGACCAAGCTAAACATGTAAAATATTCCAGATTTATTTTATATTTCATTACACTTCTGCCTGTACTTATTTATATTATTTAATTATTAATAATTCTTTACATGTATGTACATACATATGTTACTTAAAAACTTTATTGGTTAATGGAATCTAAAACGATATTGAATTTTAGGGAAGACACTTACATTTTGATTAAAATCGAATCCTGGCAAACATGGAAGTACAGGATCACGTTGCATTTTACTTTTTAGGAAAATAAGAGTTGCACTAATACATTAAATGTACGCAAATGAATAATTAGCAGTAACTTTACGACGGAACTTTATGCTTTACACTTTATACATTTGGTCCCGATGTAAGAATCCAACATACTTGTATTTGTTTTGTCTCCTTGGAGATGATTTCATTGGGTTCATAACAGAAATAATTGTAAAAAGTTGCAGTTTGAAATGCATATAATTATTATTATCAACAATTAGCAATATTATATTGGTAGTATTTTAAACCAGTAGGTACAAAAACATATACCAAAAATTTAATATTCAATACAATAATTTATATACGGGTGTATATTAATTTCGTAATTGTTAGTAACATATTATGCTATCCATAAATTGAACAACATTGTATAATGAGATTCATTACTTACTAATAGTGCAATTATAATTTGCAGGTGTACAAGTGTACTGTACAAGTTTGTAGATAAATTAACATTTAAAATAAATCAATGCATGTTATAAGTATTAATATACATAACAAAAATGTAACAAAAAGAATAAAATAAATTTTAGTTCACAAACTTCAATGTATTTAAAGCTATTGTTATAAGCTTTAAATATTATAATCAAAAGGGATTTTAATATTGTGCATATTATAAATGTAATATATATTAATATTGATATAAATACAGAACCGAGCATAATATTACCTTTCTTAGGAAAACGATGTCGTAGGAAAAGAAAGTCCCACTATTCGTATGTAAACTCAACAAATTTGAAGTTCACAACTTCAAAATTAAAAAAATGGAGTTTTATAATTTAGAAATTTTTAAATTTATATTTTGAAAATGCAGTTTTAAATTTAGGTATTTCAAAGTTCAAATTTTTAAATTAAAAAATCTTGAAGGTTGAAATTTGAATTTTGACATTTTAAAATTGTGAACGTTGAAACTTAATTGCTTAAAGCTTGAAAATTAATATATTTACATATATTAAATTTCATATGTTATAATTAAAAATTATACGAATTTTTTCGAAATTAGTCTCAATAATAATCTGGTGTAAACTGAACATAACGCATGGTAACTTTCGAGCCTTTCAAGTATTTCACTGATAATGAGTGATGAAGCCTCCTTTCCCTACCTCGTCATTTTTCCGAGGAAAACTAATTTATGCTTGGTACTATATGTACATTTATATGTATGTGCTTACGAACTTACATATACTAGCAACAGTACAATATTCAATGACGGTTGCAAAATAAAATTCAGATCATATATAAATCAAATTACATTATAAAAAGCGCTTTGTTGTTTTTAACAGTGGACGGTCCAAGTGCAAAAAGACATGTAATCATTATCTTTTCTTCAAATCTTTTATATTCCCTGTAATACCAAATATTTTGGTACTCTTTTCAATACTTTATCATTTGAAATTCAAATATGATCACATTATTTCATGAACGTTTGGAGAAACTGTATCGTGAAAATTCAACAGATCATTAAGCACATAAAGAACTATTCAAATTTTTAGTTGCTTTCCTTTATCTTCTAGTCCCTAGTCTCTGGCTGCAAATCGTACCAACTTGTGGATGATTTTGTCATATCGATTTCATTTAGATTCAAATGTAATTGACCCATTACATTGCTCCCAGTGGATAACCAACCCTTTTGGGTACAAACAGATACTTCCAATGTACGAGAATTTAAATCAGCTTGAGAAACAACGTATTCAAATTGCTCATCAAATACTGGATTGCAATTATCCTTCATTACTGCTGTTTTACGTTTAGTTTCCTTATGGCGATCCGGAAGTAGATATAACTTTACATAAGGATCCGGTATATTATGTATATCATTTTGTGGCAGAGGTAAATTACTGTAATAATAAACATTCAATTAACATGTTATCAAACGTTTTAAGGTTTTTTATATCAATAATTTACTTACGCTATTTTATGCACAACGATTATAAGCTTTTGCCTTTGAACGCTATAACGTAAGGATAACTGTATTCGACCTAATTTTGATTCACCAGCGGATGATGTTACACTTAAATTTCTATGAATTAGCTTTGGGCTTTCAGTAATAGATTGATCAACACTAGCGACAATGAACTCTTCCTCTAATGGAGCTCGGTCTTCAGGTACAACAGCTGCATCTGATCCAGTACTATGCGTTGCACTAATTATTGATTCTTTTGACGATTGTTTTTTCAATGGAGTAGGTGAAACTTAAAAAAGACATTACACTGTTATTGTAATATTAATAGAAAGCTTAGAAGCCAATCAGTTTAGTCGGTCTTTCACTAACTATTACAACACTTATGCTGTGCAAATATCTCATTAATGGACAATGGTATTTATACTGATTACAAAATTTTTTGCTGAATTATTAAGTGGAAAATCAGTGTAAATAATCTATTATGTTTCTTCCTTGTATCTACATAGATATGAATATTTTTCAAAATCTCACTTTGGAGTCATCAAATCAAAAAGCGAAAAAAAAGAATTTATATATGTATAGCCCAAGTGATTATATTGTATTGTATTGTATTTTAATAATTAAAAACCTAATAATTCGAAATCACTTATTCTCATTAAAACGAAGAAAGAAAAATTTTTTCGGCTAAATATCTTGAAAGCTATCTAGAGTAGAAAAAGTAATAAATCGTGATGTAAGAGAAGATCCTACCACTCGTGTATAAAAGTTTACTTGCAAAGATTTTATTCAATATTTTTTAAAACTTCAGATTTTGAAACTTAAAAATTAAAACTGAACTCTAAAATTTGAATTGTGAAACTTTAAAATTCGAATTATGAAATTCCGAAATCTGAAGCTTGAAATTTGGAAACTTTAAAATCAGAATCTTAAAATTTGAGTCGGAAAATTTTTAAACTTTAATTTTTTAATTTTTATATTTTAAATTTTAATTTTGAACTGTAAAATTTGAAATTTCTGATCTCCGTTAACATATTTCATGATTTACATTGATTAGCTTCTGAGCCTGCCAAACAAGTAAATAATACACTTACAGTTTTTAGATGACATATTACTAATATTTGATTCCTGGCGTTCAATTCTTTTATTCAACTGGTTAATATCATGATCATCGTCATCTTCCTCTGATGTAGGTTCAGGTTCCTCATACTTCAGAATCTGATAAAAATGAATTTTTATTATTATCTTTTACTATTTCTAAATTTATGTAAAAAATTTAACGGGATCATACATTTAATGACATAGAAAGTATTAACTTGCTATCTGCTTCAGCCATTTGCAGATCATAAGGCTGTTGTGGAATTTCTAAATTATTTTGTTTTAAAAGTAACGAGATATTGTAACTCATTTCTCCTATTATAAGACCAGTCTTTTCATCTGTAATCTAAAAATTAACATGTAATATGAGACATTAAATTTTTATCATGAAAAAGCAACATTTTTTTCAGAAGTAGGTATACGTACCTTTATATGCAAGATACCAGTTTCGGGATTGCTAATTAGAAAAGTAAAACCTTGTTCCCATATTGGATCAGAGGAACGTAACATGGTAGCGGTTCTTTTAATGGTTGCACCGACACTTGCTTCAAGATAGACATCAGGCTGCTTATTTCCTCGAACACACTGAAAGTTTTACAATAATTTGAATTAGTCATGACCTTCCAGGTTCCCATCGTAATGAACCGCAATGTTTATGATACAATGGTAAAACAACTAGTAAGAGACATCACTAAAGTATAACATGCTAACTTTGATAAAAATTTCACCAATATATTTTGAAAAACTGTTTATACAGTTGATTGGAGTTGGCTGTCACGTTGGAACTATTGACAGTTTTATTATGTAATATTTTTACCATAATTTCAAGTACCTAATACAGACATGTACAACAAGAAGTAAAATGGACACCAACGCCTGGGACAACTCGTGGGCACTTAATAATATCCAAATTGTTTTAAAATATTGAGGAAAATGTGTTTTTCATTTCGATCTTTGAGAACTGTTTTCACTTCGTAGATCTGAATGATTGCGGATCAGAACAACTATGTGTCGACTATTTTTCAGAGAATTATCTCAGATGCAAATTATACCTTATAAGTACAATATCATGATGGAAATCGTGAGTCACAATTTATTGAAAGTTAATAATTATAACTGTTTTCTCTCAACTGGACGCTATTTACTATTATAAATTAATCAAATTTATACACACTGGCAAATTCTTAGCTGAATCAACATAAAGAATGAGAAGAGCTGTACTCATTGATGTTACTCGAAGTTCCTGTGTTTCAATTAAAGCCTAAAATAAAGTAAAAGATTAAAAGATTCAAAACTTTCAACATATTATAAGTTTATATTATATTAAAAATACATACAGTTTTCAAATCAGTAATATTTTTTGAAAACTGAAGCCATGTTAATCTTAAATGAATCATGCCATGTTTTGCTTGTTCCAATGAAATCCACTGAAAAAAATATATACTTGTTAATATATCTTATAATTACATTAATACTGTATTTCATACTTACTGTATCAATATTTCCCTTCTTTTTTACTCTGCTGACCTCAACCGTAGCCCTATATTCATAAAACAAATGGAAGTAGTATATTTAAAGTATTTAAAATATAGCTTAATATAAAATATGCTTAGCACTAGCATGACTACCTACATAAGTAGAGCTCAGGGTGGGCTTGATTCTTTCATCATTCTCAAATTTTAAAATTCTAACGATAAGTATCTAATATTCAAAAATTCAAAAATATCAAAATTTCAGAATTTTATAAATCAAACATTCCAAAACTTCAATATTCTAGGATTTTAAAATTCTAGAATTCCCAATATCTCAACATTCTAAAATACTAAGATTCTAAGAGTGTGGAAAGGGGAGGATGACCAAAGGAATGGAAAACAGGGTTGATAGTGCCGATAGTAAAGAAGAGAGAGGGGAAGGAGGTGAGGGAGTATAGAGGTGTATAGACAATTATGCTCACACTGTATAAGGTGTACAGTGTACACGATGGTAGTAACAAGGAGACTGGTTAGGAAGAAATGGTGAGGCAGAAAATGGTACCACAGAATCAGACGAGTTTTAGATGGGGCATGAGGGTAATGGATAACATACGTGTATAAAACTTCCTGATATATTTAATGGCCTATTGGCAAGTAACGAGGAAGAGAGGGAAAATGTACGGTATTTAATTCTGTAAATAGGAAGATACTCTGGAGGACGATGGAGGAGAGGCGGGTAAGCAGAGGATTAATAGAGAGAGTGAAGGAGACTTATAAAGAGACGAAGGGCAAGGTAAAGGTGGAACAAAGGGTAGGAGAGGAGTTTTGGACTGGACGAGAGGTAGACAGGAATGCCCGTTTTTATAAGAGTTGGAAAGGAAGGAGGAGGGAGAGGGAATGCTACGGGGAAAGAGGGTATTCTCGCTGGCATATGCGGATGACGTGGCACTATTAGGAGATGCAGAAAGAGGGTTGGGGATAATAATAGGGGTAATGACGGATTATTAAAAAAAAACGGTTGGAAGTTAATAAAGATAAAACGAAGATGATGATATGTTAAAAAGGGAGAGGAAGAGAGAAGATAAGGGAATGGCGATGAAAGGGAAAGGAGATAGAACAGGTGAAAAGATTCAAGTACAATTTAGACTATGTGGTTAGAAGGAATGAGAGAATGGATGAGCAACTGAAGGATGGGGAGAAAAAATTGGGGGACTAGTGAAAGGAGATTTAGGAAGGATTGGGAAAGAATAGTTATACCTCATATCACGTAAACCGGACAACTTTTAACGAAATTGGCTTTTAATTATGCATTTAGATTTTTCACGTAACTTGGTTAATTATTGTCCAACTTATGTCGCGTTTGGTTTCATTTTGATCGCAAAAACATAAGAAATCGATTGACGTCGCTTCCGCAAAGATCTGATAAAAAATGCGGAAGTTGGTATTTCTACAAGAGAAAACCATTTCCTTTTTCGGGCGGCATACCTGGTACAGGCACAGCCAGAAACACAGAAATTCGGACTCTCAATTGCACGGAAAGTTGTACAATTTTATTGCATAATCTGAACGCGGCCTTGGGCTTTTCGATACACAGATGTGGACGGTGCTGGAGTATGGGGCAGAGATATGGGGATGGGAGGAATGAAAGAGGGTGGGGAAGGCACAGGAACAGTTTTTGTGGTGGGTTATGGGGCTGGAGTGGACAACGCCAGGATACATGGTAAGGGAGGAGCTCAAAAGGGGAAAGTTCAGGGTGGGAGCGAGGAGGAGAGCATGGTGATTTGAGGAAAAGTTGTGGAGGGGAAAGAGAAGCGAGTTGGCGAGGAGGGTACTGACGGAGGTGAAAAGAAGTGAAAGGGTATGAGGCTAATCAAGATAGGAGGAGGGAAGGAGGAAGTATAGGGAGAAGAGAGGAATAGGGATAGGAACGGAAGCGGAATTCAGAGCAGTAGAGAAATGGGAAGAAAGAAACAAATGGAGGAAAGGTGGAGAAGGATAGAGGAATCGAAATATAACCCGGGATGCAAACTGTTGAGGGAGGAAGGAATCCCAAGTTATCTGAGGAAGGGATGGAGGAAGGAAAGATTAGGGAACGGCTTTAGGGAGTTGAAGTACTGGGAGCAGAGAGAACCAACAAAATTTCCGAAAGAAAAAAAGTCGCTCTTCTCTTGATTGGGAAAGTCAAAATCCGTTTCTTCATGGTGACCATTTGCTCAGAAACATGCTTTTCATGCACTTGCAACTGGTTCTGACTAGTTATGGGGAATTTCACTGAATTTTGACTAACAATAAGTCGAAATTCCAACTTTGGATATTCATATTATCTCAGAAACTAAAAGAGTCTACCAAATAATATTGCAGGTGGTTACTGAGGGGGTCAAGGTCTACCAGCATACCAGGTTTGGTCAAGATCGCAGGTGTAGGGACACGCTGTAGCGACATATTATAGCCTTTCTGATTTTTTTCCTGAAGGAAAAAATCAAGAGCTATGCAGAAAATGTGGATGGCGGGAGCAGTGGTGGACTCAAGTCTTGGGAGGATGCGAGGAAAATAGGAAGGAGGAGAAAGGATGACAGGAAAGGGAAAGAATAGAAGGTGCAGGAAGGATTGAATAAACAAGAGAAAGGAGGACAGAAGGAAAACGGAGGGAGGAGAGGAGAGGAGAGAGAGAGAGCGGGAAGTTCCAGGGGGAGGAGAGAAAAGCGAATGAGAGAGAATGTACTTACGTACACACATGCACGCACACACGCACGATAGCGCAAAAGATAGGCTAAAAAGATAAACTAGCTAGGCTAAGTTAGGCTAACAAGATGTAATGAAAGAGATTTATGTAGAAGAAGCGAGGCAGAAGTCTTGTAACCCCGCAGGGGATCCAATAAAGACACACTAAAATTCTAAGAATCTAAAATCTTCTTGTAAAATCTTATTTTAATAGAAATAAATATTTTGGCTAAAATGCAATATCCCTCACCCTCTCCCAATTCTAGCTATGTCAATGATGATTAGAATGTAAACTGTACATGTATGAATATGATTCAATAATGCGGGTATTTGAAATTGTATAAATATAAATTGTAGACACAATAAAACTTCAAAAACAAAGATAGAAATAAAAAGCGTTTAATACCAAACAAAAGTAATTAAAAAGCAGTGAAAAAAAGAAAGAGGTAAGAGCTTAATACGAGTTTTATTTAAAAAAAAAAGAATCACTGTAAAGCGCGAACTCAAAAGTAACCCTTATCCGGATATTTTTTATTTATGTAACGTTGACAGTCCGTCGATGTTGATTGTAATATATAAATGTCTCTTAAAACACATTATATTATATTATATAAATGATATGACATCTGAAAACATTAAAAGATAAACGATTATTTATATTCCACTGTTGTAGTCGGAGATCTTCTTATGTTAGATTAATAATTGGCAAACCAAATTTTTTATTTTAAGAAAAAGTTTTAAATCATCTGTATATAATAAAAAAGGATAAAAATTATATGAACCATTATGTAAATTAAATAAGCATAAGTTCATTGGACTCGTCTTGACCGAATAAGGGTTAAAATAAAGAATTATTAGAGAAAGCTCAAAATAAAAAATTATTCAATCACAGAAGACAGAACGTATAAAATTACAATTATAATTTGAGGTAATTATTTTTATATAAACAGAGGGTTTCTCAATAAAGGTACATAAGATAAAAATTGTATGAGAAATCCAACTTCGTATATATTTAATTTATTTCCAATTCCACTTTGTCATATTATACTATTGTTTTCATTCCAATGATTCTTGTAATCATTTTGAGGTTGAGGTAATATTTTTTACTGGTATCGTAAATAATTACTACTTTAAATATAATGCTACTATCATTCTGTGTTAATCTTCCCTCTGAAATACCCTCTATATACAGGGTGTTTTACAAAGTCGGGAAAAATCAAGGGATAGTTCTAGAAGTCAAAATAAGACGAAAATAAAAAATGACAAAATATATAGCGTTCGTCATTCTTTGTTTTTTACTTACTAACGTTAAAAAATTCAGGCAGAATTTGCTGTAGTAGTAACAATATTCTTTTGCGAATATCTCACAAACTAATCGAGTTCGACATAGCTTAGAGCAAAAAAGTTGCTTAAAATGAGCAATTTTACAACACATTTAAAAATCATCGAAATCAGAGGGGGAATAGCTTTTCTACAAATTCACCAATGTTTTTATTCGATATCTCGGCAATTAATAAGCTGATGAAGATATCGGTTTATATTATAGTTGGGGTCCTCTACTCCCTTTTTATAATTATTTATTACTTGCAAACTGCAAATAATAAAATTTTTAATTTTTCTTCGCAAGAAAAAGGGTTTAGCAGTAGTAAAGCGTAGTAAATCAGTCCCAGTAACAATTTCGGTTGATATTTATACCACATAATGCTTGTTGTCTAAAGAACAACTGTGAGCAATTCAACACCCACCCACCCTAATAAGGGAGATACAAGGGTAACAACCCTAAACTTTACTATTTTTTTTTTGGAAACTGTTTAAGATATTTGATCACACTAAAGCGCAAATAGTATGTACTCATTAACTATATTTCATATATTTTTTTCAATATTTTTATCCGATGTTTAAGGGTTGAAAATTAATAAATAAACTTTTGAGGTTGATTTTTACAAACAACCCCTTAAGTGATACCCACCGAAAAAATTAAGAACAATCCTTTATTACTTAACTATTATTTGTAAAAGTTTCAAGAGTGTCGGATTGATACAACATAAAGCAAAGCCAGGCTGAACGTTAGTGGCGATCAAAATTGTTGCTGGGGCCAAATCACTATGCTTA
The DNA here is from genome assembly GCF_907164935.1 of Osmia bicornis bicornis. Taxonomy (NCBI): domain Eukaryota; kingdom Metazoa; phylum Arthropoda; class Insecta; order Hymenoptera; family Megachilidae; genus Osmia; species Osmia bicornis. The sequence goes on from NC_060218.1 coordinate 11,444,577, forward strand.
TATGGCTAGACCCTTTGCCATTTTCGGATCGTACGTTATTTTCAGCCCCCCCCCCCCCCCCCCCCCCCCCCCACATTTGCATATTTTTATTAAACTTCTTCACATGCACTATGCATATAATTTATAATAACATACAAAGAAAAATATTCTTCTGAACTATAAATGTTTCTATATTATATAAGGGCTTCTAAGTGCATTCTATGCTTGGATAACTACATATAGGTACTTGCACAGCCGACTCTAGTACTAGCCATGCTGAACAACGTGGCAACACCGCTCACGTGACAATCGGGAGTCCTATTTTCAAAAACAGACTCCTGTGCTCGGAATTGTAATTAACGTCTTTTTTAATTAAAAGCTGTAGTAATATACGCTATTTTGTATTAATTATGTATAAACAATACATAAACGTTGCAACTATGGCAAGTAAAAGTGATGAGGTAGTATAAAAAATGTTGCAAATGTGATATATATTTTGTGTACTCTCGAAGTAGTTTGGTGTTGTGAAGCATGATATTTGAAATATTTACAGTGGTTTCAAGAAAATTTAGGTATGAAGCAAAATGAAACCATCTTTGGATCAAATTGAAACATTTAAGAATTGATAAACGTGTATATAAGTTAATAAAAACCTTGAAACAAGCGAAATTATTGGAACGAAACCAAAGAGGTTATGTGAAATCCAGAAAGTAGTCTGGAGTCTGACGACGTTGATTGGCTGGGAGTCTGGGGGTCCGGGAGGCAGATAGAGTAGGGTAGGTGTTGATATATTCAGACCGGACTCCCGCGGTGTTGCCATTTTTACTTCAGCACGGCTAGTACTAGAGTCGGCTGTGGTACTTGTTACAAGCAGCAATACCTGCCAAGTGGATCATCTTGACCAGCGTTATCTTTATCAAAGATCTTGGTAAGCACCATGTTGTAGAAAGCTCCCAAGCTCTTTTCCACTATAAACTGTTATACAATCTACTTCAGTTTTTTGGCATCAAATATAGACACCTACCGACTCATAAAATAAACAACTCAAGTTTTAAAAATCATTTTATAGGATTAAGTCTTGATCGAACCGTCGCGTCGTAGTAGTCCCAAATCGCAAAAACCTAGCCAAAATATGAAGGCGTTCTTCAATTTAAATGAAAATTGGTACCTAGGGGTCTTCGAGGCCGGTGATTACAAATCAAAAGTCAAAATTACACAAAACAAAATGGCGGATCCAATATGAGCGATGTGTATATTGAAAAATTGTTAGTTCTTCTCGAAAATGAGTATAATGGAGTTTTTGAATCGCTAAATCAGGATTAAAACTCCAAATATACTAAATAAAATCCTAAAATTATAAAAATCTAAAACTATAAAATTGTAGTTTTTAAATAGTCGATCCCAATAGTAACTCGTGATTGAATTATGAGGCATTTGTAAATGAAAATACTGAAGTCACAAATTATATTGCATTTATTAAATTAAATATCCGCAGTAATAAATAAAAAATGTAAAAATCAAAAGAAATATTACATAGAATCATCTGAACTCCTGTCAGTGTCATTATCGGTACTTTCTTCAGTGGAGGCTGGTAGAATTTTATAGTCAATAATGAATTAAATCAACTGGTTCATTAAAAAATATACAATTTCGAGTAAAAGAATCTCATTTATGCATCACGTTAAAGAAAATTCATTAAATCTAATAATAAGTCCACCCAAAACCATACATACAGTAACACGCTTACCCTGCATTATAAAAAATGGCCGATCCGGGTGGCACTTATTAATGGCAACTAATTTTTGCAAATACTGTAAGATAAAAGTATCAACTACAAGCCTGAACAAGAATTTTAGCGGGATATTGTGGGATACGCAACTTTAGGTCTACATCTTTAACATTCGCGCATGAAGTTTTACCTTTTATTATTTATATTTTATATTTTAAATATATGTATAATTTAATATATAGTAATATATATAAACTTAATATATATTAATATATATAAACTTAATATATATTTTTTTATTATACCTTTATTATAATACATTTTCCTATCATACAGCGTTACCGTTAACTATTTTAAATATACTGGTACTAATAAACATTCTACTTACTTTCAGGAACAGCATCTATTTTGCAGAATTGAAATTAATATAGTCTTGCAGGCGTTTAATGGTGGGGGAGAAAGGGTTTCGTCTCCCCAGACGCCTTTAGTTCGGGCCGGGGATCGCTAGGTGGCAGCGAGATGATCGGTGACAGTGCTCTTGCAAGCGATCGCCCGGCATGCAGTTCGAATATACAGTGTGTCCCAGAACTGGAGTAGGAGCCGAAGAGGGATGATTGCTGAGATCATTCTAAACAACTTTTTCCTTTGTCAAAATGTTGTTTAAGGCTTCGTTTTCGAGTTATTAACGAAAAACACTGGCCAATCAGAGCGCGCCGTTAGCGCGGGCCGAACCACGAGAGTGTTGGGTATGCTCTGCGTTCAAACCGTGGTCGTGATCAAGTGCATCGGCACCACATCGGTGTAATAGGATTCGTTGTTCATGAGCAATCAATAATTTGATACTATTATTCCTTTCTTTTTTTAATTCATCATTCGATACAACTTTTGCCCAACGAATCTTATTATACCGACGTAGTGCCGATGCACTTGATCACGACCGCGCGGAGCATACCCAACACTCCCGTGATTCGGCCCGCACTAACGGCGCGCTCTGATTGGCCAGTGTTTTTCGCTAATAACTCGAAAACGAAGCCTTTACCAACATTTTGGCAAAGGAAAAAGTTGTTCAGAATGACCTTACCAATCAACCCTCTTTGGCTCCTACCCCAGTTCTGGGACACCCTGTATAGAAGTTCCGAAGTGTGGTATGATAGGTGTCTGGGACAGGGATCGTCTGTTGTCAGCCCCACTAACGAGTTTGACAGACAATCTTTTTCTCCCTTCTCCTACAGTCTGTTTAAAATTATTCACTTTACACTTTGCTCTTGCACACTGTATTTCACTGCACGAAAACTGTGTGACGAATGAACGCGGTAATTGAAACGCTCACCATTTTGCAGGTATGTATAAGTAATAATAATAAAACCTTTACTCCTTGGTTTTCCTATAGACACACTATTTGAGTGCACAACCCAGCTATTAAAATAGTCCCAACGAAAAATTCATTTTCGAGGTTTTGGCCAGGTTTTTGCAATTTGGGACCACTGTGCGTCGTAACGATCAGTTGTGTTTACCTCTCGTCGTCTCGCTGAAACGTAAACCGTAATAATAGTGCTGATATAGAGTGATTGAATCGAGTTTATTTAAATTACCACCAACGGTCACCGGCCTAACGGCTGATTCCATTCTTAATATTGTGCAAATAAAAGTGCAAGATGACTGACATCGGGCACCTGGTAACAACGTCAAAAAACCAATCCACGCTATAAGGTGAGACGATTATGCGGACTTACAATGCTCAGATACCGAAACAGAAACAGTTAATAACGAAATATGGAAACTACCAAAACAAATTAAAAGGAAGAAAAGAGGAGTTCAGCTTGTAACCATACATTATGTTACATATTGATACAGTCGGGTCAGTAGGGGCATACCCCTTAAACGACAAAGATTCCCACTCGCCCGAGATGCGTGCGCATCGATCCCCACGCGGTATCGATCCCTACCTAGGATCGATCGAAGGAGGTCGATGCGGGATCGATGATCAGGCACTCTACGTTCGAACGCGCTAGCGTTAACACGCGAAAGACGAGGGTCCGTTGGGCGAGAAACTATACACGAAGACGAGTCAAACCGACTTAGTACAATCGTCAAACTGCCGATCTACTATCTTCGTGTATGCGCCTCAAACCAAGGAGTCGCGTGCACAAACTAAGCCGCGGCACTGCTTCAAGGACCCACATTCGCGAATAACCAAGGTTTCGTCGTAGTAGTCAATTTACAGAATTAATCCCATCTAAATTCTCAGTTACATTTATTTCTGTTCACATCAACACCAGTGAAATAAATTCCGTGAAGCAGTGCCGCGACTCAGTTTGTGACTCCTGGGTTTGTGGCGCATATGATTCGTGCTTCGCGTTTTGTAAATTCAAAATAGTTTCTTTTCATATATTAATACATTATTAAAGTCACGGTTACTATCCATTAGTGACGGAGTTAACGTCAAGATCACAATACTGTGCTCTGCCGAACCCTCCTAGTCGTTCTAAGGGATAGTGTCCAGTTAATTCAATTCGTAACATTTCTCGCCTAACGAAGAAAATCATCTAGTTGATTCTTTCAACTCCTACTTTACAAAATAGTTCAAGGTTTGAAGTGTGTGGGAGACGAACACGGCTCCACACGAATTACTGATTCCGGAAACTTCTAAGAGACCACTAACGTGCCTCTGGACGTTTCCTGGACATCACTGCTCGTATGGTGTTTAGTGTGGGTCAGCGATATGGGACTCTATCCCGCAAGGGCCGGACCTCCTATCGTTTTGACAGCGACTCTAGCAAACAATAAAAATAACATCTAATAGGAGCTGGAAGAATTAGAAAGATCAACGAGCCAGGAGTGGCGTACCGCATTTTGTAAAGTTCAAATCATCGCGTCTATGGGAACTAGATAGCGAGCCAGGAGTGGCGTACCGCGTTTTGTAAAGTTAAAATCATCGCGTCTATGGGAAGTAGATAGCGAGCCAGGAGTGGCGTACCGCGTTTTGTAAAGTTAAAATCATCGCGTCGATGAGAAGTAGATAGCGAGCCAGGAGTGGCGTACTACGTTTTGTAAATTAAAAGAATATCGCCGTTATAACAGCTTACGTATTACCTGAGTTGTATCATTGATAATCAGAATATATAAGTAGATTTTACCACCTAATCATCTCCGTTTCTTGTCAGACAACCTCCAAATTCTCCGCAACCCAATAACCAATCCGCGAAGTAGAAAAAGTAAAAAGAAACAGTTACAAGCTAACGAGCCTGGAACCACAAGGTACAAAAATAAAAATAGTTAAACGGCAAGGTGCATCAAAATGGCTAGAAGACACCGAGCTAACAAACAAATATGAGATACTGCAGACCCCCATATTGAAAAGGAGATAGATAATCCGACTCCTAAACCGCCACCTATATTTATAGAAGCACCCAACATTATTCCTGTGATAGAAACCTTAAAGCAACTGGTAAACCCTAACGATTACTTACTAAAACAGTTAAAGGAGAAACAAGTCAAAATCCAGGCCCAAAACCCATCAGCGTACCGATTAATAATTAGGGCACTTAGAACCGAAAATGCTGACTACTACACATTCCAGCCAAAAATGGGAAGGAAATTCAAGGTAGTTATTAAATATCTACACCCAAGATTAAACACAGAATATATTAAAGCAGACTTACAGTCAAAAGGACATAAGTTAAGCAGCATTATCAATCTTACAAAGAGCGGTACATACATCGATATCTTTACCAATGTTCCTGGTGGAACTCGAACAAGCCAACAATAACAAAGAGATATATGGAATAATTGCAATTTGTAACACCATAATCAAAATTGAACCTCCAAGGGCAACCAGAAATCTACCACGGTGTGCAAGATGCCAATGCTTTGGGCACACCAAAAACTATTGCAATAAGCAACCAAATTGCGTAAAATGTGCGGGAATACATCTCACAAACTTTTGTCCATTAGGCAAGAAAATAGAGAAAGTCACCTGTACCAACTGTAAAGGCAATCATCCCGCTACCTAGAAAGGCTGCATTGTAAGAAAGGAGCTCATCAAAAAAATGCTTCCTTCAATCAGAAACAGAAATGTAGAAATGCTAAGTCCAGAACAATCAAACCACGAAAACGTGAACTTATTCACAAAACAGGCTCCGACTCCCATGACAAGTGTAAGAACCTACCCAGGCGAAGTAAAAATCAAACGGTACACACCCAGGAAGAGTATTTTAAAAGTAATATAGAAAAATTATAAAACCTAATAGAAAAATTAGCCACGCAAATGTCAATAATGTTAAATCTACTAACGAAACTGATAACGATACAAGAGGTCCAAAATTCAAAATAATGGAGTGAAACTGTAACAGGCTGCAGAATAGACTGCCTGAATTAAAACTATTTCTTACGTGCTACGACACTGACATAATTGCTTTATCAGAAACGCATCAATCAGAAAAGGCATACATAAAAATCCCAAACTACGTATATTATGGTACTCCATACCCAAGTGGCAAAGTCCGTGCAGGTTCAGACATTCTCATAAAAAAGAGCATCAAGCATACGCAAATATTCTCATGCCAAATGGAAAAAATACAATCAACCACAATCAATATCACGCTAAATAATCACGACATAAATATTTCACGCAATAATCCAAGATGAATACAACAACTTTTTCAAAAGCTTCAGCAAGAAGTACATAGTACTAGCCTTCGATGGAACGGCAAAGAATCAACAAATTTCTCGGATGGGTCCGTTGCCTCCGTTCCTTTGGAACGGCACGCAGCGAAACGAAACTCCTCGCCTGTAGTGGCCTAGTCCTATTGCCTAACCGTTTCTATCAAGAAACGAAGAAATGTTGTCCGAGTCGCAGCACACCGTCGCATGCAACGAGGCAACGTCTGCCTATTTAAAAGGGTTCGGAACGGTGATACGATACGAGCATTTGATACCGGTGGATACCCGGCTTTAGATTCCTTTTTCTTTTATGTTACATCATTTTTACTTACTAGTTTGCAATATTAGCTTAAGTAAACGTATATATTCAAACATTTGTGTCGTTCCTTTTAAAAGCCCTAACAATGGTTATGGGCCCAGGTACGCGTAATAGAAAAAGTAAAACGTAATTTACAAAGCGTCCTCGTGTTCGGTCAAAGTCAAGCGCACAACAGAATTGCAAAGTAAGTTAATACCAATGAGAGAAATGGACAACCGAAACGACTCTCAGATTACGAAGCTATCTGATAGAAATTATCGAACGTGGAAAATAGAAATGAAATGGCTATTACGAGCTAAAGAACTACTAGAGCACATGTTGGAACCTGTAGAGCCAAACGAAAATGCCACAGAAGCAGAAAGAAAAGCGTTCGCATCCAATGATAATAAAGCTACTGCAGCCATCGGTTTGAGTATAGAATCTGAACAGCAGATTCATATTGAAGATTGTGCAAAGTCTAGGGTAAGAATCCTTCAACTTAAAAGAGAATTTAATCACTTACAAATGAAAGATACCGAATCTATGTCAGCTTATACATCAAGAGCCAAGATTGTGGCTAATAATTTGACAGAGGCAGGTGCAGAGGTAAAGGATGAAGATTTGGCGTACGTACTACTAGCAGGTCTTCCAAACAATTATGAAAACTTAAATATGGCGTTGGCCAGTTTACCAGATGAAAAGTTTACATCTACAGAAATCAAAAGAATCCTATTGACAGAATACGATAGAAGAGTATCAAGAGAAAGCGAGGAAGGTGTTGTGCATAAAGAAGCTTTTCAACTTGTGAAGAGAACAGAAGCGAAGGAACAAAAGGTTCAAAATTATAATAGACTAAAAGTACTACATGCAAGAAAATAGAGCACATCGCAAAAGACTGTAGAGCTAAATTAGAAAAGGACAAAAGGAAGTTTCAACCAAAATCAAAGAAGAAATACGATGCTTTCTTAGTCTCATTGAACCACATTGACGTCGAAGATGTGTGAGAACACTCATCGTGTATGCAAGAGAAGAGAATGGTTTTCTAACTTTGAAAAGACTGATATACAGGTGATAAATACAGCAGCTGATCAAAATAAACCAGGTGCAGTCCTACATGCACAGGGAGTTGGTAATGTAATACTTAAAACATTTGTTGGGAATGAGAAGAAAGACGTAATGTTAAATAATGTTTATTTTGTGCCAAATCTTAAAAAAAATTTAATGTCCGCTTCTCAGATAGAAAAGAAGAATAAAGAGTTACTTTTCAGAGAAGGTAAGGTGAAAATACGAAATACCTTATCAAAACAAGTCATGTGTGAAGCCTATAGGAAGAACGACTTATACATAGAAAGAGCTGAAGTGCAAACTTCTATTGGAGAAACGGTGGAGTCAAACAACTTGAGTAGGTATACAGGATCAAGCGATATGACATCAACGTTTCGGTCACCTCAGCAACGACGTAATAAAGGAGTTGGCAAACTCGGATCAAGTCATAGGACTTGGTAACACGAAGTTAGACAAATATACATGTGATGCCTGTTGCATAGAAAAAGCGACTAAAAGTCCTTGCAAGAGTCTAAAGGTAAGACAAACCAATCATATATGCGAGTTGATCCATTCAGACGTTTGTGGCCCGTTTCCGGTTCAATCCGTTGGTGGAAGTAGATACTTTATAACGTTCATTGACGATTTTTCGAGAATGGTGTCAGTGAAATGTTTGAAGACGAAATACGAAGTAAAAGATGCCGTTAGAGATTACATTACAAGAATAGAGCGTCAAGCCGGGAAGAAGATAAAACGGTTTCGTACTGATAATGGGTTAGAATATTGCAATAGTGACCTAAGTACGTACTTTAATCAACTAGGAATCAAGCACGAGAGATCCAACGTTGAGACACCGCAAATGAACGGCGTAGCCGAAAGGTTAAACAGAACCTTGTTGAACTTGACAAGAACCATGCTGAAGTCCTCAGGATTACCACAGAAGTTTTGGGCGGAAGCAGTTGTAACGGCCGGATACATTAAGAATAGAACTGGCCACTCAGCAACTGGAGGTATAGTACCGCTAACGTTCTGGTCGGATCGTAAACCAAGCGTGCGTCACCTGAAAGTCTTCGGATGTTTAGCATACGCTTGCCTACCTAGTCAAGGACGGAGAAAACTCGATGACAGAGCCGTCGAATGCATATTCGTCGGATATGCTACTTAAACGCGCGGTTATAGATTATGGTGTCCACGAAAGCAAGACGTCATCACTACAAAGCACGTACAATTTGCTGAAGATAAGATGGGTTATGGATGGATTTACAGAAAAGACGTCGAAAGCTACAGATATAACCAAGTATGATCTGACGACGACGAAGAAATTGCAGAAGAGGACATAGGAACCCTTGAAGAGGACATCCGATTCGAACGGTCTGACGGACAGGATCACATGATGAGAGAAGACGAAACAGTTGGAGCACATGGCACTGCTCAAGCCAAGAAGAGAGGAAGGCCCAAAAAGGTCATCAGAAATCCATATGGATGTAAGGGAAAACCGAGTGCGCAGGAGAATGAGAAGAAGAACAACGGAACCGGAAGAAGACAACGAAATAGAGGATAGCGACATTGAAGCAAATCTAGTTGAAATTGTTGAACCTCGAAGCTTGAAAGAAGCATTGAATTCTCCACAAGCCGCTGAATGGAAAAATGCAATAAACGAAGAATTGGACAGCTTAACGAGTAGAGGAACTTGGGAAGTAACGAACTTATCCGAAGGTAGAAAATGCATTGGATGCAGGTGGGTATTCAAACTGAAGACTAATACAGAGGAAGTAATTACAAGATATAAGGCGAGACTAGTCGCGCAGGGCTTTTCGCAAGAAAAGGGAGTAGATTACTAAGAAACATACTCACCAGTGGCTAACTTTTCTTTAATAAGACTGTTTTTAGCATTGGCAGTGACTTTTAGGTGGTACATTAGACACGTGGACATGAAGTGTGCGTATTTATATGGTGAGCTAAGAGAAGAGATTTTTATGAAACCACCACCGTTGTACGAAGTCAAGGAAGGAACAGTAGTTAAGTTGTTGCGTCCTATTTATGGTTTAAAGCAATCAGGAAGAAGCTGGAACCAGAAATTGAATGACTTTTTGGCGGGTCAAGGATACAGAAAATTACAATCGTCAAGTTGCGTATACAAAAAAAAGGATTGGACAATCATAATTGTTTATGTTGACGACATTTTTATTTTTGCACCAGATTTGAAATTAGTTACAGATACTGTGAGGCACATCACCGAGAGATACGAAGCCAAAGATTCAGATGAGATCAGTCAAGCATTGGGAGTCAAAGTGGAACGCAACAGTGTGGGTGACATGCGTCTCCTAATATTGAAGAAATACAATATGATTGACTGCAGAAGAGCAACGACTCCATTGGACCCGGGTCTTAAGGTGTCCAAGAGGGATGCACCTACCGCAAAAGAGGAGAGAGCATTAATGAAAAATGTACCATACAGAGAGCTCATTGGAGCTCTAATGTTCTTGACTCTTTATACGAGACCCGATATATTGTTTGCGGTAACCAAATTATCGCAATATAATTCGAATCCAGATAAGCAGCATTGGCAGCAGGCGAAGCCTTAAGATACCTGAGTGCAACTAAAGACTATGGTATAGTATACAAGACAGGCGTTAGCCCGAAAATAGTGATGTATTGTGACACCGACTGGGCGGGTGACTTTGATGATCGGCACTCGTTTTCGGGAATGATAACGTTGGTGGCAGACAACGTTGTACAGTGGAAATCAGTCAAGCAGAAATCTTTATCGATCTATACAATGGAAGCGGAATACGTATCCTTGGCGAATGAAGTTAAAGAGACCATATGGTTGAATATGCTTTTGTCTGAATTAAAGCTAACACATTATTTTTCGAGTCCTTTGCAGATTAACTGTGACAATCGGGCAGCGATTGACTTCGTCAAGAGTAGGATTGAGAACAGTAGGACGAAGCATATTGATATTACATATCACATCGTAAGAGAGAAATTAGAAGAGGAATTAATCAACCTAACGTACGTCCCTTCAAATGAGAAAACATTCGGCACATCCAAGTTGGCACGCTTGGAAACATAGTTAGGAACCTTTAGAGCCCCCGCAGGCTGCAGACTTTCTATCGGCCGATAGTTTGGTCGGGTTGGCCTGTTAACGCGCACACTGAGCCAACTAAATACTCGGGTTGGTGAAAGAAGAGACAGGGTGGAAAGAGATGGATAGTTTAGTTTGAATGTAATCGTGCAGCCCATCAAACTTATTTATCGGCCGATACCGAATCGTTGTAATATGCGCACTTGCATATATCTTCATACTGATTAAGAACCCGACCAAACTATCGGCCGATAGAAAGTCTGCAGTCTGCGGGGGCTTTTATAGTTCCGCAGATGCGTGAACTGTCGGATGGGGCATCTTTTGTTTTTCCCTATTCTGTATAGCCCGTTTTATTCTTCGCCACGCGCGCCATGTTAGTCTTAGATTCCTTTTTCTTTTATGCTACATCATTTTCACTTACTAGTTTGTAATGTTAGCTTAAGTAAACGTATATATTCAAACATTTGTGTCGTTCCTTTTAAAAACCCTAACATTAGTATTACAAACAACAACAACTTCGTGAAATACATCTTAAATCTAGACCATACTGCAATATCGAACCATTCCCTATGGAAATGTATAAAAAGAATAAAAAGACCAATCTTACCAATTCCGCCGATACAAAAACAGGACAGGAGTTGGACTAAATCTGTCGAAGATCAAACAGAGACTCTAGCAGAATACTAACAAAGAAACATTCCAGAACGCATATACACCACATTCTCAACCCAATGCAGACAATAGTCGCACTAATTACAAAAGAGTGAGAAAAACAAAAATTATTGCAACAACAACAAAACTCCAGGATACGATCTCATCACAGCTAAAATGCTTAAGGAACTGCCAGCTAAAGCACTAACGATAAGATATATAACAATCTTGACTAACGCCATCTTTAGATTAGGATATTTCCCACATATCTGGAAATGCGCAGAAATTATACCGCTGCAAAAACCTGGTAAGGATCCAAAAATGCCATCCTCCTACAGACCCATATCACTCCTTCCGATAATCTCCAAAGTAATAGAGAAAACTATTCACAATAGAATAATGAAAGAAATTGACTATAAAAGATTGATTTCAGACTATCAATTCGGGTTCTGAAGAAACCACAATCCAATCGAACAAACCCACAGAATGATAAATAGCATAATTGGTTCTATGGAGGAAGGTAAATATTGTACCGCAGCTTTCCTGGACGCGGGAAAAGCTTTTGACAAAGTTTGACATGAGGGACTTCTAACTAAACTAAAAGCAACGCTATCGAATAATTTATTCTTAATCATCGCCTCATATCTCTCAAATAAGTATTTCTATGTTCGGCTCAAAAGTGTAACATCTACCCTAAAGGAAATCCATGCTGGCGTATCGCAGGGAAGAGTGTTGGAACCCATATTATATTCCATATACGTGGCGGACATGCCAACCTCTCCCCATACCTAATTATTTACATTCACGGACGACACTGCTATTTTATCCACGCACAAAAATATAGAAACTGCAACATCAAATCTACAAAACCATTTAAAACAAATCGAAGTCTGGCCGCCAAATCCCACAGGAAAAAAATAGAAAATGTGCAATCGGTCATCCTAAGAAGTACCATAAACGCATCATGGTATATAAGGAACGACGACATAAGCAAATTATTAAAAATCCTTACTGTGGAGGAGGAAATAAGGAAATATTCAACAGCTCACCTGCAAAGAATAAAAACTGATAAAAACCAGCTTGCCAACAACTGCTATTCAAGCCTACCTAGAAGAATGAAAAGAAAACACCCAGTGAATCTGCTTACGTCAAACAGTTAACAAATAGTCAAATTAAATAGTCAACTAGTGTACTTTCACTACAATTACTTTTCCTGAACTGGAATATCGATGAAACAATACTAATGCAACAACAAAACTTTTTGATTTTTCATTTTTTTTTTTTTCGATGAAACTTTTACTAATGTAATTGTGAGATTCATTTGATTAAAACAAAACCAAACACGATATAATTTGAACCATATTTACTTATTACCTTATAATGGGAAAAGGCTTAAATAGGCGAAAAAACAAAGCAAATATGCTTCAAATTGTGGTAATTAATTTAAAAGAGTATTGCCATCAAGCAGGTGTCGCCAGGTCCTGGCTCGCGGGATTATTTCCGCAACGCGGAGTAGCAAGCACGAGACGCACGCCGCGCGATTACAAGAGATATAAAAGAAGGCGGTTGCATCAGGCATGAAAAATCAGTAAGCGAGAATCAGTAAGCAAAAGTCAATAAGCGAGAGTCAGTAAGCGAAAATCAAGAATCGTTTGTAATCACAGCCAACAAAATTACATGTATATTACAAAATTATATCGTGTTTTGTCGTATTTAAATTAGAAGAACCTCACAGTCATACTGGTAAAAGTTTCGTTTTGCAAAACTAAAAAATAAAAACGTTTTATTGTTTAATTAGTATTGTTTCACCAATATGTTTTTCTCCGTTCCTTTGATTCTCATACCTATTTCTCTTTCGTTATCTGTCCTTTTCTAAGTTCAACAACATTCAAATGCTTGGCCGAGTCGTTTCTAACAATAAGAACCGAAAAGTCATCTCCGCTTCATAACTGCTCGGTTTCGGTTTCGATTTTCGGATAGTTATCCAACTTTTACTGTATGTGCATATACACAAATTATATACATATATAGCACATCATTAACAATTTAAACTATATGTTATATATTATTGAATATTACATTAATATAAACATCTATATTACACTAGGCTGACATAGAAAAATGTCAGTAAATGAAAATTCATCATTTCTGCTATTATTATACACTACTTATAATATACATTATAACTACATATCTATTCTGAATTTGTTCAATTTTTAATGATATATTGTAATAATAAGCTGCATTGAAAAAAATTTCTATGTATTAGTTTATCAAGCATAACGCCTACAATGGACATTTAAACAAAAACAAAAAATATTACCATTTCGAGATATAATTTTAAAATTTGTAAAGCTGTTCTATCATAAATTGAAGGGAGCTAGGCAATCAAAATATCCTTTCTTAGTGAAATGTCACATTATTTATGCTGAAACTTGCAAACCTACAGATTCGATAACCAAAAGAGTCAACCGATGCACTAATTTGGTTTCGTCCATAACCGAGTATCGGCTAAAACTTAAAACTTTGAATTTGAATTTATTTATTAAATATACAATAGAAATATATTAGAAATTATGTTAACCCTTTTTGAATTAATTTTAATATTAATATCATCTAAATTATGATTTTACGAATTATTTTTCTCTTTAATTATTTATGTATTATTTAACTCTTTAATATTCTTATGTGTAGGAAAATGTATTCATAATACCTGGTAATTCTCAGATTGACTTTCTTTATATTGTCAGTTGCCCTAAGGAAGCCTATTATACTCGGTACTGTAAGCTACATTTAGGACGCTCTGTGTGTATAGATTGTATAGATATATGTATACTGAATCGATTATTCAAGAATTAAAAACCAAATTTCAATTTTACTTTAATACTAGAACATTTAATATTACGTATGGTTATGTTATCATATTTTTTAAAGCACTAAATGATTGCTGACACAATGAAATAATGCACTCAAACTTCAAACACCACTCACAAACCAAATGTAATAAAAAAACTCTAAACTAATATGACACAAACATGCCCTTATTTTATATAATTAACAGTCATATTTTTGATATGTATTATAGATAAAAATACATTATGAAAACATGTGGAAAATAATTATTTAATTAATATAACATAGATCAGGTTTTAATTATTTTAAAATTTTTTTAAATAAAATCACAACAGATTTTCACTTATCCGGCAGAGAAAAAAGGACCTGGAAAAACAGGTATTTACAAGTCTCTCTTTTTTGAGAAAAAAACAAAAATTAAAAAATTTTTATTTTATTTAAAATACGACAACAAAGACATTTGTTTCTCCCCCTGTTCACTTTTTTGCAGATAATGCCGCTCAGATTTTGTAACAGTCCACCGGATAATCAGAAAAGTATCGTAATATTAAAATTTTAATAATGTACTTTACCTTTAATACAAAATTTACAAAAATAAAATACTATATGTTTATACCTTCCAAGACTTTCGTCACCCTTAGTATCATCATAGTCCCACAGCAGCACAGTAATTTGTTGAGCAATGGCTGACATCACAGCACACTAGTCCCACATAACACATCACACGTAACATACATACATATGCATTGAACTATGAAACTAGATTAGAATAAATTAAGATGCTCCCAATCTATATGTTCGAAACAGTAACTATTTTGCATTTTCATAAGCAAGATATATAGTAATTTATATAAAGAATATAGGAACAATTCACTGATTTACTACAATATATTAAGTTACTAAAATGTTAGATCAGCAACATTTTATAAGTGTGTATAAACGCTTAGAAAAATAATAAGATAATAGGTGTAATATAATGACAAAATTGTGGAGCTAAATTGCAAAATGAAAAGAAATAATGTAATGTTTTAAAATACTCCATATTCACTAAATCGTGTTTCCATATATTTAAAAAATTATTTCTTACCATGTAAAAAATGCTGTACTTGAAAATTTTTGTGAGACTTAGAAAAAAATTGCAGACAAGAGCATGCAATAAATGTTAATTTCCAGTAAATGAAAATTGTACATACCTCGCACCAAAAATCCCATTTTGGATTTACAGTATTATCTATAGTTTTTGTTCTGAATTCTTGCGCTCCAATATTTATAATAGCGTATGGATCAGATTTACCCTTACCCAATACTCCGATATCTTTCTTCATTAGATGCTTTGCTTCTACTACATGAATTCTTAAAACACCCTACAAAATAAAGAACTAATTCATCACTGAAGTTTAAATTACTGACTGTTTACATTGGCATAACTAAGTAGGGCCCATGATAAGACTTCCCTTCCCACCTCTCCAGAATTCCAAAACTTTAAAATTGATACTGTTAATTCAACTAAAAAACCAAGTCCACTCCAGAAGAAAATTCTAATTACACCAATGAATGTTTATAAATATGATTTACCTCAGGCTCTGGTATTTTTAACGATTCAACTGGTACTGATTCACTTAACGGTATAACAATTTTATTTGGTAATACTACGAAGGCTCCTATTTGTTCCACTATTGTTTTTCTTAAAATCTCACTACAAAAAAATACATGATTAATAAAATATTCAAAACGTACATTAATTTATTTAGTACTTAGTTCTTCTTACTTAAATCCCGGTAAATCAAGGACATCTGCTATTCCCATTAAATTGAAATTAATAGCAGGAGGATTTAGAAAAAATGCTTGTATACCTCCAACTAACGGCATAGCAGGTAATAACGGTTTCAAAACTATTCTCATCATTCCACGAATCTAGAAGGTAATTACAAATGTTAGTTATAAAATAATAGATACTAATGGTAGATATATTTAAAATTATTTACCTGAAAATCTTTAATACCACCCTTTATATTTCCAACAGAAAAAGTAATATCACAATCACCTGCATATCTATAAAATTATTCGAGAATAATTAGATAAGCAATAAATATTATAAAACCAAGAATATTAATAGAAACAGCTAATACATACATAATATCAGCATCTATAATGACTTCGTTTCTTGAAGTGTTTTTATCATATGCCTTAATTCCATAGATTTTTAAAGGCTACAAATGTGAACACAAATTAGTCATTCTATATATAATCACATTGATAAATAAATATCAAGATCAACTTACAATGCGACCCAAAACTAATCTTTCAAACTGAAATCCTTTTACTTTATACTCTGCCAATTTCTCAATGATAGCAGGTTCTATAGTTTGCTTACAAAGTTCACGAGCAAATTGATTAATGCTTGGCCAGACTTTGTATAAAACCTTAAGAAATAAAGAAAATTAATTAATTAAAATTCATATAAAGTATAATTAATAAATTCTATGTTTTCATACTTTATTTAGCCATTCAACTCTATCAAAATCAGGAAAATAAACCCAAGAAGGTAATTCATCTAATCGATCCATTATCAATCCTTTTTCTTTGGCCATCACAGTGGATTGTGCCATAATTACTCTCAATTCATTGTCTTTCCTACGCTCTGCTTTCCATGTTACCAAAACAATTGGTGCAATTAACCAAGCTATATTTAAATTTAAGTATCCCCATCCCCAAATAATACCGACAGTTGCCAACTTGCTCAAAAATGACCTAGCTAATGAACTTATGCTCATGTACGGCCATTGAATGGTCTCAGAAGGTTTAACATCTTCACATTTGCTTTCCATTTTATTAAATAATTGACAATTTTCAATTATCAATATTTTATTTATTATAATATTTTATATAACTTTGAGTTACATATGAAAATAAATTTTTCGTTTTTCAGTTCATTTATTCTTCCAACATCACTGCAAAAAGTAAATAAAGATTTATGTATCAGAAATTTGTTTGACAATACAAAATATCATGCAAAAATAAAATAAGAATACCAATAGTACTTTATCATTACATTTAATTAAATAAGAAGATATAAAGATAATAATGATAATAAGAAATAAAATTATGAAATAAAAAATACAACATCAAGGAAGTAACAATGATTAATTATTCATTACATTTAATTGTAATGACTTTGATATTTAGTATACAATTATATCATGATTATTACTTGATCTGTTTTGATAAATATGAAATGATATACTATCAAGCATCTTAGATTGATAAGCAAGACCTAACATTTACAATAAGAATTAAATTATTAGCAATAATGTACGCTTACAAGTACTTGTTAATATTCATAACAAAATAATTAAAAGCAAAAAATATATAAGAACAATATGTATTGGAGTTAATTAATGTATTAAAAATAAGCGGCAGATTATGTAATATTTAATCTTATTTCATTTTTTTAAATAGTTCATAAATGCATATATGTACGTTGTTACCTATACTTTAAAATTAGTTTTTCTCGCAAATCTTAAGTTATATGCAAGTATTACAACAGCTTTAATAACTTGCTTACACTTCTAACAACGTTGCGTAGGTATATGTAAGTACACACGTATATTGTATGATCGCATCTAAATATAGCAGTGTTAGTCACATTTCAACCATAGACATATGAAATATGGACGGAGCCTTTCTACGAGGGGTAACTGATAATCGCGATAAGGGGGGAACACATCTGACTTCGACTATTTTCGTAAGCGCAGACTCGCGTATGTTCGGCTTTTCGCATCCGTACGATGAGTCAGTGATGCCAGAACCGTGGGACGTGGGACAAATTTTTACCCTCTCCACGACGTCCCACGACGTCCCAGTGACTCCCCTACCGCAGTTATTTCATCTAACACAAGCGCGTTGTCCCACGTGTCCGTGTAAGCTCTGCGGATTTGGCAGAGTTCGGCTGCTCTCGGCATTTCTACGTTATCGGCTCGATGCTCAAGCCGCTAAAGCACGTGGCAGCAGCATCGACGAATCGACAAAATAATATAATTTCGTCCATAGCAATATGGCTGAATTAAGAAACCAGAAGAATCAGTTCGAATCCCGATTTTACGGTTTCAGTTCTGATTCTTAATGTATTAACGTTTTTTTAATACATTAATACTATGAAATACATTAACTTGGGAAGCAGTTAAAAAAAGGAGTTGAACTGCATCTTTCTTTGATTTTTTAAAATTAATATTTAAGTAATTTCTTCAATTAGATATTACTGTTATTCTAACTATTACAATACGTAAATCCGAAGACATACGAGGAAAATTGGTTAGGTTAAATTGTAAGGATATAAAGAAATTTCAATCTTTAACAGTTTGTTAGTTTTATTTCTTATTCCTTACAACTATTATAATTTTATTCTCTGAATGGTCATTACAATGAAAGATGGATTAGATACAATTTGATTCCTCATTTAATTTGTTATATACATATCAGGTTTCTTGCAACGATTGCACCTGGTCCATGCTTATACGATATTGCATATTTTACTTACCTATAATACAACAAGGAAACAAAACTATAATATAGTGATTACCATAATACAATAGAAAATGTTAAGCTCGCTATAAACCTTATATTTTTTTTATGTACTTATGCTGCACTTTCGCTTCGTTGTTTTATAATGACTGATTTTTCTTTTGAATGAAACTTCCACTACCGTATTGATGAAATTTTTCGATTAAAACAAGATCAAACACGACATAATTTGAATTATAGTTACTTTATATATTTGCATTAGGTTTTAAATAAATAAGTAAATATAATGCAAATTATGTCGTGTTTGGTCTTATTTTAATCAGAAGAACCTTACAATTACATTGGTAAAAGTTTCATTTAGTAAAAATGAAAAATAAAAAAGTTATGGTTGAATTAATATTGTCTCACTCAAATGCTTTTTTCGGGCTCTTTAATTCTCGGACCTCTTTCTCTTTCGCTATTTGTCCTTTTCTACGTTCGCCAGCATTCAAGAACTCGCTCGAGCTGTGTCGTTCTGCCAGCGTCAGACACTTTCAGGAGAATCGGGAAAATCCAGCAACATAACACATTCTATGCTGAAAGAATATACTAACTTATCTGTCTAAAAAAATGTTAATAAATCTGGCAACAGATTTATTTTCGGACTGCTTTTCTGAAGTAATCAGAATTTTACCATTCTCCTGTACGGATCGTGTGTAGTAGTTTGTAGCAAACTCAACATATTTTCGATATTATGTAGAATACACAACCGATCGAAAAATATTAAAAATGCAGGATATTTTGTGCCGTTTTTTATACGCTAAAGGCGATTGAAATGAAATAAATGACTAACAGTGAATAGTGTAATAAAGGTGATCGCTGTTCATCTATTTCCTTTCTACGATGTATTTCTTCCACAAGAGACGGTTTCCTAACAATTTACAGTACAGTAAAACCTGAGTATGTATATGCAAGACGTTCGGTCAAACTTCGACACCTCGCTTGGATATAGGCAATGTTTTGATTCGATCTCTCTGGCTTTTCTACTTTTAACATCAATTTTAGCAAGTAATTACAATTCAAACTATATCGTGTTTGGTATCATTTTAATCAGAAAAATCTGGCCAATGCGCTAGTAAAAATTTCATTTAAGAAAAGTCAAAAATAAAAATGTTTTATAACTGAATTAGTATTAGTCACACCGATATGTTTCGGCTCTTTCCTTTGATCATTGGACCTCTCTCTCTCTCTCCTCCACTGTCTGTCCCTTTCTACGTTCACGCTTGGCTGGCCATCGCATATAATCCGAGATTCGACACCTCGGCTGATATATGCAACGTCTGGTTCTCTGGCTCTGTTACACATATTCAATTTTTACTGTACAGACGGGAGGTCCCTCCATTTATTAGTTCTGATAGTACCATAGTACTTTTTTAGGTAATTATTGAGATTAGGTTACACCTCACCGATTTTGATGAAATTTAAATATGTTGTAAAATTAGACATTTTGAACAACTTTTTCCTATACATATAACCGCCGCTCGGTCTTAGTTTTCGAGATATTTTCGAAAAACTGTTGAAACTAACACATTGAATTCTGGCCATCCGTGTGTATCCGTGACAACGTACGCATCAGTATGGGATCGCCGCTTTTCTACTGTTTTTGCAGCTTTTGTCAATATATCAGCTTTTTGACAGTCGGAAGGAACATAATTAATTTTTAGTTCTCCATCGAGGAACTTTTCGCGTACATAGTGGTATCGGATGTCGATGTGCTTCGTTCTCTTGTGATATTCGGGGTTTCTGGTTAATTTTATTGCACTTTGATTATCTATATACAAAACTGTGCTTGACTCACATTGACCTCCGATGTCGCGTAGTAATTTTCGTAACCAACAGAGTTCCTTCGCAGTTGTAGCCCCCGCTACATATTCGGACTCAGTTGTACTGAGAGTTACCAAATGCTGCCGTTGAGAGGCCCAGGTTACTGGACCGTTTGCCAAACAAAATATATATCCCGTGGTGGATCTCCTCATTTCTAAGTCCCCAGCGTAATCTGCATCTGAGTATCCATTCAGAATATTACCGTTCTCACTCTACTTATATTCTATGCTTACATCTATAGTACCTAACTATAGTACCTAGGCGAATACACGTTTCCCTGCTCGCCAGTGATTCATGTCGTGATTATTGAGAAATTGACTGAGCTTGCTGACGATAAAGGCTATGTCTGGCCTTGACACTATAGCCAGATACATCAAAGATCCTATTGCTTCCCCGTAGGGTACCTTGCATTTACTTGAATTGTCAGCATCGGCTGGACACAAACTAACATTTGGATCAGCTGGAACACAAACAGCTTTTGCGTTGCTCATACCGAATTTCTCAATAATTTCGCATATATATTTTCTCTGGTGGAGGAACATTTTCTTTCTACACCGATCTCGCACAATTTGCAACCCAACGAAGTAACTCCCATCACCTCTTGTGATTTGGTATTCTTTGCTTAGTTCATTTAAAATTGTTTTTAATGTTTCTGCTGACTTACACGCGAGTAAGCCGTCATCCACAAATAACGCTAGGTATACTGTATAACCACTGTGTTCACCCACGAGAATGCACTTGTCTGCCTCACAGTCTTTGAGGTTAAATTTACATAAAAATTTTTTAAAATTCTCATTCCAGCACCGGGGTGCTTGTTTCAGACCGTACAGAGATTTTTCGAACAGACACACAGCGTCCTTCTTCACACTCTCATTCTCACTCGCGCTATCACTGACACTTTTCTCTTCTCTCACTCCTTCAGGTACCTCCATATAGATTTTCTCGTCCAATTTTCCATATAGGAATGCTGAGCACACATCAAATGACAGCATTTCGAGGTCCTCTTGAGTGATGAGTGACAGTAGCACACGAAGTGAATCATACCTTACAACGGGTGAAGAGGTTTCTTGAAAATCAACCCCATGGCGCTGCATGAAGCCGCGTGCACTTAGGCGTGCCTTGAAGCGAGGCTCTTCTTCATCGCTGTTCTGGTTGATCCTGAACACCCATTTAGAATCTATGGTTCTCATGCCGGCTTCACGTGGTACGATCTTCCATGTGGAGTTAGTGCGATGAGCTTCCAGCTCCTTGTCAATGGCTTTTCGCCACTGGTCTGCGTCAGGATCATTTATGGCTTCCTGAAAATTTTCTGGTGTTTTATAGGAAGTAAAATTCACCTCGTACCTTGCTGGCTTCTTCAGGGAGTTCCTACTTCTGAGCAACCTGGGTTGATTTATAGGCTGTGATCGTGACACTGCAGCAATTTCTTCTTCCGCCTCTCCTTCTTGAGGGGCGTTGATAGCATCTCCTGGGTCAGGTGTTGCGTCTTCTTCAACCACTGTTTCTTCTTGGTTTCCTCCGATGATTGGTTGAAGAATCTCTTCATCCACTGGTGTCACCTTAATGACTGCTGCCTCCTCGCTCTGCTCTTTGAAGGTTACGTGTCTACTCACCGAGACCTTCCTGGTTGAGCAGTCGTACAGTCTGTAGTTTGTCGAGTTGTCCTCGTACCCCACCAGTATGTTTTTGGCAGCTCTCCTGTCAAACTTTGTGGTGAGTTGTTTCGGTACATACTTATAAGCGGTAGACCCAAAGACTTTGATGTGGCTTAGATCTGGCTTTCTCTTCATCCAGAGTTCATATGGAGTCCTGGTTGGGTCTCTGGTGCAGGTTGAGACTCTGTTCAGCAGGTAGACAGCAGTATTTACTGCTTCCGCCCAAAGGTGACCTGGGAGACCCTTTGTCTCGACTTTTCCTAAAGTTATTATAAGTTTAAATAAATAAAAGTTGGCTGTGCCGAGCCCGCAGTTACCTTCAAGGCGAGGCAGCTCGGCGTCGATTTGCCGAGCGTACGTCCACAGCAGGCCTGGGTCACCACCACGTCTTTTAAGGTGAATTCTAAATTGATGTAGGAATGTGAATTTGGGAGAGGAATAAGAAAGGCACAATTGGAAGGAAAGAAAAGGATTTTAATGGGCATAAAAAACCTCCACTCAGTGAGTGGAGAAAAAAGCCGTCAAGGAGGAAAATTACAAATCTACAGTCAATACAATTTAGGTTTGGTGGTACTCGAATTCGGAAGCATACATGTTGTGTTAACGGAGCGCTCTTACTAACTACTCGGGTTCCAGAACACCACCAGCTCGGTGGGAAATACTGCGCGGCTTGTAATAAGTGGGAGATGCCCCATGAAATCGTACCTGTGCAGACAACGCGACCCTGACGTCTCAGGAACGGGTACAGCCCTCGTCGCGTGTTGCTGTTTGGGCAATGAAATGCCGCCTGATTGGGTGCATCCCAGAGAGAGATTGGCAGGGCAGATCTCCTCTACGAAGGCAGCCAGTGCCTCGTCCAGCTGTGTTTCTGTCAAAGCCGCGGCCGCGAGAAGGAACCCGAACTTCGCCCTCCTCCTCTCACAAACGTTCCCGTCTTCTTTTAAATCGCCGTACACATGCCGCCGCTCAGCGCATCGCTACGAACTATTTTCCCCATGACGAACGCGCTCGTCCCTACATCCGGGCCTCAGTCGATTGCTACTGATATCACACGCCTCCTAAACTCCCCGCGTATTACAAATATATATCGAAATGTCTCGAGAGCGCGAAACGCGCGAACACCCTTGGAGCTGAGCATGGTCCGAGCACATTCAATTATAGTGCGGTTGTCTCGTTCAGCTCGTCCGTTCTGATCCGGGGTGAATGGGGCAGTGCGCTTGTGGTTGATACCTAGAGACTACAAGTATGACTTCATTTTGTCGTTGACATACTCACGTCCATTGTCGCTCCTCAGCACTCTCAGTGGCCTCCCAAATTTGTTTCGAATTTCTCGTTCGTAGACAACAAAGCGGTCATAGACGTCAGCTTTGTGTCTCATGAAATAGACGTGCCTATAATCTGTGGCGTCGTCCTTGAAGGTGACGAAGAACCGTGCCCCTCCTAGCGACGTGTCCTTCATCGGTCCGCACACATCCGTATGTACCATCTCACCTGGCTCTGTCTTTCTCTCTACTTCCTTCTTGAAGGGGAGCTTGTGCGATTTGCCGAACTGGCAGCCCTCGCAGAAGAATTCTTCATCCTTCATCGTATTCAATCCGTGTGCCAGTTTCTTCGAAGCAAGGTGCTTTAGCGCACGTGGATTGATGTGACCCAACCTTTCGTGCCAGGTCCTCATGTCCACTGCGGCTACATTGGCTTCGCCATGTGTTGAGGGTAACACTCGAAAAAACATGCGGTACAGTGCGTTGTCCTGCTTGACTCCGCACGCGATCGGTTCACCATTGCGGTAGCACATTACCAAGTCACTCTTGAACCGAATGTCTATTTTCTTTGCTGTGGCTGCACCTACTGAATACAAATTTTTCTTTAGGTTAGGGACATGAAGCACGTTCTCTATGTATGCACTCTTCCATTCGCCATGAACTAGGCGTTCGACGCGAACGGTCCCCACTCCGACTACTTCATACGCTCTGTTATCACCAAGTTCCACAGTACTGGCATCCCTCCTCGGAGGGTAAACGTCGAACCATTCTCTCCTGAATATCATGTGAGCCGACGCACCACTGTCGGTATACCAGACTTCTTCCTGATTGGTACTCAGAAGTCCTCTCCTCTACTCAGCAGAGGGCTCCCTGCATTAGCAGAGTCCCAAGCGACTTTCTGCATTATCACCTTGCTCGTGACTTGTTATCGGTTTGTAGGACGCTATGAGGGCACAGCTTTGCGAGACACTCATTACTCGATGTGATTGCCTTTGTTTGCGTTTCGGGCAATCGCGCGCGTAATGGCCCCTCTCCTGACACACGTAACATTCGACGTCCTTCTTAGGCTTGGTCTGTTTATTGTGTTTGTTCACTTTTGTTGAGTTAGAGCTACCTTAATTTGACTTCTTCATCGTTGCTGCGAGCGCTGCTTTTTCATCATGACTTTCGGATTCCATGTATGATTCTTCTTTCAACAGGCGTTCCTGTAGAAATTCTATTGTTTGCCTAGCCGGTTCAACACTACACCAGGCTGAGCGAAAATATCTATATTTCTGCGGTAGGCTGGCTAGAATTTTTGAAATGACGACCACATCAGGGATGTACTCGCCTAAGTCCAGCAACTATAGAGCTAGATTTTGCACCTTAGACACGTGCTGCACCACTGTGTCTGTAGGTTCCATCCTGTACTCGCGAAATCTTTGACTGAGTAAGAGTTTATGCGACGCCGATCTTTGTTCGTGAATCGTCGAGAGCCTATCCCACATGGCTTTCGACGAAGTGCACATGATGATATTTTCCATCTGTTCAGGTTCCATCGCCGCTGCCATCAGGTACATCGCTTTGGCATCGTCCTTGATCCATGCCTTGATTAGCTGTTGCGCTTCTAGCTATGCTGCTTCGTTTGTTCCAGCACATGGTTCGGCAGGTCTTTATCTCTGACCCGTTACAAGGTCAAGTAGATCGTTGGCTACAAGAGCGGCGGTTATCTGGAATTTCCAGTGTTTGAAATTCTTCCCATCAAACTTTGTTAGTCCTCTCGCTGTTATTTCACTAGCCATCTTAGACCACTCGTTGGTTCGCACCAATTTAGTCCCAGCACCTTCGCGCACTTCACTTCTACTTTACAGTTTTTTTTTTTTCAGTTCTTTTACCACCACGTTCAGTTTCCAGGTTTGTGCCCTGCGCCCATAACCTGTTAAGGCAGTTAATTAGAAAAGGAAATTGAGGGAAATAAACGTAACTTTATTTGAAACAGAACGCTTCCTTCTATTTGAATATAGCTTGTATAACGCTCGCTTTATCGCTTATCCGTTTGATCTGGCTCGTGGCTGAATGCTAACTAAGCGCTCGGTCGAGCATAGAAAACGAACGAACTGCACCCTAAAAAATAAACGAGGAATTAAATTTCTGGTCTGTTTTACCTTCTTGACGTCTTTCGCGAGTGAAAAATCAACGAAATCGTAGTTTTCGGTTTTTGTCTAAACGAAAGGTTGTACACCATCCCCTGAGTGCTCGTTTTGCTCTATCCGATCCAAAGAATGGCGCTCTGGTCTGTATTTGAACATTCGATTCGCAAAAATGTTTATATTACGAATAAATTAATGCAGGTGAGTCCGATCCGCCATTTTCTTGACCGTGGACAGACAGCAATTTCAATATTTTACAACTTTTTGACGATTTGGATAAAATAAGGACCAGAGCGCCATTCTTTAGGGCCTCCTGAACACGGCCCTCAAATTTCTTTGCAATCTGTTCAGCAGGAACGAAAAATGGTGTGTTCTACGTTCTAGGGATTTTTCAAATTATGTCCTCATTTCTAAACAGAATGTAAAAAAATTTGAGGGACGTGTCCAGGAGGCCCTACAGAATGGCGCTCTGGTCCTTATTTTACCCAAATCGTCAAAAAGTTATAAAATATTGAAATTTGTGTCTGTCCACAGTCAAGAAAATGGCGGATCGGACTCACCTGCATTAATTTATTTGTAATATAAACATTTTTGCGAAACGAATGTCCAAATAGAGACCAGAGCGCCATTCTTTGGGTCGGATAGAGCAAAACGAGCACTCAGGGGATGGTGTACAACCTTTCGTTTAGACAAAAACCGAAAACTACGATTTCGTTGATTTTTCACTCGCGAAAGACGTCAAAAAGGTAAAACAGATCACAAATTCAGTTCCTCGTTTTTTCGGTAGGGCGCAGTTCGTTCGTTTTCTGCGCTCGACCGCGCGCTTATTTGCAGCTCGTATATGTGAATATGTGTGCGTCGACCGAACCGTCGACGACGATACAATGTATCGTGGAGAATGGGACGTTCGAGCCTTGTATAGGCGATGAACTCCGACCCGTAAATTTCTTTTTCACGCATCGTTCTATCGACTAGGATAGCGATTTTCAACCCATGTGTCACAAGACGTACTATCATTATTTTTTGTTGCTATTATTATTGTTTTTTTTTAGTGAAACTGAAGAACAAATACCTCCTTTCCGATTTCAATGATTTTTTGATATGTTATAAAAACTGATATTCTGAACAATTTGGTGAAATACTGATTACTTATGAAAAGCACCCCGAAAATAAATCTGTTGCCAGAGTTATTAAAATTTTTTTAGACAGATAAGTTAGTATGTTTTTTCAGCATAGAATGTGATATTATGCTGGACTCTCCTGATTTGGCGTTACGCCCAAATATTGGATGAATAGGTATCGAAAATGTGATGCTGGAAGAACAACGCGGCTGGAGCGAGTTCTTCAATGCTGGCGAACGTAGAAAAGGACAAATAGCGAAAGAGAAAGAGGTCCGAGAGTTAAAGGGGCCGAGAAAAAACATTTGAGTGAAACAATATTAATTCAGCAATAACTTTTTTATTTTTCATTTTTGCTAAATGAAACTTTTACCAATGTAATTGTAAGGTTCTTCTGATTAAAATAAGTTACATTATTTTTACTTATATAGATATGAATAAGTAAATAAATAATTATAATTCAAATTATGTCATGTTTGATCTTGTTTTAATCAGAACAATCTCATAAATATGTTAGTAACATTGTCATTAAAAAAAATTCAAAAATAAAAAGGTTTTAATCTTAAATTTTGATTGTGTTAGTATTGTCTCACACGTACACGGGTATTAAACTTGCTTTCTTCCCTGTACGCTGCTTCGATTCTCGGCTGTCACCACATCAAAGGCGAACCGAACTCGCTCGAGAAACTGTGGTTTCTCCGGCGACACACAAAAATTGGTCTGATTCATCGAACATAATACATATAGCTATCGTAGCATCCGTGTGTCATTTAGGTGTATGCGAAGAGTGACGTAGAATAGCATGCCGTTAGTTGGATGCAATAACTGAGGTAGCGCTGAAATCAGTTTCTGTTCAGCCTAATTTTCGATGAAACGTTGACTGTTTTACCGACGCGGAATTCGGAGTTCGCCCTCGACGCTCGCATCGCCTTAAGGAGGTAGACACGGGTAATAGTAGCGCGTTGACTTTACCGGCAAAAATGGGCCTAAACATGGGTTTACGGGATTCGACTTTTCGTCCTTATATGAGAGAATTTCGGGCTGGGTGAGGGCTTATTCGAAAGAGAAAGGTCCAGTGCAGTACGGTCAACTCATGTTTCAGTGGAATTATGTTGATGTCTAGTAATATAAGCGTCCAACGTAGAGGAAAAAATCGACAAAATGCACTCGCGGAATCGAAGCATTTTTCGGCCACTAAAAGAGTGCTGTGATTGAAATCATGAGTTGACCGTACTGCACTGGACCTTCCTCTTTCGAATAAGCCCTCACCCAGCCCCAAATTCTCTCATATAAGGACGAAAAGTCGAATCCCGTAAAAGCATTCCTACAGACCAGTTCCGCCATTTTGTGGATAATACAGAGCAAGTCACGTGACAAATTCAGTTCAGCTAGTAGGTATAAGGTGGCGTCTAACTAAGAAGGCTGTCGATTTGGAATCGTAGCCAAAATCAGGCGTTAGCTTGGTTACGTCACACGACTGTGTCAGCGAAGACAAGCGAAAAAGGCAACAACGCCCGAACGCTGAGTGAGACGAACTACAGTCATGCTGTCCTTCTCTCATTCTAAATGTTGAGATCGCCTCTTTTCGCTAAGTTTTGACTGACGCCCGCCTGGATTTTTCACAGCGGCCCATAACAAACCTCGCTCAAAGAGAAGGTATGACAAGAGAAGAATATACCTTCTCTTTGCAATAATTCTGCAAATGTTTTCATACATAAGTTGTATATGAGATATTTATTTATTTAAATTATTTGCATTCACTCAGAATACTGACTAATACTCCTTTGTATTTTTTATTAGTTTCGAAAAACAAAGTTACTATAGGTTTTTGGAAATAGAAACGTCACGCAATTGGGACGAAGTATATCTTTTTGGTACGAGATAGGAAAAAGCTATTCATGTAAAAGTTGAATGGTATGACTTATGAAAAATATGAGATATCTCACGAAATATTAGTTTTTTAAACATTGTACTGTTAGATATAGGTGATAGGTAATAGTGAGAGGGAATAGTAGCAAGGGGAGAGAAGAAGAGAAGGAGCCGAGGCCCCTCCATTTATTAGTTCTAATACTACTTTTTTATCCAGAATTTTCCAAGGAGTTGATACGAGTAAAGAAAAAAATGCAATTCTGTTTAAACAAAAAGTGCATCTGCATTTTTTTAGTGCATCGTTGCATTCACGAAGAAAATGAAGTCATAGAGAAATAAACATTATCATACCATTGAACTTTTACATAAACAGCTTTTTCCTATCTCTTACCAATGTTGGATACCACCTTCCCTATCTCCTGCAAAGGACAAAAATCACATCTACAGTCACTCCGTTTACTCCCTATCTCCTATATCTCCCATAAACAATCAGTCATCCTCGTACTCATCCTGCCTCGCCTTCTACAGTTAGTCACCTACAACCTTTGTCCTTTCCTTTCTTTGACCCTTCCACACTGCCATTCTCATAATATATAAATAGATGCAGAATTTGGGAAAGGAGCGCATTTTGTCAGAGTCAACTGTACGATCAATACGTCTGTTACAATAAACCAGTTTACGGAAGTATCTTTGTTGCACCGTGATTCCTGCAACCCCGGTCTCCAACACCAAATTCAAGATATAACCCGTCCCAATTGCATGATGTATCCTGTATACTTTTATTAATTAAAAAACATTTATTTAAAGAAATTAATAACTTTTTCTAAAAATTATTCTCAGATAGCACGTTCCTTCGGTTCTTCAGAGTAGGCATATATTTTTCAGCAGCGAGGGATGTTACGGTGCGCTATATAAAATCCACGCGTTTGGTCAGTCAGAATTTACCGGAGCGGGACAATTCTATCATTTAGGTTGAAAGAAGGATAGCATGATCACCCTACATCTCACTTTAACAATGGGCCAATGTTTCGCTTTAGTTCTTCAGGCGGATCGTCGCGATGCCTCTGGCGAGATGAGCGTTTGAATGTGTTTGTAAAAATACTTGAGGCGCTGTTGCCTTCCTAGATCGTGTTGCGCGCACGCTAGCTGAGAATTAAACCTTTAAAGTTCGTAAAGGACCACGCAAGTGGCTCCACCAGGCCCAACGAAAAAACTGCTGTAATACCGACGTCCCGAATCGGTGACGTCACGTACCGTGTCTACCCCCTTAAAATTAATCCGAAAAGGGTTTCGGCTATAGTGGAATGTGAACGCCCAGCGGATAAAGGTACCTTAATGCAATTTTTAGGCATCGTGAACTACGTCAGTAAATTTATTCCAAAAAAATCAGATATGCTGGAACCTTTAAATTCTTTATTAAAAGTTGATATACCATTCTGTTGGGGTTCAGCACAAGAACAGTCTTTTCAGAATATTAAGAGAATGATTACCGACGCGCCAGTTTTAGCCTTTTACGATTATAGCAAAACAATAATTATTCAAGCTGATGCCTCTAGTTATGGCTTGGGAGCCGCGTTGATACAGGAAAGCAATAACGGAGACCGAGAAGTTGTTGCATACGCGTCGAGGACGCTTTCGGACACCGAAAAAAGATACAGCCAAATCGAGAAGGAATCTATTGCCTTGGCTTTTGCATGCGAGCATTTTAAAGAGTATGTTATGGGTATTGATGTCGTTTTGGAGACCGATCATAAGCCTCTACTCCAGATATTAAAAACCAAACCATTAGACGAGCTCACGCCGCGACTCCAAAGAGTACGCATGCGACTAATGAGATATAATTATTCTATTAAATATATTCTAGGTAAGCAATTAGTCCTGGCGGATTCCTTGTCGAGACTCTCACCGAGTAAGAATCCGGGTTCATGCGACAATTTGACGGAAGAAATTGAGGGTTATCTGAGGTTTGTTATAAATAATTTACCGGCGCCCAAAAATACGTTGGACAGAATTTCCTATGAGCAGCAAAATGACTATATTTGTAAAAATTTAATTAAGTTTTGTTTAAACGGATGGCCTCAAAAGAGTAATCTTCCGGAAGGGTTATTGCTATATCTTGCATTTAGCGATAATATCTCGTATATCAACGGGTACTTGTTGTATAACTCCAGGTTGGTTATCCCACCAACGCTGCAATTGGAGATTTTGAATAAGATACATAGCGGTCACTTAGGTATAAGTAAATGTCGTGCTAGAGCGATGCAATCCGTCTGGTGGATTGGCTTGGGCAGCCAACTAAAAAACCTTGTAGAATTCTGTCCTAATTGTGTTGAGCAACGCAATAATCATAAAGAGTTGTTTGTAAAGGAAAATTTCCCTGAAAGACCCTGGCAAAAAGTATCTATAGACTTGTTCAAATGCAAAACATGGTACTTGGTTATGAACGACTATTATAGTAGATTTATAGAAATTCACGTGCTAAAAAATCTTACTTCCAGGGAGGTTATCGATAAATGCAAGGAATCATTCGCTCGTTTTGGTATACCGGAAATAGTAAGATCAGATAGTGGAACTCAGTTTAAGTCTGAATTCGAAGAATTTGCGAAAATGTACGGTTTTTCTTCTATTACTAGTTCTCCAAAGTACCAACAGAGTAATGACGAAGCTGAAGCTGCCGTAAAAATAGCAAAGAATATAATAAAAAAATGTACCTCAATTAGTGAGGGACTCTTGGCCTATAGATCGACGCCACTAGACAATGGTTATAGTCCAGCCGAACTTATGTTTTCAAGAAAAATTCGTTCAAACGTTCCAGTCATACCTTCTAAGCTCGATACTTTTAAAAACCATGCTGAAATAGTGAAAGCAGAATCACAAAGAAAATCAATTCAGGCGGAAAACTATAACAAGCGTCATCGATCTCGCAAACTTTCTGATTTAAGGGCACAGACTCCTTCGAGGTCTCCTCCGAATCGATGTAAGCGCCATTGGAAAGAATCGGGCAATCGTGAAAACGCATAATTGAAAAATTCGACATTTGACAGTGTGACATCTAACGTCATTATGCAGAATAAGAAACGAAAGTGAGGTGGCATAATTGCCAAATCACATCATTTGAGAGTTCTATCGCGGTGTTGCTGCATCTGTGATCATCTAGCAAAATGAATTTGCTCGAGCCGAGCGAGATTTTGATTCCTGGCGGACATAGAAAAGGACAACGCGAGAGAAAGAGAAGGAGTATCATGAATGAAACAACGTAGGGCCGATCGGCGCGGCGTAAATATAATCACACGCTACGGCAGATTCGATGAGACTCTGTAATACACATAACGTACGCGACTATAAAACTTATAGGAATAAAAACTATATGGCATTAATAATTTCAGGAAAGGGAAGAGCTGAAGAGGGACGTGCAAGGAGAACGCAGGATAATCACAAAAGGAGGCAGCAGAGGAGGATGAAGAAGGAGAGGAGCAAACAAAAGGAGCGAAGACTGAAGACTAAAAGAGTAATAGTACAAACCAAACTAGAGATAAAATCAAGTCAAGTAATCACAAAAGATAGTTTCTTTAATTTAATTTACTTTACGTGACATTACATTAAATAAGTATGCTTGTTTTATATTTTACATTATATATTTTATTTTGCTCTATTTTGCTCTATAATTTGTTCTTAAGTTTTGGTTTGTGTCCTTACGTCGCTATTTAGTTGCTAGAGCCTCAGTATCTTAGTTTAGATTATTTAGTTTTTCACTTACATGCGCACACGCAGGAATTATAGAAATTATAGTTTATTTTTATTTTATTTTATTGTTTGATAATCGCTTTTTGTATCTTTTGTTAGTAGCAATATGTTGTTTAATTGGATAGAATTGTAAGTAATAGTTATTGGAACTGCAGGGCTACTGTATATATAGGTTTAAGCGGAAGAGTAAAACAGTGTAAATGGAAATATGTACGGTTGGGGGAACGCTCCGATAAAAGCGCCACGCAAACCCGAAAGGGAGGCGTTAAATAAATAAACTAACTAAACTAATTTCAGGAAAGGAATGAAAAATAAAGACATGTAAATTGATCTATAATATACAATATTTATTGATTGAAATATAATCAATAAATATAAACAATGCCTCTTCTTTCTCCGCAACGTCTACATCGTCGATTACCATTGTTTCGTTGCGCGTGCGACGGCGCAACGTAAAAGGGTTTATAGAAAGAAAGTAGTTTAGTTATTGAAGAACGAATTTCAATTTGATAGTTGAAATACAATTCCCTACTCTTTCTCCCCTATTCTGAGCGCGATGATTGGTATTGCTGCCACCAGTCTTGAACGGATTAACGCTCTCGACAATTAAAAGACGAAAGACAAATTTATTAAGATGTTAGAGTTAAAATTCAGATTATTAGTCCTTCGTTGGGTTCGTTCAACGCTTTAGGTCCCGTACGGGCCCCTCCTTGAATCTGTATGTGATGGTAGGCGTGTATAACTGAAAAGGTGTTAGGTGTGTTTGAAATGAAATTTGAAACAGTTTAAATAATGAAACTGGTTTAATTTTGAATGGAAAAAGTCAAGTAAATAGCAGAATACAATATGCCAAAAATTGAGATCTAATTAATTTGAAAAACTCGTTATTGAAAGTACCAATTCATGCGTATTGATTAACAAGGGTAAAGATGCTTAGTTCTAGTTAACAAAAATATACTATTATCCTCTGATATCACAGTTGAAACTTTACGATTTATATAGCGGTCGCGGGAAATGATTGCTACTATGTATTTCGTTTCTCGTTCAATTTCGTCAATTTAGCGGTTTTCGCCCGTGAGGGCGCACGCCAGCCGGAGATACTCTCGGAACCCTCGAAAGGGCTGGACTAAGGTGCCCCTTTTGATAATACAAAACGCGTAAACGAAATCGCAACAAACCGAATAGCAATAATAATCGACAATGATAATTGATACCTCGTACGATGGAACGATCTGACCAGAGCTACTCTCGGAACCCCGAAGGGCTGGACCAGATCGCCCGTTTTACCAACTGATAGACGTCGTGTTCAAAAATGTAATAAGATCGACTTACCGAAACGCTGTTTAATATAATACAAGATAATGTGTTTGCTTGTAGTACGCTAGGTGATTTCGCTTGTTGATCTGGAACACCAAAGAACGGTAAATTTTCGATCACTGCACTTGTCGCGGCGAAAAACCAATTATTACGGACGGATACGTTAACGAGAGACAAACGAATACGAAACGAAAAGGTGTAGATATTTACGCGAAATGAAGTTAATACGAAATTATTACGCGAGCAAACGATTTAAAATCAGAAAGAAAGATAGAAAATTAGGTAGAAGGAAGGTTTTACGTGCGCGTCAATGAGTCCTTGTTAAGAATCCGACGATTTCAACTACCACGGCACTCTGCCTCGCTACGCGGAGGTCTTTACCGCAGAGGAAAACTATCGCGATTTCCGAACAACTCTGTCTCTCGGACACACGGGCTCCCGTCCACCTACCTAAACGATTGATCGATCAAGACTGACAAATTTTGCGCGAGATCGACGGTCGAAGGGCCCGTCGCGCGATCATCGTCCTTGGAGGGGACGGTTTGACGAATCGCGGCACGTTTTCGGTAGTGTCGCGTGCCCGGTGATTGGCTAAGACGCGCGAGCTAGACGAAGATCCTTCATCCCCTTTCTTTGGTGTTCCTTTTCTTTCTATCTCGTCGCCATGATAGTTTCAACGGTTTCTAGAAACTACGCAGTATAATTATTAAATGATTGACTTAGTTGATTGTTAAATGATTAACTACTAAATACTATTGATTTAATTGAAATGCCGAACGAATTTTAGATTAAAATATATAATTTAATAGATGAAACCGTCATCCGTATATTCTCTCTTATCAGGATCAAAATTATTTACTTTCCTGATTTGCAATGAAGATGGTCAATTTTAGTATAAAAGCGGATGATGCGCTCACGATAATCGCAATGTCGTGGCAAATTATGCATTCATTAACAATCTATTCGCATAATTATTTCGGTGGATTCGGCATTTCGCTTTCTATGAATTTAAACATTCCTTCGAGAACGTTCCTTTGTTCAAAATTTGCCGTTGTCGTTAGGCAGTTCTTAGAATTTCTAATACAATAGTGTTTATTGCTTTGAACGACCCTCGAGTTTCGAACGGCGCGGCGCGGCGGTCGAACGTTCGCGACGTTTGATTTTATAAGGGTTCTCATTCCTTAGTTTCATCGTTTAAATACATATTCATCCATCCATTCTTTCACACTATCATTCCGATCAGGTAATAATGATCCTGGTTGGGCCGGCTGACGCTTTGTGCAATAGAGAGAGAAAGAATTTTCTTAACAAAGAAGTTATTACGGTTTTCCCGTTCCTACGCAATTACCAAGGGAAATTCCCGGAATGCGAAGCACTGGCTAACTGCGTAGCGCTGGTGTTATGCTAATGGCTCCCTCTCTCTCTTTCGAGCTAAACCCGAGTTTTTGCGCGTTGTATTAGACTGTATTGTATTACTATGGTTGGCGACGATAGTTTCAAGGAGGGTCACGTACACTATTGCGAAGAAGGGAAAGCGATAGAAGAAGTAAAAATAGAAAGAATTAAGCCCAAACTCTTCCTTGTACACCCCTGCATGAGAAATCCTCGTAACCTCGAAAGGCTTGACAAGAATGTACAAGGTCGAGGAGGAATGAAAAGATTGGCGGAAAGGTGAAACACCCACCTCACGACCCTTACATGAGATACTCTCGTAACCCAAAAGGGCTTGATAAGGGACGCAAGGCGGATAAATTTCAAATTTTCCGCCAGGGCGTAACACCATGACAGCCACTCCAGCCACGTGTCATTGAAATGTTTTTCATCTGAAATATAATAATGAATTTTAATATAATTGTACCTGCCTATACAGGGTGTCCCAGTCTAAGTGTGACAGAATTATATTAAAATTCATTATTCATTTCTTTATTTCTTATTCCCTTCTTGAAATTATTATGTCAGGTAGTTTCATTCCGACAAGTCTTATGGTCGCGTACTTACTTACGTTATGTGTATTATTTCATTCATTCTACCCCTACCAGCATCACGAATCCGTCGTTCTTTGATGTTTCCGAACATAGAAAAGGATATAATAGCGCAAGGAGGGTAAACGAAGAGAGAAAGACTCGCAAGCACAACATTTAACCCAATATTATGCTACTAAATGTTGATCAATTTATATTGTGTTTAGCTTCATTTTAATTAGAAAAATCTTCTCCACATGATAGTGAAATTTTTATTAACAAAAAGCACAAAATAAAAAACTTTATTCTGTGCATTAGTATGGTCACATTGACACGGGACATTTAAATGAAGGCAATAAATCCCGGTTTCAGTCTCTCTTTCGTCTTTAGCTACTGACTCTTTCTAATCAGCGTTTACTGACTAGGCAATCAAATTTGAAAAATGATTCTCCTATTCCATAACAGTTGCGGAGTGGACCGGCAATAGTTATGTACATTTATCGAGTTTTCGCTGTATATGGTGCAAGTTTTATAATTCATTTTTCTGGCATACCATTTCAAGTATTCTATCTGTCATTTAATTGATAAAAAAACATGATTATAAATATGAATAAAAAAGTTTGATGGTTGCACATATTAGTACATGTATTGTTTCATTCTCGGACCTCTTTCTCTCTCGAGCGCCCTATTCTTTTCTATGTCTGACAGGAATCAAAATCGGCTCGAGCCTGTTGCAATTGTAACAGATGTGGCAACAGCGTGACAGAAGTCTTAATACATTGCACCATACTTGTGGCTATATTCGCGTAGCCGTTTGTGGTGTCAGATTAGAATTTACATTTATCGACTGATTTGTGTTTTTATCAACCCCGATGATAACGTGGTCAAATATACCATCAATGTCTCTGACGGAGAATCAATGAACTATTCTTACGTCTATTTTACGTCTGATGCGTGCAAATCGTAACTTTCGGTTTACGTCTTCCAGAAGTGATAAATTGTGAAAAATCGAATTTCAGTGATATTGTGCCAGTTCAGGGAAGGGTGGTCTGGTGTGCTATGGGTGAAAAAAACATTAAATCGTCCAATATTTGCTAAAATGCAGCCGAACGCAGCATTCGGCAGCCATGTTGTTTGCTTACAACAGCGTCTGTCTCAATCTTACAGTGTCGACAATACCATTTTTCTCAACGTATGGTGTTTATTAACGTTCAAATGGACCAGACCACCCTGTGGTGAAGTCTACCCGTGGGTGCTGTACCCGCGAAAATTTCATTTCTGCAATTATCGAGACGAAAAACGAAATCTACGAAATCGAGTGTCTTTCTCACGCATGGTGTATACGTGCATGCTTTTCGTTAATTGTGTGAGTGCACGCATACAGGTCATGGCACAAGGAATCGCAAATAAAAAAGCAGAAATTTGTTATCTGCAAAATAGATAGTAAATGATCTTTTCATAAAAATATTATGGTACCATAAAATTGCTTCTGATTTCTTTTATAATATTCAATGGTCAGATATTTTAATAGCAAATTATTAACAAGGAGCAATTGAAATAATGTTGTTGCATACATGTTATAGGTAGACTATGACGTCATACATGACAGTCGGGTTTGGTTCCACCTATAGGCACATACATATTTACATACATAGCTTTGAAAATACATTTATTTAGAAATCATAATACAATACAATGAGTATAATAAATATAATGTAATGTAATGTATTAGAAGATTGTTTCGGCGAGATCGCTGATCGGAAGCCGGAATGCCGGAACCACTCACAATCAGTGCAGAGCGCGGAACATACTTTACCGCGGATGCTGAGTTCCGGGCAAAGACGAGTTATGTTAGGTGAAAATAAATTGTCTTTTTCACAAAACTTTGTTAATATAAATTACACTTTATTTCACGAGACAAATAATGATGACAAAACAATACAGCGTACGAATAGGGGCGCAAACGCGTTTAGACTTGCCAGACGCGGCTAGGACTACTAGCAGCGATACTACTACTACAATTAATAACGTATTAAATCAAATTTCTATCTTTTCTAAGAATAAATTTTACGTTACGTCGTCATATCGATGTGTAACAACAACGACGACGACGATGTAATGTAACAAAAGAATGCAAAACTGAACGCATCGAAAAATGTAAAATAAAAATTTTGTTAAAATGAAAATGTTGGTCAATTCAAAAATAATGAAAACATCTGCATATCTACAATATTATTTCCTATAAATATTTCAACGTTAAAGATTATATGTATGTACACTGAGTCCCATCGACGTTGTCGCAGTGAAGTTGGCTACAAATTCATTCACGCCGCGTCGGTGAGTGAATGCGTGGCCAACTTCACTGCGACAACTTCGACGGGACTCACGAGGGGAACTATCCAAGTGTTACGCTCACTTATTAATGAAACTTTGCCACCTTGTAGAGCTCGTCGCCCTGAACACGCCTATACCCCCTTTTGGGGGCAGACGGCTAATTGTTTAAAAGATATTAACAATTAAAGTTAGTTACCACTTACATTGAGAAGCATGACAAACTAACACATACAAACGCTTAGC
This sequence comes from Osmia bicornis bicornis, assembly GCF_907164935.1. Lineage (NCBI taxonomy): Eukaryota > Metazoa > Arthropoda > Insecta > Hymenoptera > Megachilidae > Osmia > Osmia bicornis. The sequence continues at coordinate 11,482,897 of NC_060218.1, forward strand.
TCCGCGGAAAAACGCTTGACTCGCAATCTAGTTGTCTACGGTTCAAGTCCATGATTCACAACTTTTTTTTTCTTTTTTCTCTTTAATGTTAATTTGTCTCTTTTTGAATAACTATTACAACTGTGCTATAATCATTGCATTTATTAATAATTAATTACATGTGCTGAAATTTTTTGGAATTTAAGTTATCTTTTCTATCCAATGCGTACATTAACACCCTTACCGCATTCAAAATTCGATATATCGATAGTTTTGATATATATATCGAAACTATCGATTAATCGATACATCGAAACTATTGATTAATCGATATATCGATATATCGAAACTATCAATTAATCGATATATCGAAACTATCAATTAATCGATATATCAAAACTATCGATATATCGATATATCGAAACTATCAATTAATCGATATATCGAAACTATCAATTAATCGATATATCAAAACTATCGATATATCGAATTTTGAATGCGGTAAGGGTGTTAATGTACGTATTGGATAGAAACGATAACTTAAATTCCAAAAAAATTTCAGCACATGTAATTAATTATTAATAAATGCAATGATTATAGCACAGTTGTAATAGTTATTCAAAAAGAGACAAATTAACATTAAAGAGAAAAAAGAAAAAAAAAGTTGTGAATCATGGACTTGAACCGTAGACAACTAGATTGCGAGTCAAGCGTTTTACCGCGGAGCTAAACATTTGTATGTGTTAGTTTGTCATGCTTCTCAAGGTAAGTGGTAACTAACTTTAATTGTTAATATCTTTTAAACAATTAGCCGTCTACCCCCAAGAGGGGGTACAGGCGTGTTCAGGGCGACGAGCTCTACAAGGTGGCAAAGTTTCATTAATAAGTGAGCGTAACAGTTGGGTAGTTCCCCTCGTCAGTGTACATACATATTGTTGCGACGGCGAGAAGTTCCCGCTCTTTCGACGCATCGACCGCTTCTTGATGTATCGAAAGAGCCATCGACTGCCCTGTCCGAAGCTGTCGACGAATCATGACGAGAAGCTATTCCTTGTTTCGAGCGGAAACACACAGAGCAGTCTTGGGACGGCGTTTTGACCTCCTGGGCATTTTGCCCGCAAACACAGCAGGATTCCATTGTGCGGGGCGGCTATTGTGTTGCGCGCCGAGAGAATCTCCCTGTATTCTTTTGTACAGTATAAATCATTCTTTGCCATTAAACCAGTTTCTGCATTTAAATAGTATCACATTCATTTCAAACAACTACCTGCACATAGTCTTAAAACCCTGTTTACCAACCGGATACAGTTTCAAGGAGGGACCCGTACGGGACCCAGAGCACTGACGAACCCAACGGAAAAGTACCTTTTCATTTATCGAACAACTAACATCATCATAATTCCTTCTTTTAATTGTCTTGAGTGTAGAGAACGCTTAACCGCGTTACACGCACTTAAGACTGATGGCAGCGAAAACCTAACCATCGCGCAAAATCGGGAAAAAGAATTAACTGTAGTTTTGCAACCATCTAATTGTAACTCTATTCTTGTTAGTTATTTTTAATTTTTCCCTTTTACGTTGCGTCGTCGCACGTGCAACGTAACACATATCTGCATTTATAATGAGTTTCTCTGTATTTTTCAACGTGACAGAGAATTCAAAATTTTCCAAAATAACAGTGGTGGGGGGAATTTTTTTATTTAAACAAAGAATTTTTATCAATTTAATTGCCTCGTTTTATAGAGCATTGAAAACCATTTTTTTATATCTACGATAGTTTTAAAGATATACAGGGAAATATGGAAACACCTATCTACCTTCAGGGAGTGTTTTCACCCTGAAGAACTGAAATTGGGCCGAAAACAAAAATTACCCTATACTTCTCTTGAGGTCCCCTACAAACCTGCAAAGTTTAAAAAAAATCGGAATTTTCAAATTACCGAACTTCCCTTGTTAGTGCATTTGGCGGGACGCCGGGCAATCGTCCTGGCGCGGAGTACCACTGTCGGTACTTTGTCTCCCGCGAAGCTATTTCGCTTTCTGACTTGATAAACAAATCGGTATTGGAACTTTCTCCGGGTGGTTTTCAAGGTAAAGATCTGCACTATCGCGTGGTATAATTCGATTTTACGCTTGATCTCTACTTTTTCAGATAAATTATAAAATATCCTAAAAAAATGGTGTCAAATCGGGATCCCTCCACGTTCAATGATCGTTTAAACATACTTAAACATTTATAATGTATTAAAGATAGGTATAGTTGTATTCAGGAAAGTCTACAGAATCTTTTAGTGTAAATAGAATTTTAATATCTTTTATAATTATGTCAGAAAATTTGTTTAAATTTGAAAAATGTTTTTTATTTCAGAATCAAATTTCTCAAAAGCTGTACGTATAGGAGCAAAATGGTTTGCAGATTTGTAATCAGCGTACAAAACACTATAAGAATCACCTAGTGGGAATCGGAACACAAAAAAAAGTTCAAAGGGTCTAGCCGTATAAGCATAGTGAATCGGCCCCAGCAACACTTTCGGTTGATATTTATACCACATAGTGCTTTTTGCCTAAACAACAATTGTGTGCAATTTCAACCCCCTACCCCCTCTGATAAGGGAGATATGAGGGTAAAACTCAAAACCTTTATCATTTTTTTTCTCGGAAACTATTTAAGATATTTGATCACATTAAAGTGCAAATAGTAGGTATTCATTAGCTGTATATCATTTTTTTTTTTTCAAAATTTTTATTCGATGATTAAGGGTTGAAAATTAATAAATAAATTTTTGAAAATGATTTTTATAAACAATCCCTTGGATGACACCCACCGAAAAAATTAAGAATAATCCTTTACTATTTAACTATTATCTGTAAAAATTTCAAGAGTGTCGGATTGGTACATCATAGTTAAAAAAAAATAAAACCAATGCAACGCTCTTTCATAAGGCAAAGCCGGCCTGAACGTTAGAAGCGCTCAACCTAACCGACCTACAGGGGAATACGTAGCGCCGACCCGCCACGTTTCTCGTACCAGAAACAGCTCTCAGAAAAGTATGAGTTCTTCTTTCCCTAAACTGTGTGTTACTTAACAGTCATTTATTTAAATAATATATTAACAATTTAAATTTTTTAATTAAGTTTTCTGGTCCTAACTTTTAACGTCCGTGTTTTTACGGTGTTATCTGATAAATATCACTATTCTACACTATCCATTATCCGCAGCACCGCCTCCAAATAACCGACCTCCAAATACAACCATTTAGCGATCGTACCCCAGGCCCATTTGGCGTGCTGCACTATGACACGAAGGTTGGCAGTGTTTATTAGGCTCTCGCCGGTGGTATAAATCACATATGTATGTAGGTATCTACATGGGCGGTTAGTTCTGCGGTTGAGTAGTATAAGACAGTCACTCCCAGGTGGCCAGACACAAGTAGGATAAGCCAGTGGTAAAACAGGTACGATTATTATACTGACTGTGTTCTCCGCATGCAGACCTAACCTCATTTAGGGGTGTCCGACACCCCTTTAAATCATGACCCCCGAGAATAAAGCCATGTCCAATCTTTTTGTATCTGTAGTCACTGGTTTTGGAAAATCAAATCGGTAAGTAAGTAGTTTTTTGAACAGATGATTTTCTAGGACCGATTTTCAATAATATTTGATCTAAAATATAGCAATCTTTTTAAAATACAAGTTTGTGAATACAAATTTGTCAAGCAATTATTTTAATAATTTTTCGGTCTAGTGCTGATTTTAACTAATTTTTAAAAGAATAGAACCAACGGAGAAAAAGACATCCGGATAATTAATTCAGCTAGAAACATGTTAAAATAATCTCATATATATTTCAAAAATTCAATTCAAATACATCTGCGATGTTTCCAAACTCAAAAAAGTATCCAAAAGAGCTAAATTACGTAATCACGTACCTATATTATAATAATTTCTTCGAACAGATTCAAACAAAGAAAAAATAAGTAAAACATAAAATAAAAGAAAAACCGTCGCATTCTTCTTTCTTATACTAATAAATATATGTAATTTCGATTTTATTTAATTTTATTTTTTTACTACTCTGTTCGTGAAATTAATTAGCATAGAATATGTCATCCACCAGGATTTTCTTATAGAACGAAACGTTGTAAATTCTACTTTTTTTATTTTATAGTTATTGTTGTAATATTATATTACATTAATAAAAATGTATTTTTACATACTTTCAACCTCTAATTACTCTAAGCATCAATAAAATGAACTAACAAAGGGATGAGTTAGAAATCCTTGATAAGAAAATGAAAAGTCGTTCATTTAACATTGCAATCTAATTTAATAACAAAATATAAACGTACCATTTGTAATAAAATTAATCACAATGATAATAACCATAGATATGTGTAATCATCAGACTAACTGTGATATTAACATAACAAGGCAAGAATAGCTTTGAACATATAAGGGTTAAAGACAAGAAAAAAAAACCAAATCGTAGTTATAGTTAAGACGGATGTGACGGACAAGGGAACCGTGGTCAAAGGCACGTTTTAGAACCGGAAGTGTAGAATTGGAACGGATGTGTATTTCCTTGTTTTATTTCTCTGAACATTAGGACAAAATTGTAATCAATCGCTTATCCGTTTACCGTAAATCCAATAATGTTTGTAATAATGAATTAGCGTTATATTAAATGTACCGATAAGAGATTTAATAATCACACTTTCTCCCTATCTCTCTTCTCCATTCTCTCATTCTTCCACACTTTCATACTCTCTTTTTCTATCACTCATTCTCACCATCGTTTCTCTCTTTTCCCTTCTAATTAACATTATCGGTGAAGGATCCAGAATCGAACCAGGATCCGAACAGAAGTTGCATTTCCTGGATCGTTCTTCCTTTTCTAACATCATTTTTTGAACACGACACCTGATGGAGCAGACGACTCAAAACCAGAAAATTCGAGTTTCGATCCTTTTTTTGTTGGATCTATAGGATGGATCATTGATCACCGTATTTTCGAAGCGATTATAAAATTTGCTAGGTTTACTTCTATACCCTTTTAATCTCATAATTTCCTAAATTTATTTCAATAAATGGTATCTAATATTAATATTTAATATCGATCTTCTAAAAAGCTTCTCATGTAATCTTGCTCTACTATCTAAAAAGTCGATGGAGCATCAAGAATATTTATTGGACTCAATTAATCAAGTGTTATTATCAATAACTCTGAGGTTTTAAATTGATTGAAAAATCAGGATTTTAATGGCTTGAAATTTTAATTACAAATTAGACTGCGTCAATGATTGTTCTAATTTGAGAGAAGAAAATTGTGAATAGTAAGATCGATGATCCACGAATCGTGCGCTTAAGTTGAAATCACTAAAATCATTGAGGCTCGTCTTCTGGGCAGGAAAAATTATTTGCTTTCAAAGAGAAATACTTCATTAATTAATAAATTCATTAATTTTGAATTTTTAGATTCTTAAACTCTTAAACTTTTAAATTTTCAAATTTCATGATTTTTAATTTCTTTTTGAAAATACTTATTTTCTCCATAAGGTGTCCATTAATCTCTTCGTTTCATCCTTTCTCACTCTCACTCTCTCTCTCTCTCTCTCTCTCTCTCTCTCTGTGCTCTCCTCATCGCAACGCTCAAGAAGTAAAAACACGAATGTCGCGCGGAATCGTCATCGCAAAATTGCAAGGGAATAATTCCTCTAAAATACGCGTGACGGTAATCATAATAACAATAACAATGATAATAATTAATGATGACAGTAATAATAATGACAATAATATCAATAAGAATAGTAGTGAACGTTTACAATCTATTAAATATTGTTTTTTTTTCTTTTTTCATTTTTTTCATTAGTCGGAAGGGACGTCGCTCAGATTTGTTTCATTTTTTTTTCTTTTTTTTTCTTTTTTAATTTTCGAGGCACAGTTGGATCGCACGTCCGCTAGAATCGTTTTTGTCTTCGTCCACCGAAAACGGTGGCCTCCCACTTCCTTTTATTATTATTTCTTCGTCTTTGCTGTATGTTTTCTCATATTTATCCTTTCTCCTTTCATTTTGTGTGTTCGCCCTTCGCCTTGCTATGTTCCGCATCTTCAATTTCCTCGTTTCTGTTTAAGCTCGAAAGGGTTTGTTCTTCGAACAACATTCACAGTTCGTTTCTTAAGCCGCATCTACGCTAATTAAAATTTACCTCGATGTATAAATTTATACATATGTGTTAACTTTGAACAAAACGACATAAATTTTGTCTAGCGTAGACACTGTTCTAGCCATTCGACGCGTACGATCGCAGAATGAAACGAGGAAAGGAAACAGGATTTAAAGAAAGTCGCCCTTTCGTTTGCTCCTTACTTCTTTGGCAACGAACAAGATATGTAAAGTGCATCGACACGCTTAGTTCGATGAGAATAAAATTTCCGTTTTAAAATTTTTTCCGCAGAAGCGACGTACGCGTCGAAATCGGTCATGATCGGCCGTGTCGTCGTGCAAAATCAACCGAGCTGTACCTCAATATATATGTATTATATGTACGCGCACGCATGCACAGTGGACACACGCACACGCTATATACAATTAATTTAATTTCATATGCTTATGTAGGGTGGATCTGTTCGACGCGGACACGAAGTAGCGTAGAGACGAAAGGAGATGTCGAAATAGCCGAAGACCTCGTTTTATTTATCGTCTATCCTTGCAGCCGCGAACCTTGATCAGTTTCCTCGATTTATACACGGAAATAGTAAGTTTCCGGTGGTTTACTTTGATTTTCGGCGTTCATGGGACTCGCCATTAAAAATATAATTTCAACAATCATATTTTTCTTATGCGTGATATTTTTATAAATATGTATACATTTGGATATCAAAAAATTAATTAAATTGGAAATTCATCCATCATGGACCACTATTTTTCTTTTATAAAATAATGTCATTTTCCTGATTTTAATATGTTAATCATTTATACAAGGACAAACAGCAAACTATATAGAACAAATCCAATTATTTTTCACAAGAAATCATTAAAAAAAATTATATCTTTCTATGGCGATCCATGTTTCGTGTAAGTTACGCGGCTTCAGGTGATGCGTGCGCGTCGAGCGCACCGGAAACGCACGGGAGGAACTTGATTCTTCGTTATCAACGTCTGTTCAACCCGTTCCCGAAGAATTTGGCTGACCCGGGACCGGTGTGTATTAGCATAAAGGTGTCATTGAGAAATGGCTGTTAATAAAATTGGCGTGCGACTCGTCGAGTATCACGCAGAAGACGCAAATTGTTCACACGACTTACTACGTTTAATTACAAGCTAAGGTGATTAACCGGTTAGCTGTCGATTGAACTTGGTAATTCGGTTTTCACGGCGCGGTGCCGCTTTTTGTGCGCGCGTACCATCCTGATTCTTTCCTCTCTCGGTGATCGCGCAAAAATGTCGGCGATCGAGTCGACAACGGGCTTCTTTCGATCCTCTTAGACGAACATAATTATAATTAACACTCTAAGTTTCAAGTTGAAATTTTACAAAATTAATTTCATTTTCAGTGAATTTAGTGCATATTCTATTTGCAATTGATAGACCATTCAAACGGTTAATTCTGCTTTAGAAAACAGAATAAGTTTGAATTTTAGTTTAAATTTTAACTTCAATTTTCTACCCACTGCAATTTCATAAATTTTATTCTCCTCAATTGCTAAGAAAAAACAGATTATATTCCTTTGCATGCTCTCTCGCTTGTCACCATCTTCACACAAATGTCATCGATCATCATTGAATTTTATAACAAATTAAACCTCGACAGATTTGTATTTTAATTACGACGATGACCAACGACGAAATAATTTGAGGAAGAAGTAAGAGAGACAGGATTCGAATCGCCTACACCGTTTTTATCATCAATCATTAGCCTCTCGCCAACTCGCAACGTAATAATAGAAAATCGTAGGAAACGTTGTAATCGGTGCATACGTATACGGCGGAACAAGTTAAGTTTAGTCAAGCAAAGAAGATTTTTTTTTCAATCTTAAAGAGGGGAAAGTAAAAGTTCGTACGTGAATGATTTCTATTTATCATGCGATCGCTCGAAAAGGATATATCGATGAAAGAATATAAAGACGAACGTGTTCTTGTTCTATCTATTCGTTCAAATCGTTGGAACGATCGAAGTATATCGAAGAAAAAAGCTAACGACGAAAATGCCTACGGTTACTCGACCTTTGTTTTTTTTTTCTTATTTTCTTTCAGATCCGTACGGATTTTCTTTACGCAACATATTATTCTTTCGATACTTTACACTCTCTCATTGCCATTCTATTTTCAACTCCTCGATATTTTTCGCCACGCACCAGTTTCGCTACTTGGTTGAAGCAGATCCTGCTGAAAGTAGCCTCTTCGAGGTGAATATCGCGTGCGATCGACTAGGTGTCTTTAGAATTCAATAGTTTCAACACGACACTCTGTGAACCTTTATTTTTTTATTTGCTGCAACGAGGGATGACAATGTGACGAAAGGTACACCAATTAACACTTTGAGGGTATTTAATTTTAGATTTCTTTTCACTTTCAAAATATTATGTTTGGAAACTTTTATAATTTACATCGCAAAATTGCCAAATTGTATTTCAAATGAAAATCAGCGTATAATAGATAAAAGAAATAAAATCTACTTTTAGATCGCGAGGTATAAAATTAAATAAATATTAAAATATTTAACAACGACCATCAAAGTGTTAAATTCGATTCCAAACTGCGAGACGACGAATAAATAAAAAAAAAAGTATCTTCAGATGAGTTGGGCGCGTTGTAACAAATATTACATGGCGACATACATATAACAGATCGAAAAGGGTTCAATCTGATTAGGAAGAACATTTCAACAAACGCATGAACAATGATTAACAAATAACAAATCGAAGAAGTGCATGGCATGAAATGGCTTGAACTCTCTTTCATTTTCGATTCAACAAATAACTTAACACGATAGAAAATGAAAAACTTGACGGAACAGCAACGAAATATTGGTAACGAGAAGGGTATCGCCAATGGACAGCAACGATTAGATAAATTTCGGTAGACTTGTACGGAATGTGAGAGAACAACCTCGTAGACTGTTGATTAATTAACGCTATTACACGCTAAACGTACGTTACAAGCTACAAGAGTGTACACTAACAAAAGAGACAATAGAGAATGGTATTCAATGGGAACAACAACTTTCAGCAAAATCCGACGTGGCCAAGCGGGACACGTCCCTTTTTTCAACAATCACTCTTTTATCTTTTTATTTCTTCTTTTTTCCTCTCTTATATGTACTACCTTTTCTTTTTTGTTATTTCAATTTCTTTTAATAAGAATCTCAAGACTGCTTCGATTTTTCGTTTCTTCGTCAATTCAGATAGGATATTTAGAAACTGCTCTTTTCCTGACCCACTTTAACGTTCGTAAACTCGTATTTATAAATGTGTAGAATAAAGATCGTTACGTGCTGTCAACTTTTTTTTCTTGTTTTCTATTTTTGGCTCGTTACATATGCTTCTTTCCTTCTTCGGTATCTTGCTTGTGTCTGTTTTCAGATATTATACATTCGTACATCCATTCAGAATACTTTGTTTTCCTCTCTTTCTTTCGCATCGTAGGAAAAAAAAGATCGTCGTAGATCTTACAATAATTCTTTATAATTCTCTCTCACTCTCATTCTCTCAACGTTTCTCTCTTTTTTTTCTATTATTCATCTTTAAATTTCTTTCTTTCAACAACTCTCGTGTTCTCCCTAGACTGCTTTCGCTCGGCAATAATAATAATAATTAATTAATTATAGTAATAGTAGTAGTCGTAACGTGTAATGATAATCGTGTAATAACAATGATAATAAATCAATAATCATATTTTTTGTTTTTTTTGTTTGTTTTATACAACAATCACACGTAGAAGCGACGAAGTTAGAGTAGTAGAAATAACTATTCCTTAAGTTTTTAATTTATGTTTATATTTATATTTATAATATAGTATCTGCAATATATTAAATCGTTTCATCATATTCACCATCATTATCATCGTCGTCTTCCACTCCCTTTTGCTATCTGTGTATCAATATACATACGCGGTAGATTTCGGGGTGTGCACGTGCGCCTACACGCACGTGTACGCGCGTTTTCGCGGAAGCAAAGTCGCGGGAACCGCTCAAATCCGCTCCGTTTCTCATTCGAAATCAATCTAATCGCGAGGTTACTCTCATGAGATACTAGAATCGCGAGATCACGTACACGAGATATTAAAACCGCGAAATACTCTCAAGATACTAGAATCGCAGTATTACATTTGTGAGATACTGGTATCACAAAACTGTGGAATTCTGTTGATACTAGACTCGCAGCGTTATACCGATCAGATACTAGAGGTCGCAAGATTACGCTCGTGGTAGACAAAAATCGCGAGATACTAAATTCGCGATTCTACGTTCATGAGATACAAGAACCGCAAGATACTAAAACGCAAACTACGAATCAACGTAAAATGGAACACTCTTTCATTAATCTGAAACGTGAAACGCAATCCACGTTTGCCTAACATATCCGAGTAGAAAGTAGAGAGATACTAAAATAGAAGATTATCCACTAAAATCGGATCCGCGACTCCCGCAGACTTCTCGGAACCGCGGTTAAACTCTTCAAGAAGTCCCGGTTCGAGAACGCTAGAAACGCGCGTGCATCATTTTCGCGCAAATGCACGCGAGCGCGCCCCTATACATATTATAACATATATATAAATAAAAATGTTCCTTCGATATTCTCGCGGATGGAGACCCCTCTTTGCTTCGTACCCTTTCTTCTTTTCTTTCGTTTAATCCACCCTTGTCCCCACCGCCGAACATGTATTGGTATCTCTTCTTCTAGATAATCTTGTTTATACTCTCGTAAAGTCGTATCTAGTAATTAATAGAGGATGTACGAACGTGTAGAAAGATCCATCGTGCTTCCTTCTCCCTATCATTTAACGAAGATTTCAATTCGACGAAGAAAGTGTTCAATCGTAGATCACCCAAGTTCCCCGCTAATTTCTAATCTAAATCTACTTCACTTGTCCCTCTTCATCTTTATATCCAACGTACGTCCGAAGCGGATCTCTGTTCCTCTTCGTCCTCCTTTCTTTATCCATCCATCTCGGTGAACGTAGCCCTTCGTTACATCTTTGATTTCATTTTCTTTACCCTCGGTTTCTATACTTTCTTCTAGATCTAACTGCAATTTCTCCCTGTTCGACCATGTGCTCTAGGGGACTCGACGATCGATTGGTGAAACTAAATGGACTTCGCTAGTCGCGAAATTGCCTTACGACGATGAGGTAACAACGTTTAAACATCGCTCTTCTCTCCCTCTCGGACAATCGCGCGTATCCTATTATTTATACGTGTACATGTGTACGCGAATCAAAAAAGTATCGACTTCTGCGATTTTAATAAAGATTATTGATAGAATCATATGTGTGTCAGTACTTTTTTGATTCACTCTATGTGTGTAGCTGTTGCAACATTCTATTCTCAGGAAGAAGCTTCGTTTCCAGCTCATTCTGGTGCTTATTTACTCAAAACTATCAATGTATCAATTTTAAGCATCAATTTTTAAATTAATTCTCAATAGCTTCACAAAATATTCATTGAATTTAATCATTTTAATCTTGATGAATTTTGGAATGTATACATATATGTAACATATATATTAAATAAAAATTAACAGATCCATTATTTTCAAACTCTTGTTGTTGGAACAATAACTAGCGATTGTATGTAGTGTTCAAGTGGGCATGTGGGGGTGTGTGTGTGTGTGTGTGTGTGTGTGTGTGTGTGTGTGTGTGTGTGTGAGCGCACACGCGCGAATCTACATGGGATTCGTCGTAGCGAGAGACGAGAACGAAAATTCGAAGAAGAAAGTTACAATGGAAGATTGTTCTGTACAGCGACTATCGTTACGAGCTAAATACGTGGTTGCCGACGTGCCGGAGCCATCTTTCTCGATGGTCGTAACCACCGCATCGCCACTTCCCTTCTTCCGTGCACACTTCAACTTCCGCTCTTTCTTTCTTGATTACAACCGACGTTCACCGCTGACCCCCCTCGATGTCCAGCATCGATGCGATCGGAACATTTCACTCTTTCTCATATTTTTCATTTAATTTTTCTCTCCGATACGATCCTCAAGATTGAACTTAGTACAAGCTTCTTCTTTTCAAATTTCATGACTATATTTTCTTTCTCGACACATTGTTGTTTCTTTCTCTGATATCTTCGCCCTAAAACTTGAACATTGCTAAAACTTCCCTCGAGTAAACTCTGTTTAATTTCTTCCATTGCTCTATACGTCTTCGTTCTTTTATTAATTCATGAAGAGCAAAGAAGTTTGTCTAGGTTTCCTTCTTCTCTTCACCGGAAATCGTCCTCTCGTCGATGCTGCGGCACGGAGCGCGGTATTTCGTGGTAAGTACGCTGAGCAGGTACCGTTCGCGATTTTGAAAAATGTCGAATTTTCTTTATTCCGACACTATCGCGGCCTTCCTTCATCTCTCCTTTTGTCGCGCTTATAATACTAAGTGTGTACGTGTTACGATAAATAAATAAATAAATATACGCCTGCATTATGTATTTATCTATTTATCCGATTGAAAGGTTGTAGTCTGATAGCTTCTCTGCGAGTGTAGGTTTCTGTTCGTGTGTATATGTGTGTTGTTTAAGTGTTGTTGCACGGTTTCGTTCGCTCCAAGTGTCAAGGCGACGAGCGTCCACCGACACATCGGCCCTTCTTCTTCCTCTTGCTTTTTTGCTTCTACATCCTCCCACGTTTATCTATTATCATAGATCGCAATTTACTTGTGGTTGAAGGAGAACGGCGACGGACCTGTTACCGCGCTTCGGTGGAAATGCACGTTTTGCCATTTGTTGTCCCTCTTGTGCCACACGCGGCTCTCCTCGCTCTGGTGAGTGTGTGCTACCCCTTGTCTGAAATATTCCATCAGATCTTCATTAAATTTTCTCCTAAACGATGTGGCCTATATATGTATAGGGTCCGGTGTAATTTAGGATTACCTATTTTAGATAACGGTAAAGTTAAGGGATAGAGCTTGCGCCGTATTTTGGGAAAATCTAGGGGAGCGCAATAGTGTCTATTATTTATATTTATATAATTCTAAAATCCAACTACAAATATTTTTAATTAGAAATTCACAATTTAATACGATTGATGGATTTTTATGAAAGTCGAAGGGTAGCTGAAACATAGGTGTCAGTCAATGACAATCAAAGAGCTTAAATTAACCAAGATAGTAATACTGGGATATTGGAATTTTACATTTATCTCTTGAATAAAAATAAAACTTACTTGTCCATGTACTGTGTCAACCTGACATACGCGATGCACGCTGCGTCCTCGCCCAGAAGGTGCACATGAGGATTCAGGATCGTCGTGTTGACGGCTTTGCAGTTTTTCCCCAGGACTGCTTATAGATTTGTTTGAAAAGCAAAATACTCGTTATTCGTGGGTCTGTGCAGCGCAGAAAGCTCTCGTTCTTCGCGATAAATGTAAAACGAAGAGAAAAACGAAGCGAGAGAAACGTTTCCAACAGCTTCTCGTAGCATTTAATAGGCATGAAAGGGGAAAAAATCGTACAAAGGAGAAGCAGCATCGAATCTTTTTCACTCGAGAATCTTTTCTGCAATTTCGTGCATTTCAGATTATTAAATTGTTATTAACCCTTTTAGTGACAAACAGAAATTCCAAAATTTAACACCTCTAAAAGATAATAATAAATGCAAGAAAAATGATATTAGTATTTTAAATAGGTTCAGCCCCTGTAAGGATTAAAATTCATAAATTGATCGAAAGTGCAATAAGAAGCGTATCGATGTTGAATTTCAAACGGTTGCAACTAAGAATGCATAAACTGGGATAAATATTTAAAAAGTAATTCGCGTAGAGCCTGACACGGCATGCAGTAGCAACGAAACTAAAAACCATCAAACGTAAGCACAATAGTGCGGCGTTTACAATTAAACGGTGATGCAAATGAGTCATAATTACCATTATCAAAGTAAAATTTGTGGAAATCCATTCCCTCGACTAAATTACCTAGAGCCTCTGGCTCGAACGCGGTCAGATGTGGATCACAGATTTTCCTGGAAATGCAAACGTCATTAGAAAACAGGTGAATTTGAAATTTTCCCGTGACTTGATTAGCATCGAACCGAAATTTATATTCATAGGGGAAAGAGTATCATTCCATCAAAATTCCAAGTCGACATTCATATTTTCTTCTGGGTAAACATTACTATGCTGATTAAACTATCCACCTCAACTATGTTATTTTTGCCTGGGCAAATTTCTAATTTAAAGGTCGACTAATTAAATGAATTATCGAAAAAATGGTATTTTTAATATGTTTACGAGAAAGTTCAATATTCTGTGATTCTATTTGATAAAAAAAAAAAGAAAATGGATTGTTGATTGAGTCGTGTCACTTACGTGTACGCCTCGAAATCGCCGGTGTTGATGCTCTCGATCAGCTGTTCGGTCATCTTGATGATCTCCTGACGGCGTGCTGGAATCGTCAACAGATTATCGATCAATGCAAACCGGCCGATCGGCACGCCCGATCAACACAACCGATCCGGGCTCATACCGACACATCGTACGGTACAACAGTCACATGCACGAAATCTCTTTTTTAAATATACTCTTTTTTTTATCAACTTCTACATCCTACGCCAAAAAATTCTCCTTTATCGATGCATGTACCTCATTGGAGTCGTTTCAAAAATCAAAAGTCGCATTACCTGTTGTCTTTTATTCAAAATTCTACTCCGTTTCATATCGAACTCCAATGATATACGATCCTCGAATGATTCTTATCTAAATTATTATTAAACTCTCAGAAGTCGGTGCCGGGCCTCTGATGACCACGTATGACTTATAATTAGAATTTCTATTTTCTATATTTTCTGCTGCTATTTTTTTTTTTTAACATGAAAATTTGAAATACAACCCGGCCACCGCCTTTCGAGGGTTACAAAATTTTCTTCTATAACTAAAAATCCTGGTTCGAGTCATTCGAGGAGGATATTTTCGTTGGTAAATTTTCGGTTTCCACTTGACGAGCACCGATTATCGTCGCGATATTTCACGAGAACAAAAGAACGAACGTTCGCGTACAATAAAAAAGCGACATCGGTGCGATTCAGTCAAATGGAAACGATCGAGCGTGTCTCGTGGTTGCACGCGTCGCACGAATCGCCTCGGTTCCTCTTCGATACGCTCGGCGCGGCGAACCGTCGAGACTGGGGAATTTCGAAGGCCCTTTGCAGATACTCCACCGCATCGGGCGACAAACAGAATCGATATCCATAGAAAAGAGAGAGAGAAAAAAAAAAGAGAGACAGGTTTCTCGTTCACGAGCGACGTAGTACATATGTATAACGCTGAAATAAAAGTCGCCGCCGATCGCTAGAAGCTTCTTCAAAATCGTGTAATTTACCAATAACACTGTGTCCTCTTTATCAAGTTTCCTCTATGTTAACCCTTTGCGAATTTCAATCATCCCCTACTGTCTTGTGTGCCATCAAGTCGAAATTTCAATAATTTAACACTCGGTACCACGTACTCGGACATTTAGCGTTGTCGATGGAACACGCGATTTCGAGTGTCTATCAAAAAATCGGAAACCCAGCTCGCAAAGGGTTAAGAACTCCTCGTTTCTCTTCTACCCATCCACAAAACGCAACTTCTAGTTGCAAAATTCTTAATATATACAAAATTCCAATTCCAACTATACCGTTGAGAAAAAAAAAAATCAAATTTCACCCTTTCTCAGTCGAGTTGAGAGAAAAAAAATGAATAAATAAATGAATGGCAGAGATGAAGAAAAAAATTGTCTTGTGATCTTCTCTCGTCAACGATGAAGAAAAATTATGTAACCACCACCGTCAGAGTCACAGGGTTGCTTAACTATCCTACTGCGCACCACAACGAGCGAAACAACAAATTTACAATTACTTCTATCTCGATTCTACGCGTTTCATGTTTTCAGGTACATTTCGTTTATATATATGTCGTTGAGAAAGAAAGAAAGAGAGAGCGAGAGAAAGAGAGAGAGAGACAGACAGAGAAAGTATGTGTGTGTATGAGAGAGAGAGAGAGATTCTTCTGTTACCTGAGCACTGGGAGTTCGTCGATAGCTGGCTGCAGGTCTTGATAGGACACACGATTCTTATTTCTACAAGCAATATATATAGAATATATACATACACATAGTTAAGATATCGGTACCCTTTGTTAAACGTTTTTGTTTTTTGTGTATTTTTGTTTTGCTATGAAATCGCTTCAGCGCAGGCAGCAAGACTTTTCAGCGTGATTCAAGCGGTCTCGCGGAGGATTAAGATCCGCGGATACAGGATACTCTTGACTTTCAATCATTTTAACATGTTCGCTGTGGGCTGACTTTGAATATTAATAATAATCAATTTTAGAAGAATTTAGAGCTCAACAAGCTCATCAATTAGAAAATATTCTCATCGTCCACAATGAATGTGTTAAACGCTTTGAATTTAAACACTCACTTGCCATTTCTATCAGGCGAATCGGGATGGAAGCGTGGAATCGTTCGAATAAAAACTATCACGGACCTTAATCCACACGCGAGAGGATTAACCGTCTTCTCCGCTCTCGTCTCCGTACTTAGCACGCTTTTACTCTTCTTCGTGTTCCCCTCCTGCCGAAGAACGCGTCGCTTTCTGCACTTTATCTCAAAGATATTCCATTTGGTCATCGAGAAAATTCGTTTCTCCGTGTTTCTCTGTTTGCACTCGTTACCACGTGGCCGGGGCCATTTTTCGGATAAGATTCTTAAGATGAGAACGAGCGATGGAACAATTGGATCAATCAATTGTTTGGAGTTTTCAATCTCGATGGGATTTAAGCAAGCACGAGTAGTTGCTTGGAGAATCGAGGCGGTCGTTTTCAGTAGTCGAAACGATGATATTGCATACATTTACGTTGTACAAGGTGTTTCAATCATTTAATCATCTATCATTTTCGAAACTATTTCAGCTCGTTTCTTTTAAGTAACGAGCAATCTTTGAATTGAACAATATCTTATACACCTTATACAATGATACTTTTGATCTTTTTAGATATTAGATTGCAAGAATCTAAAACTGTGATCAACAAATTTAATCATTGTCTACTAGCGTACTAGCGTAAATTATCATTAACTACGAAGCCTGTCCAACAATTATGTCCTTATTTTTTTCATTCACACAACACAACGTATTGGGTTTCATAAGTTTATTGGTACGTTCACAATTTTGCGCCTACACATGGATTTACACGTGGACTTTGTAGCGTTCAGCGTGGACGATAGCCTAATCGAACGTTTCTACGCGACATAAAATACCATTTCGAAGAATTTCAATGCTATTTCAAGAAAAAATCTCAACTAACCTGCTCTAGAATGCTTCGAACATAGCTTAAGAATATTCACGTTTTTTCTTAATAGAAATGATATTTTAACGATATCTGCAAACTAATAATAATAATAATAATAATAATAATACGGGACGAACAACGGGGACACACAGAGACAAATTTTGCCAAGTGTTTGTTAATTATCCTTCGTTTATATCTTTCGTTTACGTGATTGTGCGTGCCGCCGTATTTTCGAAATTGAAAAAGAAAAAAAAAAATAGGGTTCGTGCGAGAAAGTGAGAATCTTAAAACGATTCGATAATATTCTAGTTGTACGATTGCTAGAGTGCTGTAGAATCCTTTTAATATTGCTGCGTATCCGTTGTCGACGAGCGCTGCTTGCCTGACCAACAACGATACTTACTACTTGCGCGTCGCTGTCCGTCAAAATAAAACCTCTTCACTACTCGCGAGCATACCGTTCGCCACACGATAAACCGATTCTTAAAACTATCTTTGTAACTATCATTCTGTATAGAGTAATAATTTGAGCGGTGATTTGTCCGAACGTTTGCAAGTAGAAATATAGCAATTATTTTGCTATTTTTCAATGGGGCTTGTCTGATCGTGTAGCGAAAATGATCTCAAAAAATCTATTGAGAAAATAAAGAAGTTACCAGGGTCACAACGTGAACACCAAACATTTGAAGAAAAAAAGGGCACCCTGGAAGGATCATCTCCAAAAGGCAAAACGAGACATGCTGTGTTCGCGACGCTCGACGAGTCTCCATCTTTTCAATCATCTTTAAAGTTGAAATTAACAATCAGAAACACCAAAAGAGATTTGAACGTGTGAAGTGGAAGAATTAATGTTACCTGCTGACAAATAAAATAAATTCTTTGGTCAACTAAACTTTTTACAGTTGATATTTATATGTTTTAAAGGTTCGCATCTGCTACCCTGGTTTCTTTTACTATTAAAAGTAAAAGCCGAGAGGAAAAATGAAATTCGAAAATTCCTTTTTTAAAAGATATCGTCGAGCGTCGTTTATGTTTCAGATTTCACGACAAGCAACACCGTTTAAGCTTCGAGCAGGCATCATCGTCCTTCGCGCTCGTTTTTTTCAACTTCACTGCGGCCTTACCGGCGTTGGTTCTCTTCTTACCGTCTTCCGGTTCGTTGCACTCGACTAGACCAAGCTGCACGTATCCAGCACCGGTGTTCCGGCGTACATCCGGTTCTGATACATTCGGTTCGTTTTGTCATGCAATTGAAATCGACGCGGCAAGCCAGCCACGAGTGCAATCGGAACATGCAGAAACACACACATAGGACACTGGGTCATCCAAAATATTTTACGAGATTAGAAGACAATGAACAAACTCTTTCATCTCTGGTCGATGATTAGATGAGAAAGGATCATGCATGGTTCAGGTTTTTAATACTTAAATTAATAAATTGATATTTTTGAGGGATTTCGATTCAAGACGGTTTTTCATAAATTTATGTATGTAAATGAAAGCAATTTCAATTATTCTAAATTGGTTATAAATAAAAAAGAAGAACGATGCGAAGTTAAGCGTGGAAGCATTCGATTCAGGCGAAAACTACTTCATCACGTCCCATCTGCCGTTGCTGGATAAAAGTGTCTTCCATTTGCGAAATGGGAACTTGATTTATGGGTCTCGTTCGCGATAAATGCACTTTTGACTATTATGGGAATCAATCAAGCCGCACAATGCGATGGCAACCATATTTCCGCACAATGAAACGCATTATCGGAAGATTATTGCGAGCGATGCAACGCGCTTTCTGCAATTCCAACGAGCAGATTTCCACGAAAACAGAGAAAAAAAAAATACGCGTACAATCCGTGTATAACAAACTTAATCATCTTAATTATCGGAAAAATTGCAATCTCTCTGTTACGGTTTTTATTTATCACGATAAAATTCATCGTTTATTTCGTCGTTGTATCACGATACTAGTAATTTCCATGAAACACGATCGTGGACAACCGTTGTTGACTGCTAGTATTTTCCAATATTACGAAAACGATCCAATTTCATCGACACCCCCGCACGCGGCAAATATTAATAAAAAAATAAAAGTTCCTCTTGCAATTGCACACCTGTTATTCGATACGTTCCTATATACCCTCAACAGGTTACGTGATGTATAAAACTCAATCGTTTTTGTACAGCGATTCGTATGTTGTCTGTTTCTTTTTAACAATAAAAGTAGAGTGTACTATTATAAAGAAATAAGATATAAAATTGGATTCTCGTCTTTAACCACCCTCAAAAATATAAGAAACAAAGCAGGAACAAGAAATAGCATAAATTTATCATGGAACCAGAGAAGAAAGCACAGATGTTAAGATACTTATCCACCAAAGGAAAGAACGCAATGAAAAATAAATAATTTCATTTAGAACCTTATGTTTCATATTAAGAGTTTCCAAAAAATCATGAAAATATTCCAGTAAGATTTGCATTCCAGAATAATGCAATTAAAATAGTGCAACTCAATGCGCTATAATGGAACTCGATTAAAATGCAAGCGTTACGAATGTAATGGATGTAAATGATGCTCCTTTGGTAGAGTAAGTAGCTTTACAAGTTGTAAAATGAATACAGACCGTTACTCGCGGAGTCGTAGCGTCGCGACGATGCGGTGGGCGTCGCCGCGTTGTTGTTGCCGATGTAGACGGCCGCCGGAGACGAGGGTGATGCGCCAGTCTGGCTGTTCTGGCTGTTGCTGCTGCTACCACTGCTGCTACCGCTTCCTGCACTGCCAGCTAGTCATGCAACCAACCAACCAAAAGACGAGCTACTGTCAGCCTCTCGGAACAGCATCCTCCCGGTCGCTTCTGGCTTTCTTTTTGTACCGTCATGATTCTATCATTGCATTCTCATATTTCATTGCATTGCATTGCACTGTCAATTACAATTAATTTCATTTCATTCACATTTCATTAAGTGTAATACGAAAAATTGAAAAATTGAAAAATTGAACGTGTTAAGTTATCTCATACCCTAAATGAGCGGTTTAAATTGTTCCTTAACATCCTCTCTGTGTTCATCTATCATATTATGAAATTTGAATAAATAAATAAAAAGACATGAGAATGCAACGAATCGTCACGTCGATAATGATATCGAATACCAACAGAAAAAAAAGGAAACAGAAAGAATCATTGGAAGCGAAATTTAGCAAAATGCAGGCGATTACGAGGTGCTCGTCAGCGAACGAGCTTCGACAAAGGGAACAACACAGTGTGAAATGCTAAATTGATTGATATTAATCGATCGTTCCAGATCAGACAGTACTGGCTGGTGTGTGATCAATTCGATATTCGAATGAAAAGCAAAAGCAATTTTCGTTGAGTCTTGTGGACAAGAGGGACTGATCGAGGGCTGTGAACGAACGATTTTGTGCTAGGTGGCAAACGGAAGTGACCAGAGACAGGGGTCAAAAAGCTTGATAAAAAAAGGGGGTGCGAAAGATTAAAGGTCGCGAAGCGTGAACTCGTTGCAGGTGAATGGATTCGTTTTGAACGGTGTAGCCAGAGTAAAAAGATCCAAGTCATGCTTCGACTCTGAAAAGGGACTCACCGATTTCTGCCTAGCGACTTGCTCTTCTTCCTTGCCTTTTTATTTACAACCCAAAAATAAATAATCATCTGATACGTAAACTTATAAAATTGTAAATTTCCTTTTCACTTTAAATAAAAATCATTGAGAAAATATTCGAGATATCCGATTCTATATTTTATTAAAAATAATATATAAAATAGAATATTAAAAATATTTTTCTCATGATTTTTATTTCATTTCAACACTCTGCTTACACCTCACTAATCGAATTAATGAAATATTTTAATTAGAAATTTTTAATTCAAATTCACCCGGTTCATTTCCGCTCTCGATTCTGGCAGAAATCGCGAGAGAAGAAACCTTACCGATTCACCGGTACTCGCCGTTTGAATTTTGATTATCCATGCGCTCGATTCTTATATCCTGCGGACACGAGCACGATAAAAGCGCATTTCTGGTAACAGCCGCAAAGGAAGCCTGCAATTTCGCTCGGGCTATACGGCGTTCCTTGTCGGGACCGACCGTAAACTTTTGCTATTGCTGGCCGGCGCGGCGATAAAAAAACTCAAGAACCTCGTAATATCACGACAATGCTCCAATTATTCTCGTTCGCGTTCATATTGTCTCAAAGAACGAACGACGTACGAATAAAGAAAGCGAGGAGCATATCGCGAGATTTCTAGAGGATGTTTTTAACCCCCCTTGCAAGTGGCATTTGATCCATCGTCCGATGGTGCTAAGATTGTAGGATCTTTGGTTTATGTTCACACGTGTCCTTCGTTACAAGTACATAACCAGAGTATGTAGTAACATTTTTATGTTGACTGTGAGAAATAATTCTTTCTTTAACAAAATATAAAATTTGAAGAGAACCAAAATACTATTATGTTGCATTAAAAATATTGTGAATTATGTGAAAATAGATGAAATTATTTTCAAATTCAATATATGTATAAAAAATGAAGCAGTAATGAAATTTTTTTTTTCGCAATGATCAAACGAAGTGTTTATAAAATTAAATTATAATTGTGTGTTACATTGGATTCGTTCGTTCATTCGAATACTGTTTTGATTAAATATAGACTCTCTAGGTGGGACAGGCTTCGTAGATTTTTCTATTCACAATTTCTTCTCCCTTCTT
This sequence comes from Osmia bicornis bicornis, assembly GCF_907164935.1. NCBI lineage: Eukaryota > Metazoa > Arthropoda > Insecta > Hymenoptera > Megachilidae > Osmia > Osmia bicornis. The sequence continues at coordinate 11,505,071 of NC_060218.1, forward strand.
TCATTTTTGTTTAACTCTTATTCAACCCGTACAATATATTTTCTTTACATAAATACGATTTTTCTTCTGTAATTTTCCAGACGCTGGATTAGAAAACATCGTGATCTGAATATCGATAATACGATAAAAATTTGCTAAAATTCGAGAAAGAAGCTCGATGCTGGCGTAGGCGGAAGTGAGAAAAACCTCGCGGCTATAATTTCTCCAACAAAGGGGCGAAAGAACGGTAGAGTTCTAGTTAAGGTGACGTTAAAGAAAAAATTATGTAAAATGTCGTCCCCTTTGCAAGACCAAGGGTATCCTAAGAAAGAAAATGAACAAATTCTACCGTGCTTTCCTCTCGGATCACTCTGACCAGCCGATTTACCTTGTGCTCCCTGCAGGAGTACCGCGGCAATCCCAAGAGGGTTTCCTTGAACCTGGTTTTGCTTGTTCGTCTGGCTCGCTGCCCCGACTACTCTGGAGAACGCGGACACAGCGGCAGGACTGTTCGGAGGTGTGCCCTGGGAGGCGGGGCCTTTGTCGAAGAGATTTCGAATGGATCAATTAGAAGATTCAGCCATGAAGAGGCAAAAAAGAACACTGTTTTCCAAACGCAAAACAGAACACGTCACCAGATGAACATTCAGCTAGACCGAGTCGTAATTGGGCCCATCAAATGGATTAATTAGCACTAATCAATCAACACCGAAGAAATCTTACGTAGCTGGGATTCTTGGAATTTGGTTAAAGCGGGGTTTAGAATCTTTAATTATCGAAGATACATATACCGATACATAAATTTGCTCCATCAAGGTTTATCCATGTGTTAGAAAGACGTTTAATCAATGGTGTCAAGAGTTAGGATAGCTCATACTTTCTAAGCACTCGCCTACAAATTCAATTACTAAGTATCTACCTAGACTAAGTCATAATTGAATCTATCAGGATTAGTTACGTGTTAGAAGATACTATGCTGCGCCAGAGGAGTTAGTGTTCTTGGTTACTTCTGAAGAGTATCAAAGGTTCACAAGGCACCTAACAGAAATACTAGAATTCACGAAAATTAAAAAATTAGAATTTTTATTTTAACAAAAATTTCAATACTAACAGTACGAAGACTAGCAGAGTTCATTGACTCATTTCACTCAACAATTATCTATACTAGGTCGTAATTTGGTCTATTTAAATCAATTCTACGTTAGTAAATGCCGTTGATTGATCATCGTTTAACTAAACAATAGAGGTTACGTGATTGGATATAAATCAAACATCAATGTCCAACACAACTCCAAAATTGTTCATTATTTTAAATCAATTCAACATGAAAATTGATCGAACACACTATTCAAACCCACTGATTGTCAGTAAATGAATGAACTTAAAAGAGAAAGACGTGAGTTCCGTCACCTTTCATTTCGATTCGAGAAGATCGAGCGGAAGTTGCTCGCTGACCGACCTTTGCCGGGAAGAACCAGAATAGTTACGCTTGGTCACGATAGATTTTCTCTGCGTCGACATAGACACGATTTTGCGACTGAAATAGATACGAAAGGCTGGCTGGCGATCGTGACCCGACGCTACCAGCCTCGACGCCCGCTTCGAAACGCTCGAGAAGATCGTTTCGCGTGGAAAACAAGCCGACGATGCACGGAACTTGGATTCAAGTCACAAACTTGACGAACTTGATAAATTTCGACATTTAGAACTTGGGATGTTTTGAAAATTTTTCAACAATGGAAGAGTTAAAAAAATTTTTCCTTAAAGAAGACTCACGACCTTTGAAGGTTTTATTTATGAATCTTCTGAAAACATCTTATATAATTTCTTGGAAATGAAGGTAGTTTCCCAATACGTGGACAGTGATATTTTCAAAGTAGGTATTTCAATTTAATTAATACCTAAAGCTGTTTCAGTAGATAACACTATGACTGACCAGACACGACTGTCAAACGAATCTTCCATCAACAGCGAGGATTATTTATCACGAGTAACGAAAGGGTAAACAACAACACTGATCATAAATTTTCCACGTATCACGAGACACACCCTGTGCGATTATCTAAACACGAAACACTCGTCTATCCATCTCCACGATCCTCCTGGCGCAATTACCAAGATACAAAGCGTACTCGTGGCTCACCGTGATTGTCAGGCTGCTTCGAAGAGCAAGGTAAGCCAGCAGCGGCCGACATTTCAATCGTTTCGACGAGTTCTCTCTCTGAATCACATTTATAGTAATACGCTCGACGCACCTCTTCTCTTCGTCTTTTTCTTCTTTTTCTTCTTCTTCTTCTTCTTCTTCTCCTTGTTCTTGTTCTTCTTCTTCTTCGAGATGAAAGCGAGATGGAGAAGAATTCACGATGGAAGGACACCTGAACCCCCGCGGAAAGGGAGGAAAACGAAGAGAATCGACTCGGTTTTATTGCGCCTCGAAAAACAGCCGGCTTCGGGGACGTTCGAACGAACGACGCGAACTGCTGCCAATCTATTTTCAAGCAGTGCCAAACGGTCAGGTATTTCCGTTGACAGCGCTCGAAGCTTCACCGCTCGATTCCGCTAAGCTACTCCCTTCCATCGTTCTACCTACGGACGGACACTCAAGATTCTGCTCGCTCATGGTCACTGGATCATCTTAAATAAACTCAATTGGCGGAGGAAGGGAGTACTGAGGGAGCAATTGACCGTGAAGTCATTGTACTTTGTTATAATATTTCAATTGATGTCTTTCTTTGTTGATATTTCAGAAAAATTGGGGATGGAGATTTGGTAGAAGTAACAGTGGGGAATCGATTAACAATGGAAAAAGTTCATATCTTTGAACACCTGTTTAAAGTTTAAACATCTACTTTGTTATTTTAATTATAATAGTATTTTTGTTAAATCCCGCAAAGGAGAAGGAGGTTCATTCTTTGTCTCTTATGATGCATAAATGCATCCCCACCTCCTCGTTAAAAATATATATACATATAGTGTGCAACTGGAGGGAAGAAAATTCCCCTTGAAACACTTTGAAACTGTTCCTAAAAATGGAGTGTGATAGAGCGACCAGAATCTATAATTGATGCCCGACGACATTTTAACTATAAAATTCAGAACGTCTATTAGCTAAGAAACTAATTGATGAATGAAAACTAAGTATTTTTCAAAGCGATAGCAAACCATCGATAGATGATTACTTCATCTATTTCTATAACAACATCTACGATGAATCCATCTATGTCTAGTAGAAGAACCAAGCGAACTCGTCTCCAGGCTACTTGTTCAATGCAAAAATATACGATATTCTTTATGTTACTTATCGTTCGAGATCATCAAACTTCCAGGTGAGTCTGTTGTTGATCACTGGTCAATCACGACAATTTGCTAATCATTTCACAGACTGACATCAGTAAAGAAAAAAATACACAGCTAGCTGCTCGATAATGATAGTACATACGAGTATATGATATAATATTATTTACTTCTCCTATACAGCGTGTACGTTTACAACAACGCCAAACAATTTCTATGAACAATCTAGCAGACTATCACGAAAAATATACACACTGGTGTAATTTAATCGTTCCGACTTTCTCATCGCACGATTCTCTAATTTGTCTACTCGCCTCGACCAGTAGATCCACTAGATGTCTGATCAGACGTCTTCGTTCGCTATTTCGTAGACGGTTGCTGGCTTCCGGCGTTGGAACTCGCTCGATACGATTCTAAATCGTGTGCGTTTAGCAAACAAGTATGGGGATAATGGGAGGAGAAATTTCTGATTTTACTCGTAAATAGATCCCTACATTTTTAGGGTTCCTAACGTTAGTTGGCTGGAGAGTTGTTGGCTGGTAATTTCAGTGAAATTTTTTGATAAATCGAAAATCGACAAATATTTCATAGGATATTTTTAATAATTTTATCTCCTGTCGTTTGAATAAATTAAATTTGTAACTGTTACCCCTGTTGGAGTCAATTTGTTAGGTAGGTTAATATTCCAATTTTTGGAAACTGAAATTTTCCATGATCATATAATATGTTTTCCGATTTGGTAAAACCACAACTGGTGCTTGGTCTGTTTACATAATATTATATGCTGGTATTCAATCGATACGAGGGTATATTTATTATTCATACATTTTGTACGACTGATTATTCAATACGTTGTATGCAGAATGAACGTTGGTTATCAGAGATGAACGAGACTGTTCTCTTCAATTCATGAATTGAATAATATAGCCAGATCGCAGTTATAATGTTTGTTAATTAAACACGTCGATCTAATTTTAATAGTTTAACTGACATAAAATTGTATTATTTCAGAAAAGATATACCTAGGTAACGTTTCTGTTAATTCATTTGAAATATTTATCAGAACAAACGAAGATAATTAAACGAAAAGAGGTATGTATAATTAAAAATATCATTGAATTACCTATCAAAAGCTGTAAATCGAATATTTTCTTTATTCTAAAATAAAATTTCACTGAAAATCATTTCACAGCCCAGATGCCTCTCCTTACCTAAAATCAACAAACGAACGTGTGTTAAAAACGTGGCCAATTATGGCCAAAAAACAGTACACACGATCGTCGATGTCGTAGGAGGGGACACGATCAATCCCAGTAACAGGATGCAGGGGCTAAGATTAATAACAAATCGATGCACGCAACGTCCTGATATTAGTTCGTGGAACGAGAGGAGGCTGGAGAGACGGTAAATCCGAAGTACGAGTTAGCGGAAGCTGGAACAGACAGGGTGCAAAAGCTCGGCTCGAAGCTCGTCATTGAGCCCCTCGTGAAGTTGGCTTCTCCGATTCGCGACCTGCTTCCGATCCCCTCTCGCCATCGAGAAAACCTCCTCAGAAATCACTTCCTCTTCCCTCTTCCTTCCAATCAACATTTTAAATAAATAAAATAGAAAAGTAATTTTTCTGAGATTTCATTAATCAAAGAAATTATAATATTTCTGTTCCTTCTTCGAAACTAAGAATTAGATTCTTTGATTAATAGTAAAAGGCGAGAAGGGCACTATAGAAGCTTTCAATATTCGACTTTATATTTTTAAATGATAAGCTATTAAGATTAAGCTTCAAATTGATACACAATTAATGCTATTTGACAATACTTGGATGCCATCAAATTTCTATGCTCCAAAGTCAGCCATTTGATACGCAAAAATCATAGTTCAAAGTGGGGAAGGGTGTTTCGAAGATTTTGCATTAACCAACTGTCTCAAAAGGATAATAATATTAATAAATCCTTAACAATAATCTACTTAATGATACATCTTCCCAACTTGAAACTATGAATACAACACAGTGACACAAAAATCAAACGATAAACGATGAAACAATACACATGAATTCAACATAAAATTACACTAGCAAACGATATTCAATAATGCTGCACCGAACAAAATTATAGCAAACAAAAAGAAACAATGAACGATGAATTTCAATTCGCGAATAAGAGAAGCCATTTGTGTAAATTTCGTGGACGTGGAATACGTATACGTAAATCTAGACGCAGTTAATGTACATGTTTGTATTACACATGAAAATTGCCGTGAAGCCTCGAAACGTATTGTTTCTTGGCCTTCGGTGTGCAGGTTTACCTTCCGGTTCTTTGGCGATGACCGTGCTGCTCCGGTCGACGCCGCCCTTCTTATCCTCTGTACAACAATACACACATACGTCACGTATACGGATATGCGAGAGTTTTCATTCGTTTTTGTAGCAGAAAAAAAAGAAAAAAAAAATTTCAATAAAACGCCTATTTACAGGTCTAGAGAATAGCAACGCGCTGAAACCCGAGATAAACTTTCGTTTCTCTAGCCATTTTGTCTGAGCCAATCAGAAAGCAACTTGAAAAGCAAATTTCTTAAAATTTAATAAAATTGCGAAAAAATTTTATCCAAATTACTAATCAGAATTCATGATGTTTCCCTGCTTAAATCGTTTACATCTTGCTTACTTCGTAATGTAGACTTATAAACAATAATTTTCTATTTAACAAATAGTTTTTTTTTGCAGTTATTGAGATTGTATGTTGTACATTATAACAAGTTTTGTGTCCCTGTTTGATAGAAATTTCAATTATTAATGATACCATGGCTGAGAAGTGTATGTCTGATCGTACATTGACCAATTCTACTGATCTGAGAATAAGTAGTATAAGCTGCGTATTTTTCAGCCTACATATAGTTTCAATATTTCTGCACACCACTGCTGTGTAAATAATAAGAGTAAACAAAAAATATATGAATATAGGATTATACAATGTTTTTTTAAAGATTTTAAACAAAAATATCTGATAACTAATTTACTTTACAATTTTTACTATGGTATGAGAATGTACATACCAACCATATTTACTTTTTTCTCTTTTTTGAAACCATTCGTGAGTCAATATGTATTTTATTTCTTATTCAATTTTTTTTTTTTTTTTACTATTCAAGCCAGTATAGAAAAATATCATCGACCTGTTGGTGAAGTATGAAAAATCTGGATCACTCTCTGTATATCACTGAATTTGAAACATTCTATATTTTTATCATCGCAGCAAACGTTGTAAAATTGTTGAAAGTCAAAGTACATACACCGGAAAAGAGGTATGAAAGAAACTAATTCTCGAACAATTGTACAAAAGTTTAATGGAAATTTAATTCGCAAAATTCCCTCGTTAGTTTTCTTTAAAAAGAAGTACAGAAGAAGAAGTAGTGGAAACAAATTTCCTACATTTTCTTCGGTAACACGGGATTCTAAATTAACGAGAAGCACTTGGAAAATCACAAGTTACTTTAATCTTCGTTCTACAAAATCATTCGGCTCACGGGGCACGGTGTGTCGTTTGCAAAAACTCATTAATGGACTCATTAACGGATGAAAGTTTTGCAACGTCAACACTGTTTGTGCTCAACTTTACCCCTGCTGCAAAATTTATCCAATAACCAATTAAATTCTTTTTCCATTCCAATCGACAAAGTACTCGTTGCTTTCTGAACGACTACGAAATGCGCGCGGCACGACGCCGCTTTAATTCGATGCGAAATAGCTGGACTCCGTGAACATAATTAACCCTTAAACGATGATAGACAGCGACAGTTTAAATTGAACCTTTTCCATTTCTTACTTTCATTCTCGACATTTTTCATATCATTTTCTAATTTTAGCCTAAATCATTATTGATCCAGTACCGTCGTTTGGGAGTTCATATAGTGACATTATACTTTACTATTTTATATATATATATAAAAAAAGGTTTGATTGTTAACACGGAGTATCAGCTGATTCGCAACAACGCCGAATATTAGCTGCGAAAATTTTAAGAAAGTATATTTTCTAGCTTAATTTTCTAGCTTTTCTCTAACGTAAACTAACGAAAGAATAAATGTATAGAATAGATAAAGTGGTGAAAAAGGAAAGAGAAGTATAGACAGAGAAGGATAGAACTGCAGCAAATTCTTCGTTCTCTTCGTACTTGGGTCTTTCGGACAAGTGTACTATCGGTTCAAAGTATTTAGTAGGATGTTCTTGAAAAGAGAACGAAAAAAAAAAAGAAGTGGGCAAATGGAGTCGTGCGAAGAAAAAGAAAGTGGATGTCATTCTTGTCGAAGAATCGAAACGATAAAGGTTGGTGAAGCGAGTTTGAACGGTAGACCCTTTGCTTTTTTGTGTTGAACGATTGGTACCCTTTTTTTTCATTTGGATGATCGCAACACCGAGGATGTCAAAGAAAAGTAATAGTCTCTTATAGAGTGTTTACTTTTTTTTTATACAATATTTGATAAGTATTTCTTAGCCTGTTAATTTGAAAATAAATTAAATTAAAAATAAGTTGAATTTGATAACAATATCAAACTTTGTTAAAAATGTCAAAAATACCATTATACTATTATGTAATGACCAATTGTTCCAGAATAAAAATCTAAAAGTCTCCGCTCAAGATCTCGCTTTAAATTCAGGACAGTATCAAAGAAATCAAAATCCTAGTACAATAAATTACATACTTTCAAAAAAATCTGTGCTGAAAAGATGCACGTGTGCAATCGAGGAAGATTCGTAATCGATCTTCTTCCGAATCTCTCAGTGAGGGAAACGCGTGTGCATATCGAACGGTCGATTCAATCTCGTTGGGGGGGGGGATCGCTTTGAGAAATCGAAAAATTCCAAGGATCGTGCTTGAACGAGCAAACAGTTTATTTTGCCTTTCTCTTTGAAAAAGAAGAGAGAAATAGGGAGTGCAAAAAGGAACAGAGTTCTTCTTTTTCAGTTGTTCTCGAAGACGAACGAGCTTTCGTTTCACCGTCGTCGAGTTCCTAGAACTTTTCAGGACAAACGAGTAGATTCTGGGGACACGTTTCTTTTTTCTTTCCCGAATCGAGTTTCGCGTGTATTCGATGAATCCTCGACAGGATTTCAGATGATCCTTGATCGGGATTCCTTTCGGTGGATACTTTAAACAAAGTTCCCTGATATTTACGCTCGCTACCGCTGAGATTAGAGTACCTTCGGCTCTTTTTATTCTCAACACTCGACTCGGCATTCAAGAAAGCTTGGTGTCGATGCACTAAGCGAATGGATACAACAAGCAACGATTAAACTAAATTCAAGCACTTGGTGGGGATAAATGATGCAGTGATTTTTAATCTTCTTTAGAAAATCTACCTTATTCTTTGAAATATTATTTTTCAAAAATGTCGAATACCTACAATAAAGTATTCTGATAACTGATAGTAAAAAGAAGCGTAACTTTAAAGGTTCCAACCTTCGGGCTATAAACCTGAACGTTTCGAAACAAATTCAATCACTGCACCACTTCTCGCGCAACGAAGCAGGACGAGGCAAGCCATGCGAAACGGTGCGTGAGATCGCGAAGCGGAAACGAGCAGGGATAGGTTGCTAGCACGTGGGGTGGATGAAAAAAAAAAGTAGAAGAATATCTAGCGCAGGCAATTTAAGGGTGGTGTTCATAAATCCATAACACCGTGGAGAGACGGTGGACCGTGTATCGTTGTGATGGGGCACGTCGATGGTGAAACGACAATTGTGTGTAAACCTAAATATTCTTTTCTCTAAGTAAATCTTTCGCGCGTGATAAATATTGTAGAAAACAAAGAAAGACATAGAAGATCATACACAGATAGGGAATAAAATGAATTGGTGGAAGATAATTCATGGTGAAGACAAATTTGGTGCAGAATCTTTTGGTGATTGAGTGTCTGAACGAAGTAAATAGAAAAGAAAAGAATAGAAATAAGAAGTAATAATGTTATCCCAGCGAGGGTGTTCATTTTCTGATACCGACTTACGTTCACCATGATGGAATGTGCGATGATTGCTGCATTCTCTACGACGATGAGTCTCTTGTGTTGTTCTTGATCACTAATATGGACGATGCTTCTAACGTGGTCACAAAACTAATCTACCTTCGCTAATCGCATACTAACTCATTCGTTGAGTCTTTGTAGGAACGAGACGAAGAAGCAGTAAAGATGGTCGAGAAACGATGATTAATGGCTGCTCTACACGAGAATCACTCGTTTCTTCTAGAATTTGTAGGGTGCTTTTTAATTTGCAATTGTGAACTGCTTTTTAATTTTATGTAAATTTTGTCAGGTAACAAGTGGAAAGTTTTAACTGAAAATTGCAACAATTGTAATTATAGTATACTATACTAAATATCATAGAAAAATGATAAAAAAATAGCAATTTTATCTTTTATAATAAAAGTATTTTAATATTGAAACGAGTATTTCCTTTTTAAGCAGAAGCTTCTAAACGTGGAACGCAACAACTGCCATCAATGAGACGTTCACCTATAAGAACTAATAAAAAAAGAAGAAGAAAATTGGCTGAATGAATGACGAGGAAATAGAAAAGAAGCAAAAGCATCGGCGATTATTCATCGTCAGATAATCAATCGACTCTTCGATTTTTCTCTAAATTTCATTTAATTAAGCGTTACACGCATCGATCCTGAAAGTTGAATTACGAATCCTTCGCGATCATAAATATAGGCTTCCAGAGAATACTGGTTCGCGATTTCGATTTACTTCTGCAGCCCTTAACTTTTCCAGGTAACTTTCACAGTAATTTCACCACTCCATTATCCGAACTCGCAAACAGTGACTTTCTCATTGTACAACGCTAATTGCATACTGAAAACAGCGATCGCGTGTACGGTGGTTGGTCGTTGTGGGGTTCGCGATTCGCCAATCGACCGACATAAAGAAAAATCAACAGAATTTGTCCACGAGAATGCTAATTGATGTATGATTGAAATGAAATTTTCCTGGAAATAAAGTCAAGAGAAAGTCGAATTGAATTAAGGATGAAATTTTGCCAATAGAAAATTTTCCTTTAATTAAAAATATTTAATAATTACAGGAATTATAATAAAAATAGAAATTCGATGGAATTGGAATTTTGCCGATTGAAAAATGAATTTCCTCTATTTAAAGGTGTTAATCGGATAAATTAAAAATAAATTCATTACAAATAAATACCGATCAGGTAATGTTTTTTTTTCTTTTTTTTAAATATCACTCATGGTGGTTCATTTAATAGGATTCGTTTCTACTTCACCTATGGTCTTACCTAATTTAAGTCTATACTACTGAAATCACACGCGTGCATTAAAACGTTCCATTAAATCGTTCATGACCAAAACTGTGCTAACTATCGCCATTTGAAGTAGTCGCGTCTAGGAACCCTAGATTCTAGTGAAGCCCCATTTCGATGTGCAAAACTGTAATACGATGTTTCAAAGCGGGTAATCGTTCTCAAAAGCGGTTCGATGGAAGTGTCGGACGATTAATGTCGTCCACGAAATTACGAATTGCACTCGGCCAGGGTACAAAATGAAGTCTGTAATCTATCGAAATAGACGATAAAGAGAGATCAAGCTCCAATTTGTATCTGGGGACACGATCGCGTGTTATGGATTTGTGAGCATCGTGACTGAACACAGAACAGTGTCATTTTTATATCGTTTCTTTGGAGGAAATGTTCTTGCAACTTTAGAAATGCTTTAGAAATGCTTTAGAACAGTGTGAAGTGTTAATAAAATGCTAATTTTATAAAAAATTTTTATTTGTAATATTTTCATAAAATGAATTTTTCTTTTTTGTGGTATACTAAAATTTATTATGTTTCGTTGTTTTCAAAGAATGGGTTTTGTGCTTGGAAACTCAAAGTTATGAAAATTTTTCAAAACTTTGATTACTGATCGTTTCGCATCACGATTTGCATCGAAGGAAGCGTAACAACAATAGGTACGACAATACGACATCGCTTCTGAATTCAATTGTTTCAACACGGGCCACGGTATTACCGTTTTGTGCTCGAGTGTACTTGTGTCTGGCTCGAGAATCAATCCACTCTGTGATAAAACGTCTGAATCTTGAAAGCGAATGAAACCCATTGTCTGGTAGTGTTTTCGGTGTAAGGTGACAAGGAGACTTGGTTGCATGCATGCCGGGGGGCGATCGTTGAATTGCACTTCCACTAATTATCCTCGCTCATTTATTTATAAGAAAAATTTATATAATTATCGTGTGCGAAACCTTTAGAACCCCAATTGGATTCAAATTTTGTATAATGTTAGAAAAAGCCTAAAAATAGCTGAGAATATTTTGCAAAGTCATGGCGCATCACTTTTGAAATAAAAAAAAAGAATTAATGTTCATTTGTAATGTTATATCGACAAAATCAGAAAAATTGAAATTTTGAAAGTGCAATCCTCGAAAAAAAAATCCTCTTTGATAATTCTGCTCTGGCGATGTACATATGCGCATCGAAATGATACCGCAAAGAATAGAGCAATTCAAAGCTGACCAACAGGTGTCGTACGAGGATAAACAATGTTCAGAGACACATCGAGTGAAACATTGAACTCTGATCCTACGAGGACAATGAACATTTGCACTCTAACGCTTTCAAATTCTTCTTAAACATCAAATGCATTCTTTGGAAAATGAAATAGAATTTTGAAAGAATTCGACGTACGATCGATGATTGTATTTTATTTTATACTATTCCCAGGATGTTTTCATAGTTTTTTGATCGACTTGAAAGAGCGGACCGTTAGTATTAATTAGAATAAATAATTGAAAGTTAATAGATTCCAACGTCTACAGAAAGAAATAGAATAGAACTTCGCTATAAAATTTGATGGGTAAGTAACGAGACGAGTAAAGCTCTACTTTCTAAAAGTATACACGGAACTTTTCTTCATTTCGCAACAGAGATTCGCTCGATATACAAAATGTACCGTTCGAAATATTATAATTATTGCATATCAAACGACGGATTTTTGAAACCGACCATTTGATATACAACGGCTTGCAAACGTTCCAAAAACATTTGTAAACATAATATCGAATAGGCGGCAATAAATGACGCGTCATCGACGAATCTCTGCAACAGATTTACCAACATATACTGTTAATCGGAACACAGATGTACGCAAATATAAAGATAGTTCGTGGCTGGAGAGAGCAATAGGTTGAAGGGGGTAAAGCAACGCGGGGGATACTTAACTACTCGAGCTATTGTCCAACGATCGATTCGCACGTGAGCAAGAGTATTATCTCTCTAATAATAGGCCGATATGCGCGCGCAAATCTCTGCCCGTGATTTCGTTACATCGTGCAGAGAAACCGCCGACTGTTTACCGGATCCTGAATCATCCTCCGTAAACGTTAATTAACGAGAGCAAAGAAAAAAAGAACACTTTTTTATCGACCATTTTACGAGCCGTTAAACTCTCTATTGAGAGGATATATCCCCGTTTACTGATAATAGAAAAAGAAAAACACGAAGATTTTCAAAGAAATAATTCGAGAGAAAAGAAAACGGAGTGTGAGGAAAATCAGTCGCGAGTCGATTTAAAACGTCGGACGATCGTTCGCTACGACCCGGCGTCTCTTGAAATTCAAATTCGACCAATAATAATCGTCTCGCTCGTCCATTCGACGGAGAAGGTCGTTCCGTTTCGAATCCGGACGGGACTGAAATGCAATTTATAGCCGCGCAAGTAGCGAGTAAAATCATGTTCAATCCATTAGTAGATCTCGCTGCGAGAAAATTAACCGTCCCAGTTTGGGTGTCGAACAATTAACGAGCCTACAGGCTCCGGTTTCGTCGTGTGCGCGCGATACACGCGTCGAATCGAGAGGCGTCCTCGAGTAATCGATGTTTTCTATCGCGACTCGTCGATTTTACCTCGGAGACTACGTTGCTCCTCGGTCTGGAAATTTTCATTTTCAACGGGCCTCTCTAATTCTCTTAATCACAGGATGATTCAAAAAAAGAGGAGAAGAGGAGACCCTTGGATAGACTTTTTAGAGACTTAATAAAATATAGAAAAATGAATGTAGAAAATAAAACAATCACTTATCCCAATTTCATTAAAATCCTCATCAATGGTACCATCCATAGGGCTCCTCATCTAGATCTAAAATCATCCGGATCTCAAAAAACCTGTTTAAATAGAGCGTACACGATGAAACCGACACAGATCGAAACCGTAAACGCACAGCCAGGCCCCAAAAGTTCGTGATTCGTGGGGTGATAAAAAAAAGGAGGCGTTAAACGGGGTGCACATTCCCGGGGCGATCCTCGAGTACACCGAGGATAATATTGGAATCGAAACGCACAAAAAAAGAGGGGGCTAGAAGAAGATCTAGAGTGAGAGAGAGGATGGGTGGTCCTACCTTTAACGTCATCGTCCTCGATCGTTGTGCTGCTGTCGGTCGATTCCTTCACCTGAGAGCCATCGCCCTTCTTCGTGATGATGCTCCGACCTGGAGCACGCAGAGCGTTTCAGTAAATCGACATCCAGGGGGGTAGTGCAAAATTGTTGTTGTTTATAGAGATATAGAGAAGAGTAAGTGTGACAGAACAGGAGATTGCTTGGTTTGTTAGAACAGTGCTGTCCACGGGCCAGGGGTCACTTACTTTTCGATGTTCCATCAGGTCTCCCTAATATTTCTGTACTTAGGGAATCGAGGGTATTTTTAGGATTTTACATTCAGATTTTATGATAAATGGGGGGGGGGGGGGGGGGGGGTCTTTTTAAACACTTCAGTGTCCCATTACTCGTCCCTTACTTAAATTTCCTTAACACGGACGTATTCAGAGACTTATGGGATACTATTCTTAAATCCTAAGGCAAGTGCAGGTGGGTAGATAAGGGAACGAACAGAGGACCACCTGGTTTTGCCTAGGTTTCCGTAAACAGCACTGGATTAGAGAAACCAGATCTGAGCGAGTAGAACACACACAGTTGCGCAAGGCGATCGTGTAGGATCTTATTAGGAGGAATTTGGGATTGATCAGAGTCTTGAAATCGATAGAGTTTATCGAGAGAAGACAAGTGGGATTAGCGATCAAGATAGACGAGTGCAAAAGAAAAAGGTTTATATTATTTTAATAGGTGCCTGATCATTCTCAAACGTGAACATGTGAAAGTCTACTGAAGCTTAGAAACGTGTGCTTTCAATGTGTCTATTTTTTGAAGAATAGAACGGGGAAGCCGAAAGACGACGTGATAATTATTTCAATTATGAAAAGCAATTATTTTGAAAATGAATATTATCAATGTTTCTTTTCAAAAGCCCGCATCAGGCAAAGAAATGAGAAAGGGAAAAATTAATCTTTCTATTAAGAACGAAGAGTCTCGTTGAAACAAAATTTAGCACGGGTGTATCTCGATCGCTAACCAAACCCGTATAGTTTGAAACTGAAGGCACAAGTTAACCAAGAGTCAACTGAGTCGAAATTTAATCAGGATCGACGTAACACTCGATGAATACTGGGTTTTCACTCTAGTTTCGACCAGAGGCAGATAAATTAAATGAACATCCTTAGAATTCTTCAAGGTAGAACATAAAAATATCGTTATGTCGATCCATGGTCAATTTTGAACCCAGAAAATCCTCTAATAGATAGAAAGGTTCAGAAATTCTGAATATAAAAGAAAAGAGCTTGAAATCTCTGGTAACATACAGCAGAGTATTAGATTAGGGTTAGACTAGCTTTCAGAGAAGAGACAGAGTTTTGAAGAGAAACGCAAACCACAGAGAAGATAGAAAGAAGACAGAGAAAGGAGAGGAAAGATAAAGAAAAAGAAAGGATTACAACGGAATTGAACATTCAAGTGAATCTGTTCTGCATGCGAGACAATAGTGATCAATCAATTCGAGCAACTCTGCCGATGCTCTCAAGATGATGTATTGGTGCCAAGGGGAAAAAAATGGTAAAAAACAACGATTCTCCTCTCGTCTTTACCTTCAGGCAGCTCCTCTCGAGAGCACGGCTTCGTTCTGCGCCAGCGAAGCGACGTAAAATTTTACATAAAAAAAAAAAAGGATGTATCATAAATTGCATGCTGAGCTGCGTGCGCGATTTTTGCGTGTCACTGGGGGGACGGAAATCATGGTTCTTTTGCAAATGTACAGCGAATCGCGATCGAGAAAGGCCAGGCCAGGTTTTATCTGTATTTTATTTACTGTTCCCTTCTTTCGTAGTTTACTGTTATTGTTATTGTTGCCACAGCCAAATGGACGGTATACATATAATAAAACGTGTTCCTTCATAACTTTTTCTGTTTCTTTTTTTTTTTTAAGTTTTATACTTATTTATAGATGACGTGAAGGGCTTACATGATTAAAATAACATTCTAAGCATATACTTATTTTTGGAAATCCTAAGGATATGGAAACGTTTAAGAGATTCTCAAAACTTTCAGGGTAGAAGTCATCTATTGAAATTCAAAATCAAAAAGTATCGAACAATAGGTATCACCCATGAGAATTCCTTTATTGTCGATAGAAAGGGAGAAATATTGAATTACATGGGGTTTCTATCCCCGTATGATAGAATTATTATTGTCGCGGTAATACCAAACTTCAAAGCTCGTGAATCGTGTCTACTACGCGTGGTTGTATAATTTATCGCGGAAAAGTGGGAAACGAAGAGAGGGAGGATGGATAGGCAGTCGGTTTCCGACGCCAGTATAAATACACCAGAGAAATTCATCCCTAAGGTGTAATACCCGTGTACTTTCAAGGAGGGTTGAATTCGCGAATTGGGAAACGCGTTCTTCTCGCTGGCTTTTATGTGACCCGTGTATTCTTATCTCGTGCGAGCAACCCCGTCGGGGCAACGCGGCTATTCTCTGAAAATCTACCCCCGATTTCTCGGGGGTTACTCCTCCTCGAATATGTATTTGGACTGTTAAATTGTCTCTGCTCCTCGATTTCAAACGTTCGGTAATTGTGTGACGAAGAATAATGTAATAGTCATCAAGGGATGATGAAGAAGAGGAATGGAAGAATTATTCGAAGAAGGAAAAGATTGATGCGTTGCCTCGATACGAAGGAACGTTAGGAAATATTTCGAACAGTTCAGGATATTGATATTCAGTGTGAACAACACTTGTTTAACAGATACGTACTACGTGTCTATATTTGCGAGAGAAGCAAGCAATTAGGCGTGAAACGAAATAAAGAAGCGAAGCGGAAAGCGTAGCCATGCCAAATGCGACGCGGAAACGCGATTGTTCGTGCGGAGGATTCTTCTTTCGATTTTTGTTTTTTATCTTTTTTAAGGATTATTATTAAACATGTTCTTTATACTGCTCGAAACAATCGCCTATTTGAATAAATTTAAGATTAAAGTATAAAAGGTAGATGAGTAGCTATTAAATCCTTAAATATTGTACTTCTGAATAAAAATTATTATACAAGTTTTCGATTAACATTTTATAATCCCCTACCTTTTCATCTCTGCTAACCTTTATGAAATTATATATCAGATAAAAACTATAACGAATATAGATTTAAAATCATCTAGAATCTATATTCTAAACGATATCATTGATTTCTCAAACTCAAAACTGAAAATAAAACGAAATAAAGATATACATAGTAGGCGGAGCTATAGAAGTAGTGGGAAACATAAACAGCAGGAGTGGGGATAAGTAGGTCATGAATAGGCGTGGCTAAATCATTTGGAGCAGCATAACAAAAGAAATCAACACGATTCTATCGAAACTTCCGACGAACACATCGCTAGTTGTTCGATTCACAACGTGTGAGATACAACTAAAATAATGTCGCGTGTGTCTTTGTGTGACGATGTTGCAAGCGTTGCTGCTTATCGGTTAGATACATCTTCTCTAAGGTTGAGAGAGCGACGGAAGATTGAGAAAATGGAAAGTGCTCTTGCACCTCCGACCCACTTCGCGTAACCTTGTCAACGAAATTAAATAATCAGTCGTTGAGTGTGAAAGAATAAATAAATAGGTAGAGAAAGAAGAGAAAGAGTTAGGATACGAGATATAATTGTACGTATATATAGGAAGATAGACTGAAACAGAGAGAACAGAATTGATCGTCCGGCTCGCGTTCTCTTGAATGGAATTCACGAATAGAGCGCGAAATTCATGAATTATCTGTGAACTAGGAATTTATGAATTCAAATTTTTTCTTCTTTTGCTGTTTCAAATTCACAGGATGTTCACGAAAGTTAAGCTCAAATTCCAAGAACTTCATTTTTTTCATTAAATATATTAGAATTCTTCTGTTTATTGCTACTGGATGACACTACATCTACTTCTTCTTGAACTTCGACCTCAACTTCTTCGACACCCTGTATAAGCAACCGTGGTTATACAAATGAATTCTCGCGTAAATTTCGACCACGTCAAGTTCGTCGACGAACCTCGAAATTTATAGATTCGATGAATTCGGAGATGGCATTGAGTTGGAGTTTGAACAGCATCTCGCTTCGAAATATAGGTACTCGGTCACGATTTAAGTAAACATTTCGAGAAAGGATCTCCAATTCGATCAAAAATAAACCAAAACATCCGTTTATTTTAATTAATATTATTAATAAACGTCAGTACGTTGATGCTACATCATTTTCATTTGCTTAAATAATTAATAGAATTCTATAAATTTTGTAAAATTCATGTCTCTGATGATTAAAGTTATTTAATTCTAAAATCAAAGAATTGTTTTTATAAAAAAAGACAACACGAGCCACGAGTTCTCTCCTGTCACAAAATAATCACCAAATAATAAGATCCTCAAATTCGATCGATCAATGATCGTTTCAGAGGTGTATCTTCTTCCCTTCTTGTAAGGAAAGAATGATATTTACTTCAGCTTTAGTTCTTAAGAAGGATGGAGAAAATACAGGACGGATCGAAAGATTTTTTTCATTTTTTTTTTTCCAAATCGAATTTCGATAGAACCACCAAGGAACTTGTCGTTTCGATTTCGCTCGTGCTGAAATACACGCGTCTGGAGACGTTCGAAAAGCAATGAAGATTACTGGAAGATCGTGAAAATGAAACTCATGAATTTCGGAGAAAGATTCGAGACGGACGAACGAAGGAACGATTTGATGATTGATAAGCAGGAGAAAATTTTGCGTGACAGACTTGACAACGAATTACGACGACCAGATGAACCGTGGGATTTTCCTTTTCAAAGTTCTTTCTCGTTTTATTTCACTCCGTCGATACCGGCTCATTTTTGACACGCCATTTCATTTATAAAATAAAAAGTTGACTTACAAAAGAAATGATTAATATCAGATTATGTTCTTCGAGATAAAATCGAACAACGAGTCAAAAATAACCCCGTATCGATCAGTCGCGTCGCTTTCAGTCCGTTCGAGGGTTGATTAACCCTTTCATTAAAGCTAGCGGGTGAACGATACGAAATAAAAAGGATATTCTAATTTCAATTGATTTTCTTCGAGGTGTGTAATTATACTTAAAGCTCCTATTGATGTAAAAACCGACGGCGGGTCGTTCTAAGAAGTACTTAACGTCGAAAGGGTTAATTAATTACGTTTGCAGAGATCGTGGGAAGGTAACGTTCTCGCGATATTACGGTTGAAAAAAAAAGAGCAAAAAGAAAAGCCATTGCAGAGTAGGAAGAAGAAAGTCGTAAAATAAGACAAAGATGGTCGTAACTCGAAGATCCAGAGCTTACAGCGATTAGATAAATTTAATTAAACTTCCAGCCTGCCGATCGATGAACGAAAGACAGCGTTTCGAACTTAATTACACGTCGGTTGTTCGAGGTAGCCCTAATAAAAGAAAAAAAAAACGAAAGGGATTGCAAGAGAGAGAGAGAAAGGAAACGAATGATCGCGGTCTGTCTTCGAGTTCGTAATTGAAACAAATTGCTGGCAACGCTGGCGACGAGAACTCGCATTTCCACGGCTACTTCCGGACGGAAATTGTTACACGGCAATGAAAGTATTTGATGGTTTTCACGATAACAGGCCGACCAACACGCGAACTGCGAAAAAATTACTCTGTTTCCTTCGCACGTTCGATCGCGAACTCATTTTTCTTTCAATTTTGCCAATTACTCATTTTCTAATTACGGAGGAATTAAAATTATTTTCATAGATAGATTATGGACTTTTGTGAAATTTGTAACATAGCAGAAGGTATGAAAAGAAATAAAAATTTTTGTACATCTTCTGTTATGTAATTCCCCAAATGGTAAAACTCAAAAGATAAAAATTAGAAAAAATAATTTTTATTCTTTAATCAATTTAAGTAGAAAAGAATTTCCTCTTTTTTTCTCAATTTCAACGCCAGAACGTTACCTTCCACGTTTCAACCCTTCGAGATCCCTCCACCCCCAAGAATCCTGCATCGACATCAAAGTAACCTAATTGTTAGTCTTCTATAATTCATTTCTCCATTTTTACAATAAAAATATTCACAGGTTTCGCATCCATATTTAACAAACCCATGAAAAGTGATCATTGCCTAACGTGTCCTACCTGATTCTACTTCGAGCGTGAAGTGTCCCCGACGATGTGTCTTTTCGCACAGAAAACAATTGCAATAACAATAGAAAATGATAATAAGAAAAAGAAAAATCAACGAAAATATAAACACACAAGATCGTCAAACAGTGAAATCATTATTCTTGTCTTTTCAGGGTGGAGGGGTAAATGTGTCGCGTTTACAGGTGTCGTGTCTCTACACAGAAATGCAAGATGCTCATCTACTCGACTAAACTGAGGATGCTGCATTCTAGGGTAACTTTTTTTTTCTTGTCATAAATGTGTGTGCGTATGTATAGCGGATGTGT
This sequence comes from Osmia bicornis bicornis, assembly GCF_907164935.1. Lineage (NCBI taxonomy): Eukaryota > Metazoa > Arthropoda > Insecta > Hymenoptera > Megachilidae > Osmia > Osmia bicornis. The sequence goes on from NC_060218.1 coordinate 11,525,171, forward strand.
ATTCGATTCGTATCCGAATACATGAAAAGATTATGCCGTTTTGTCGAGCATCCAGATTCAAAATGCGCACCAGTCAAACTAACAGGGTGTCGTGTGTGTATACAGACGTACACAATACAGACATGGATTTGCGTGATTTAACATTCATGTTTCGTATTTTGGAACACTTCGGAGCCGAGGTCTTTCGGCTGAATCTTTATCGCCACGCCGATGAAAATTCCTTCTCGTTTGAATTTCATAAATCCGAATTCGAAAGAAACTACATTTTTCAAAAATATACAAAGTTAAAATAAAAAATTTTTTCTAGATACGTCTCCTTGAATAAAAAATCACATTACTAAAAGTTGAAGAAATGGGTTTTGTTCAAGAAAATATATCAATTTTATAAAAATATTGTTATACATATAATATTTGGATTAAAAAGTATTACTCCATGCAAATGTTTATCTTGTACGACCAAAACTGAGTGATTTGTAGATATAGAATATGTTTGCGTTAGTAGTTTAATAGATAGTTCCAAAATATGTGGCACGAATGCAAGGCAAATAGAAAAAGTGGTCCACGGGAGTGTTTCAAATTTCGTTGTTGTCTTATCCATACGACAGGCGCTACAGAGTGGTTAGCAATAACTAAACAATACAATAAATCATTCGTGGGCACTTCTCGACAGTGGACCTAAACAGTTGTACTTGATATTTATTTATTTTCTTTTCCTTTCTATTAACACAATCTTTCAACACAGAAACACAATTATATGAATTTTACCTTTCAAAATAAAAATGATAAATCCTTTGAAAATTCACACTTTGAATCGTTCAAATCGAAACATCACCCAAACGAACACTTGCCATTTCAACTTCCAATGAATTTTTCTTCTAAACGATGAAATGAATAATGAATGATCAATGACATCTTGTCTGAAGCAAATGAAAATTAAGACTTTGACGACCGATGCAATATTGGTCATTTTAATACCTTAAAAAGTTGGAAATAAAATTTCACAAAGTATGCGACCATCAAAGTGTTAAATAGATTTTGATGAAATTCGTATTTGTTTCGAAGCATGACTCGATATGGTGTTCGATGATTAGAAAACTGCTTGAGTCCACTGCGACGATTCGCGTGGTTACCCAGATTTCAGAAACAAACGAATGACAATGAAGAGAAAATATTATGATACAAGGAAAATTGTAAGAAATGTTTCCCTTCTGGGTAACTTAGCACAGTCCTTGCAGGATATGAAGTGCGAGCCAAGTGCATCGACTATGAGTACATAGTAACACGAGGTTTGTGAACAAATAATCATGATGATTATTGCTAATGACAAGAGCAAGCGAGGATGAAATTCGTTGAATAATGCCGGAGCAAACCAATGCAATGAGGAGATCGGGGAAGATCACGAGGATCTACCGTCGTGGTTGTGCCAATGGAAATGGATAATTGTACGGGGTGATTTTTGGGTCAATTTCACCTCGCTGCTCCGATCGCCTAGATTTAGATTCTATAGGCGGGGATGAACATAACGGGTGTCTAATTCGTTCGGTGCACGAGCAAGAATGATCGTCGGTGCTTCATTTCGTGGTATCTGAACGTATATTTTATTTTTCAAACAACCAACTCCAATACCATTCTCTATTCGCAAAATTTCATTGAAAAACAACCCTGAAGCATTCATTTCCGAAAAAAAAGGAGTGTCACGAAAGTAGAACTTGTTGAATAAGTGAAACGGAAGTACGTACAGTGCCATGTTCTGAAGCACCTCTCGAAAAGAACGAAAGGGTTGATGAACAGAACCTCTATATTATATGTATGTATGTATATATAGTATATAAACAGGGGGATGTGCAAGACGGATGAAGAAAGAGCTTGGTTTATGGACTATGAATTCAGGAACGCAAACAAAAAAGACAGGTAGAAAAAGAAAAAGTTAGGGAAGAGATAGAAACCGATGCAAAGATAGACAGATACAGAGAGATACAGAGGGCGGGATGTAAAATTTAATAGGTGATATAAAAGTACTGTCTGTCGTGGTCCATGAAGCACTGAAGAGGGCCGGAGGTACTTACCCTGTGCATCATACTTACTGGAAAAGTTCCTCGTCGCCAACATGGTCGTCAGAATAGCGACCTGCGAACAAACAAACCGACAAACATTAGTCTTTCTTTCGTTAATTAACTCTCGTTCGGTCAAGGTCTTAATTATTTAGTGACGCTGAAACAAGAGCCAGTGTATGGTCAAGGATCAGTCTGGAAAGTCGGCGACGCATGGTGCTTAGACTCTCGTTTATTCTAACAAACTAAGAAAACATGAACTTAGAACTTAGTCTATTATATTTTTCTGTTGATACAAAAAATCCTCGTACCATGCTTCTCTACATATAGATACCAAGGATCCGTCCGGAAAGTCGACGACGCACGGTAGAATAACTCCCAACTTTGAAACTTATCACTTCCAACTTTTATTTCTTAACAAGTGTTTCATTAATTTTCAATAAATAATATAATTAACATTTACTTAGCTTCTATAAAGCAACGAGTTTCAAGCATCAAACTAAAGGAAACTTTAGATCGAGCTGGGCAAAGCATCAAACTCGTGTAATTTGCAATTTCAATTCAGTTTCGTTGAACGATTTCGTTGCTGAAGGATAGAGAGAGAAATTTCCATACGACCAAGAAGATGAAACACGTCATCACGAATTAATCATGTCCATTTCTCGACCAAGAACGACGCCGTATGATAGACATGAATTCGTTTAATGCTCCTTTTGTACCATCTCGACCAACATCCGGTACGTTCTATTACATTTATTGAACGATAAGACTTCAGACTCGCTCACGGCACTCACTCCATTATTTTCCACCGATAATTCCTTACGCTCGAAGAATTCTATGCTCATCAGTATTCTCTGGAGCACGATTCACCGACGCGACGCGACGGACCTTTCTCACAGCAGATCGATAGATTACGTTTTCGCCATTAATTCATGTCCAGAGTGTCTTTTATCTAAATTAAACGCCACCCATTCGCCGACCTGTTACCCATCGTCTACCTGACCGCACCGTTATTACCTTACATCTCCAGAAAACTTTCTATACAAAATTAAAATATTAACATATTATTTTTCCCTGTAAAATAAAAATATTAATTTTCTAGTGGCAAGATTTTTGAAGAAGGAAAAAAATGGTTTAATTTACGGTAAAGAAATTTCGAATACGCAGAGGAAAATATCAGTATTCGTGGATAAATAATAAGATTGTTTAACAGTGAATTTCTCGGCAACGATACAACAAACACGAACGAACGAACGAACGAACGCAAATACAGCTAATAAAAGGAGCATCGATACAACGCGTTTGACGTAGCACTGTAGCATCCAGAAAATATTTACTTCAAATGTTTACCGTACAGAACAATCGATTTCGATTAGAGGCCAGCTTCTATTTTCGTCCGGGGGTACACCGTAACTTGTCTACTATTTAAATTTCATATATTAAATACTACAAGTGTTATCGTCATTAACGCCTTCATTGTCACAATGAAAATGCGATACTTAAATAAAAATGAGTAAGTATTCGTTCGTTTCGTTTTTATACCTCGAGTTCTTGTTATAATATTAATAGTAGAAAATTTTCTTTAATATTTTTTCCTACTAACATATTAAGTAAAACTCAAGGCAAGTTAGCCGATTAATAATTCAACGCGATGAAACGGTAAGTATACATATACCTCGGGAATGGTCGCTTCCTGTTGCCTGCATAATGCAAATTTGCTTTTCAACGCCTTCATATTTCATTCGTGTTGAATCTTCACTACTTTCGGTTCAGTTTCAACTTTTCTTCCTGCACACTTTTCACTCGTATTTTTCAGTAAACACCGACACTAATTGTTGGCAAAAGAAGATCCGTGATTTATTCATAGCATTAAGAAATGTTCCTTTTTTTTTTAACGCTTTGAAACGTTTCTGCTGACTTTGCGATGAGTTTAATCAAGATTTTTTATACATACACCGTGAATGTTGTTTCAGCGAAATGTTTCACGCAAAGTTGATAGTAAAAACTTTCTTGATTAAAATCAAACGCGTGTACCATCTGGCTGTAACATGCACCGTTAAATCTAACTCGTGTTCCATTAAGAAAATTAGTCTCTATTAGTTGATCACGAAAGTAATTAACAGGATTGAAGAGCATCGAGCTTTGAAAAAAAACGTTTGACCATGATTTACGATGTGCCGAAGAGTTGAGAAAAAAAGAACATTACTCAGCACTGTTTCAATTATTTTTAATGACCATTTCGATTGTTTCATCGAAGTACATATTTTGTTATTAGAAACAATATTAGTAGTGTTACTTTAATCGTTAATACCTATTTCGTTAGTCCGTGAAATGAACCCGTTCGAACGATCACGAAATATTCCTAATCACGGTAATTAATCTCATGGTAATTAGCATCACCTCGATTACTCTAATGAAATTCGATTATTCCATTACAGGAGATTAATCACCCTAAGTGATCACGAAAACATCGCGAATAAATCGATATCCTACTTATTTTTTAAGGAAGAGTGATTAACCCTAGGACGACGGACCATGGAGAGAGCCCCAATTTTAATCTAATTGCGACATTAAACGATTCTCCCTCTTCGGATCACGGAAGTTCAATGTTCCACAGGTAAAACATAAGACAAAAACTTGTGTCTTTTGCTCCAATTCCGTAAGATCCTTTCCGAATAGCCAGCATTAAGGATCGAGTGGTAATTACATTCGGCTTAATGGAACGATCGCGTGATTGAAGTCTCACAAATCTGTCCGTGTTGCTCGACCGCGTTCGGACAGTATCGATCAAAGGTGATCGAATGAAAAAAAAGAGAAGCGTATTCATGGGCGTTATTTATGCGAATACCGTTGCAACGGATGGTAGTCGATATCGAGGTTTACTTAATCACTGCCAACCGTACAAGAAATACGATCGTTCGACGCCACCTTGTGTACTACTATGTATGTATGTACACCTTATCCATCGATAGTACGACGGAACGAAAAAAAGCTAGCGATACACCCTGTTTCGTTGTAATCACTTTATTCGAGGGAGTGTTAGAACAAATAAAACTACTAGATGAGTCTTCAATAATAGAAGATTACACATAGGTTTTTTTATAAATTAATTATCTACAGGAAAACTGATCAAACTTTCTGATCAAAGTAAGAAAATTTTAAAAAATTTAATCAAGAAATCTTGAAAACTTAATAACTTGATGAAATATTGATTTGATATCGGTTCAAGAAATATTAGTATCGAAAATTGACATCAACTATCTAAAATATTAGTATTTAGTAAAGAAAGGGTTAAATGAACGTTCTCGTGTAATTCAGGGATGAAACGTACGCAAAGAAATTTAATTGCCAGACCGACGCGACGTTCGCGTACTTAAGTAAATGGAGGAACAAGCGTTTACCTAATGAGTTACACGTGTCGTTCCCAATCGTGATTATAAATTATAATTTTTCAACGAACGACGAACGGGTTCGTGCTTCAAGGCATTCGTGTCGCTTGATGAAAAGATATCAATATTTTACATGTAACAACGACATGTAACTAGTGTTCCTTTTTTTTTTTATTTTATTTTTTTTATAATATAAAGCAGAGATTAATGCATAGATAGAGATTAGCCGTATTAGATAAGCTGTATAATTATTGATATTTTCAATGATTCGTCACTCTATAAGTAATTTCCTCATTTTTTCCCAATAGAAAGAGGATACCTATTTGAAAATACTCGAAAATACTCGAAAATATTATAGAAACTTTGCCATTATGTTAAATAAAAATTTTCAACACTGAAAATCGTTTATTCTCTCCTTTTTACTTTTCTCTGTAATCAAGAATGGAACACTTTACCGACACTAATAATTTTCTACAATATCTGTAGAATATAGGTACTCTGTAAACTTCTACTATAATCACATAATTATACCATTATCAGTAGCAACCTGTTTTACTTGAATCTACCCGTTACACAAGTATAAATAAACATAAAATATTTATTAAACTAGTACAAAAGATTCGTAACAACGTGATCTAACGACACGTAACCGTTTGTTGAAATCGAAGAGAAGCACTTCGAAGGCTCACCTTGTGAGCGTAATCGCGAGAACACATGTAGCGAACATACGATTCCGACGACAATTCGAATGACACTGGAACAGTTGCGATCGTAACAGGCCTCGAAGCGAAACTGAACCGAGGTAGGGGAATCTACGAATTCCCAATCAAACATTACCTCATTACCTCTACCAAACATGCTTACGATGAATAAAAAGAAAAACGATAATACAGCTGAAGCATTCTATTATAAGCAAATTCTATTATAAATAAAAATTAATTTAGTAATGGTAGACTATGATTAGCTTTGAGAATGAATAGTATTATAATTTTTATAAAATAAGCCTTTTCTATGAAGTGCAGGTGTTATGAAATTAAATTGTTAAAAATAATATAATAACGATCATTTTGTCCAGAATAAAAGAACGCTGAAACCGCATGAATCATTCGAACTTGTTCGGGACAGAGGGAAATCGATTCCAAGTTGTTAGCCGATCGATCGTGTTCACTGTCAGTTTTCGGCAAAGGTCTAATAATAATTAAACGCTAAACACTAGTTTATCCCAACAGACGTTGCGCTGTAGTTTCATTTAACGGGCCGGCGAACCTTAACACTCGATGTCTCGAATCGAAACTTGCGTGTAACTAGTTAACCCGTAGTTCAGCTACAACGTTACCAACATATTCTCGCGGTGAATTCTATTAATTGAGAAACTCGTAGCCCCGTATCCACCCTCTAATTATTTGTCCGGTTGGCCAACAAACTATCGCTGGGAGGCCGAGGAAGGGAAGCATTATCGTTTAATTAAACTGCGTTAAGCAACGAACTTACCTTTAATTTGCGCCTTGCGTTGAATTTCTTCAAACAGTCCACAGTCTCTTGCCTGTGGACGACAGATGCAACGCGTTCACGTTGCTGAAACGCACAAGAAAAAAGAAAAAGATCAATATCAATTCGGGTTAACAAATTCTCTTCTGATTAGCGTGAAATTTTTTTACTTTTGCTATTTAAACGATGATAAATGAAAATTCGACAAGTATGGTTTTACTTACGCAGATCCAGGGATGCTTCAGCGCTTCGCTGGCGGTGATCCTTTTGCTGGGGTTCACCGTCAGCATCTGATTGATTAGGTTCTTCGCTTCCGGCGTGACGGTGTCCCATTCCGGGCTTGGATACTGGACAACAGATACAACGTTGATAAATTTATTTAATGTTCCAGAAACACATAAATCCGTCGTATCTTGTCACGCTGAACGATTATATTTTTTATCACATTTCATCAAAAGTTATTTAAGACGCTAATAAAATAATGCGATAAAAAAAAATCAAGACTAATCGGGAAAAGATGCGCTCTTAGAGAATAAAAGTGAATCGACCGAGTTCCTCCAAGTACTTACTCTATTGACGGATGAGATATTGACGAGGCTAAGGAATGCGAGTACGATTGGTCGTCGTCGATAAGTCACACCTTACGCACACGCATTTTAATCGCGTTGCCTGACAAAGAAGAAAAATGAGACTTCGCGACAAAGCGAGATGGTACGAAGTCAACTTGCCCCCTTTGTGCTCCCTTTGCCCCTGTGCCGTGTCCCGCTCGTCAACTTCTCATCGGTCAATAGTAATTCCCCGGAAATCGTGTCTCGTATATGTATGTAAATACGATTGCTTCTTACGTCGTACGATCCAGCCTTGATCTGCGCGTACAGTCGATGCTGATCTTCGTCCCAGAAAGGCGGGTAACCGACGAGGAGGATGTAAAGAATGACACCGCACGCCCAAATGTCGACGGGTTTGCCGTATGGTTCTTTCTTGAGGACTTCCGGACTGAGGTAACCGGGCGTCCCGGCGAAACCTATCCAACCGATCGATTCGGTTTATGCTCAGAAAATCAGTGTTTGATTTAGACCAAAAGAAGGCTCCTTTGCAAAATATTCAAGAATGAAAGGAGATTATCATAGAATCTTCCAAGCGATTGTATATCAATCTCTCGGTGGTTACGTTTCAAGAATTTTCTAAACATTGAATTGCAGCAAGTATCGCGTGAATCGGGGGTAATTTCGCACGGAGCGACGAAAATCGGGGCCAATTTCACCCTTATCTGCGTTCTGTTCGGTTGGCTAGGACCGACCATTACGCAAGTCGATGTCCTAGAACTCTTGACGATCTAACTTTCGAATGTGTCGCTCGAGAAATGGCGACGATGAATCGTTTACGGCGATTCGCGATCTACAGTTCGAAACTTGCCAGACGAAGACGAATCGACTATTCAAGAACGGAAACTAACGTTCGGTTAACATCGTGAAACATCGACTTCTATGATCGAGAAAGCTAGAGAGAGAAAACGAGGGGAAAAAGAAATGAAAATCCGTGGAACAATATGGAGAAATCTCGTTTGGGAAAAGTAAATGTGCGCGTCAGGAGGGAAGGATGATGATTCTTTGACCGCAAACACAATACGCGGCCTGTACCGTAGCGAAAATCTCAGAACGGTGAATCTACTTTGCCCGCGGAAACTTTTCCAATAGGATGGAAAACTTTCCTACAGCTTTTCCGCGATAAAACAAACTAGAACAGCCAGTCGAACCAGGCCGTTCCAACGTGACATACCGTGTATGTACCGTGTGTTTCTAAAACGACGGCTTAAAAGGTAAGAGAGATGTTATACAAAATGCTACATAAATATATCTTCGAATACCTTAAATGAAACTCTTTTTGTTCTTGTACCAAGTTTACTCTGAAAGTTTTGAGAATCACCAGAAAATATTGCGAAATATTAATTACAATTTACAATCGTTATCCTACATTTGAACTTAAATATTTTCAAAAATATTATTGCAATATGTAATAATTATTGATAATTATTCTCAAAACTTTCAGCGTAAAAGTATTCTTCTTATCGTTGGTATATATTATACTTTGTTTTAGAAACATCCTGTACAAATACACTGTAATATCCCGCCGCCGGGGCGGGTTATACAACCGCCATTAAATGACAGTAGGGTGGCAGAAGACAAGGGGGTGAGGGGTTGGAACGAATGAAAATGTCGACAGTCAAATTTAAATCGCGACAGCCTAGAAACGACGGAGAAAAACGTGAAACGCGAACTGGCAGATGTACCGAAGAATTACACGATGGGTGGGACCGAAAACTTGGGGGGAGGGGGGAGGAGAAATCCTTTTCTTTTTTTCTCTCTATTTCTGGAACACCCACTTTCTGCTGACGCGAACATGCAAACGAATTTAAATAAACCCCAGCGTCGATTCGTTATGTAAATTCGTGGACCTATGAACGAGCTTCTCTACATACTTCCTTTCTTTCCGTTTCTGTATTTTTAAACACTCGCACGATTTACATCGTTTCAAACTCGATTATAATTGCATTTACAATGTTACGCAACTCTTTGTCCCCTCTGATATAACCGGAGGGCCGGTTTTCAAGGTTTTCAAGGATTCAAGGACTGGTTTTAATTTATACAGGAAACGTGCTTCGCTTTCCTTCCTTTTCTTTTTTTTTTTTAGTAACACGTTAAAATATGTGTAGGTATGTATATGTATAAAAAAGTAATGAAACCAGAGGAGAAGTGTTAATGTACTTTTAATTAGTTTGTTTTCTACCTTCTCTTCCTGTTTAATTTTTTTCTTTTTTTTATTCAACAATACATACCTATAGGTATCATCTGTCAAAAAATATTCTAATATGTTTTTTGAAGCGAAACACGTGTTAATAATGCGATAAATATGCAGAAAGAAAATTGAAAAATAAAAAGGGGAAGAGTTAGACGACTTACCGAACCATGCTTGTGCTTCACCCTGCACCTCGATCGCCAATCCGAAATCCGCTAATTTCACAACCGCGCCTTTCGCCTTACTCGCGAGGAGTAAATTTTCGGGCTGCAACAGGAAGCAGACTCGTCGACATTCCTGCGCACTCTTCGCACAAACCGTTGCCGTTGTCCTGCATTTTTACGCGGCCATGCTGTAGCGTGATCCACCAACAGGAGATATAACATATACACACACGCGTGCACCCCCACAAACACGGTTCTACCATTTTTTTCCCCCCATTTTCTAACCTTTTCTTTGATTCTCTTGATATTTTAAATTTCACGAAAGTGACCATATTATGGTGTAACACGGCTATAATTATAATTATTCAGAATACGAATCCTTTTCACTTCGTGCCTCACAAAATAAATATTAATATCACTTGTAATTTGAAATTTGTGATATTAGTCACCAGTGACCCCACGATATATTAAATGTTTTAATATTTTCTTAACGTTCAAAATGCAAACTAACAAAATTCGCTGGTTCTATATTTTAAGACGGTTCCCCGTCTGCCTAATAATAATTTAATTAACGTGAACGAGAAATACTTTCAAGTGCAGATTTCCGATGATAATGAAAATGAAAATCAGCAAAATTTCAACAAGGATTTCCTATGTAACCTGTCCGTTTACCTTCTCCTACCCTCGTGTTACTCTTCCTTCGTCTATCGCCCTAAACAACGTGCTCATTAAGAACGGACGTTTATCTGAAAATGTTCGATTAAGCAGACTGAACATTTCGTTCACGATGTACTGGACCTTTCAAGCACGGCACTATTTCGACAGTGAAATTGTCTCTTTACGTACTTTCAGGTCCCTGTGCACAACCCCATTGTGATGGCAGTGGTGTACGCTTTCCAGGATTTGTTGGATACAGTGTGATGCGTCCGCTTCGCTGTAGAATTCTCGCGCCACGATATCCTCGAACAATTCTCCGCCAGTCACTCTGTAAATCAAAGATAACACAAATCAATCAATTAAAATCTTGCCACTGTGGTATTTCATTATTGTGGTAAAAGAACTTTTTATCGCAGTTGATGATAATACAAAATTATCTTGAATCGGAAGAAACCTTCTAACGAACTATTGCAAAACCGATCGAACTGGTAATTAAATGGCTAACGATACTTTTCGCCGCGGAATATCGATATCGTAGTTGCCACCGCTTGGATTCATTAATATGTAAATCGGAGTTGATTAAAATTCACGAGAACCGACCGTTCGAGTAATCGCTAGGTGAATGGTACAAATTAACAATCACCGAGATAAGAATGTAAGATAAAAAAGGGATAGTTAAAATACTGTTTCCAATGTGAAAAATCTATAAAGTTGTATGAAACAAGATTTTCAATTATTTTTTTTCTTAATTAATTGTACTTACAAGTCAAATACAAGGTAATGGTAATTCTCCTCCTGTATGCTGTCGTGTAATCTCACTGTAACAGAAAATAGAAATGGGAACATTAAAATGAATAATGTAAAATTCTTGAAAAACATTTCACCGTTTTCATTTATATGTATACGGTTTCGTGCTTAACCGTGTAACGTACGAGGAATTATTTAACCAAATTGTTTATTAGACGCTCGATACGATACCGTTTCATGTCGAGTATCATTTGCATCCGCAACATTTTGCTCGATCACGACATTCATTAAGGTCAACGAAGAGACGGTGCTCGCGATACAGACCAACGGTCTCGTCGAATCGGCCTTAATTAATGTCAAGTGAGGGCGCGGACTGACAATGAGTCTACGTGAAAATCGACCACTCTAAGCGTCTCGCATTATTTTCTCCAACGTGAAATGCTACTGATATGAAATTTTATAAATTTTTTTATATTTGGAGTAATCAAAAGAAACAACTTACATTTTGACGGATCTCTACTTCAAAGTGAACTAAAACGATTCCCTTAATAAACTATTAAATAAACAGAAGAAAAATAATCTATTTTTAAAAATTCTCGGTGCATGAATTTTTCATTTCTTGAAAATAATTTCCTCTATGTCGACCACTGAAAATCCTGTCTAGTATCGAAAACATAAAACAAATTTCCGTTTTCATCGCACAGAAAAATCACCGCGATCTACCGAGACGTCTACCGAGGCGTATAAAAACTTTCCAGCCGCGTGATGGGTTGTCGCCTGGAAACTCGCGAAGCTAGCAAAATTTAATGAAAATGGAAGAGATATCCGGAAGAACGAGACACCGTTCAGACGGTAGAAATCCTCTGCTCCTCATCCTTTTCAAATGATCCTCAAGCCGATCAAAAGGAGAGAGATAGAGAGCCTATCTTCTCGCTCTTTGATACCCTCCAACGATCCAATAAGGATCAAGAGGGAGACGAAGATCAGAGGGCAGAACGAGCGTTATTATGGGAATTTTTATCGACGAGATAGAGAGAAATGGAAATAGATCACGTTTTGGATCGAGCAATTCTTTTTCTTTTTACCAGGCATCGTTTGTCATTCGAATATCAGCAAAGAAATGTCAGATGAGGAAAAAAAAGAGGATATTATAAGCGACGTCAGTGAGAAGAAATTAGATGCAATTTATTTGAATTTGATTCTCTGAAGCCTTTTAAAGAAAATGTTAAGTCTGTTTAAGGTGAAATGGGGATTATCCATAAAATTGGATAAGGAATCGTATGATACTTGAATTTCATCCTATCAAGATTTGAAATAGGTTTAGATTTTTAAAATAAAAGAAATCTTGACAAAGATCTCGATTAAATTGAAAAATATTCTTATGACTCTCCGTTGCATCTCTGTTGCATATACTGCAAACAATTTAGAAAATTGCAGTAGACGTTAATCTTGGCTGAAAGAAGAAGATGAAACGCGAGTAACTGGCGTAAGTATCGATCCTGGAAGCCACGCCTCGACGCAACGCGTTTTCATGATTACCTCCTTGTAGCACCCCATTTTCCTCTGACATTCACGGAAATGTATGAGATTTCATACCTTTGTGATTTATCATTTGCTGAAATTGTGGAGCATACCTATGTATATCTTCGGGAGGCACAGGAAAAGTCAAACTGCCTACAGAAATTGTATCAGGATACTTTCTTGTATCAAATTGATTTTAGATTTGTTTGGAAAATTTTAAAATAATATAATTCAAAACTATTGCAAATTTCGGAAATCTATTTAGATCTATTTAGTAACTAATTTGATAAATTTTATATGAGTGTTTATTATTATTATTATTGTTGTTGTTGTTATTATTATTATTATTGTTATTATTATTGATTGCATTAACTATGATTGCATCACTAAAGTTTTCTTAAATCCTTTTTTTTAAGACACAGCGAATATAAATAAATCGAAAGACGTCCGCGAAGCCAGCGATTTGCGAATAAGACAATTAACAGAGTGTCTTACACCCACGAAAAACCTTACTACGGAAAAGCTCGTTATTGTCGCGAACGGTCTCTTCATCGTGAGCTAAAGTTTGTCTTTGTCTTTGAGATTAGATGGGTCGAACAACCCTTAAAGAAATTACGATCGTTGATCTGAGAGGTCGTGACAGAAACCCGAACGATTCTTTCCTCTTCCTGAAATTTAATTTTATTCGCAGCCTCTTCTATCTAATAATAATTAATGGTACAAAGTGTTGAAGGCCATAAAAGAATTGAGATATTCCTAGTTAATTTATCCTTATTGCATTTTTCAACGTGATCAACAAATATACAATACTATATATGTCCTTTAAAATCGATTGCACAATTGAACACAGGTGTTCCTGACAGCATCGAAATAACTAATAAATAAATTACTTATCAAGTGACAGCAATCTAGGTCACTAGGTCAAATGCATTGCCCTATCAAATAAAACTGCAAATTTTTATATTAAATATAGATATTTCAATGAACTAATTCACCTCAATAAAAGGAGTGCAGTTACATTTTTAGGTGCATCGTTGCACTTATAAAAAAATGACAATCAACTCCCGAAAACAAGGATTCCTGTATCACTCAATGTTTTCTTTCTATCCAACCAAAGTTGAATTACAAATTGTTCCAATTTGCATGTCCAGTCGAAAGGGTTAAATAAATGACTGGGAAAAACGGCAGACCTTCAAACGTCGCGTCTGTTTCGCGTCGCGCAAGAAGCAGGAGATAAAAGGAGGCAGTCGTCAAAGTACATACACATATGTATAAGTGAGCAAAGCGAAAGAAAAGAAACGTGAATCGGGGCGACAGCGAGTCTGACAGAAACGGGGTGAAATACGATCAGTCGAGGAGGATCGATAGGTATCACTTGTTGACTGGAACGGACGTGTAAGGCCGGTGCACGCCATGATGGAAAACGGGCCGCGAAAGAGGATATCGTAATTCATTTGGTCACGTCCAAGCTGAACGGATAGAGCCGTACGATGAATAAAAGAAACCCACCTTCAGCTCCTTATGAATTATGGAATCGACTCGAGCGATTTAACAAACCCTGCGACTTTTGTCGTCGCTGAATGTCGCTCTTCTAATTCGTTCCGCGATCAGTTACAACTGTTTTCATTCAACGCTGTCACATACTTCCTCATCTACTCTTGGCAACTTGATACCAGATAATAAGTTTCCAATTTTCTCTCCTTGGACACTGGATGATACGTATCCTAAATTTTTTGTTCTTTTAAAATTATTTATATAATAATTGTAGTGTCCCTGCATCCAGCATAAAATATATTATTGCATATAAGGTGGCTACAGGGTGAATCAATGTAAAAAAATTAATTGAAAATTAATGGATATTCTAAAATTTCCTCTGATATTAGCTGCCAATTCATGTTCTGTGAAGAAGTCACAGAAACGATTCTTTGAAGGATCCTCTTTGGATCAGAATCATTGAACATTCTCTGTGTTCCATTAAAATAGAACTGACTGAGCTTTGTGTAGCGACGCAGAAGTGAAATTCGAGGTGATCAGCGGATCAGAATTTCTCGAGCAATTTCAAAGAATTTCTTGGTGGAAAATCGAGGCAAACGAACACTCTGTGCTCTCGACGAATCGCTCTTTAACCCTTTCGCTCCGGCAGTGTGCTCCGTCGGAGTGGCACCGCTGTACGCGCCATCGGTACCGCCGAATAGCGCCACTGAACAGAGCTCTGCGCCGCAAAGTGTGCATGTTGCGCTTAGGTAAACTGGTGTTCGGAAACCTTGAAAACTTAACAGCTTCTGTCCAATTTCTTCTAATGATTCAAGGAAGATTTCCTGTTATGTTATACTTTTGTACAATGCCGTCTATAGGCGACGCTCGTACACACAGGTCGTCGCGCGGATGCCGTCTATAGGCGACGCTCGTACACACAGGTCATCGCGCGGATGCCGTCTATAGGCGACGCTCGTACACACAGATCGTCACACGGATGTCGTCTATAGACGACGCTCGTAGCGAAAGGGTTAATTGGCCATACGATCCTTCTCCTTGCTCTCTACGAAAAGGAACTTTTATTCCGAGAATCTACAAACAACTTAACTTCGAACGAGTTTCCAGAAAATCGAGGTTAAATTGAGTTAATCAACATGTTTGAATTCTTGAATTTCATTTTCGTAGAAATTCCAGGAAGTAAGTTTACCCCCTGATTCAACGAATAAAATTATAATTCATTAATATTAAAGCATTTTGATATCTTAGATTTAAACCGAACGCCATTTTCCGCGAACAATCCTAGCATCAGAGCAATTGATTTATTCCATGAATGGCAGCGTATGCTGCTTTTCGATTGTGCCGATCACTTCTCGATTATACATAGACATATTGCAAAGGGATTCGTGATAGGTACGGTCAACAAAATTCGTTTGCAAACGAATGAAAGGCCAGTCGAGAGATTACTCGTTCGACCGTGGCCCAGCACGGTTCCATTGCTACGAATACCAGCCAACTAGTTTTCCTTCCGTTCGATCGATTAATAAAAAAACGTTAATTGCCGTGTCACGGCAATCCTCGACAATGAACCAGAGCAAATTTCTCCGATTTTTTTTCTCTATTGTCCTCCTCGCCGAGGTAGCCACGTTTTGACAAAGAGTTAAGGGCACCTTCGAGGCCCGCTCCGAATTGATGTAAGCGCTATTGGAAAGAATCGGGCAATCGTGAAAACACATAATTGAGAAATTGAACATTTGACGGTGTAACATCTAACGTCATTATGCAGAATAAGAAACGAAAGTGAGGTGGCACACTTACAATAGTTGTCGAATCGCATCCTGACCATCTAGCAAAATGAATCGGCTCGAGCCGAGATTTTGATTCCTGTCGGAGATAGAAAAAGACAGAACGAGAGAAAAAGGAGTATCAAGAATAAAACAACGTAGGGCCGATCGGCGGAACTATACATAGTCACACGCCACGACAGATTCAATGAGACTCTGTAATACACATAACGTACGCGACTATAAAACTTATAACTACATGGCATTAATAATTTCAAGAAGGGAATAAGAAATAAAGACATGTAATAATTTATAATGTTTATTTATATTTATTCCTCCATATATTTATTCCATATATGATTCCCTTTATTCCTGGGGATAAGGTGTGGTTTTACAATCCCCGAAGAACGAAGGGAAAATATCCCAAACTTTAATTTGATTGGAAAGGACCATACTTTCATAAGTAAAGAATGGGTTAAATGATCTAATCTACCGGATAATTCGTTCTCCGAAATCCAAGCCGAGGGTGGTTCACTTAAATCGTCTTAAGGTACAAACGAAAAGGAAAGTGGTACAAACGGGTACAAACGAAGGGGAATACAAAACAATTTGGAGAAATTTAATTTTTCAAAGTCGGGTGCCAGGTTCACATAGGTTGTTCCAAACCACCAGTAAGATACATTGAAGAAAGATTTCCTTGATGGCTGGGGCGCATCCCCCAGTGGAGTGGGCCCGGTGTACTGGAGTCTCTGACGAGGAACTGTCAGGACCTCCTCGAAGATAGAAGAAAATAGAGATAAATTGGAATGGAAATATAAACGGATTCTAAGATGACCAATACACATTGTACCGGCGTCTTGCTCAGGGTTTTTAAGTGGTTTTTCCCTGGGACGAAGGAGGAATGTCAAGACGTTAGCTGCCTAATAGGGCTACTTAGGTAAATGTTTCGTCTTTTGTTTTAACCTCCGTTTCAGGCAGAGGTGCTTACTAGAGAAGAGGTTGGCAGCCATGAAAATCTGACAGCTTGAGGTTAGAGGGCATACATTGAATTAGCTCGAAGATCTGCCTTATGTGAAGATGGTCACAGGAATGAGGATGGCCGTGGTCTCCCCCTCTGGCTCGGGGGGCTTAGAATACGGCCACGGTATCCCCTGCCTGTCGTAAGAGGCGACTAAAAGGGGTCACACAAAACATGCACACATGTACACATACACGCGCACACACACACGTACACACACACATATACACAGATGAGCGGACCCTAAAGAAGAGAAAGAGATTAAAATAGAAGGACAATGTAACGATAATAATAGAAGGAAAAATGTAAGAGTACGCATAGAGAACTAGTAAAAGAAAAATTCAAAAATGTGCGGGAGTTTGGTGCTGGCAGCGTGGCTGTCAGCACATCTCCCTAGGCGCGTGGACGCTAGCTTTCGTTGGGCAAAAGGGGACAGATAAGTCCCCAAAGTACGCCAACCCTTTATGGGTAAAATTTAAGATAGATAGGTGGTCGTGGTCGGGACGGCCGCTTATTGGAGAGGGAAGCAGTGTTGCGACAGCGAGAAGTTGTTGCTTTCTTGATACATCGACTGTTCCGCGAGAAGCTGTCGACGAATCATGACGTGAAGCTATTCCTTGTTTTGAGCGGAAACACATCTCCGGATGTTTTGGGTCTCTTATTAGTTAGACAACCGCGCGACATTCGAATATTGAAAAGGTTTCGAGAAGCCGACGCAAACAGACCTATAGTTTTGAGCTCTCTGATTGCTTTGTATTTGAAATATACAGTTTATTTTTGTTCCCTGTTGTTATTATTCGTAATGGAAAGCACAACCACCACTCCCCGGCGCAACACTATTTTGTATATATATATATGTATATATATTTTTAGTATATGTTAACAATAATAAACCGCCCAACACCGCTACCTCTCTTACCGCCTCTCCTTCCGCTTCTATCTCCTCAGCTACTCCTATAGCGTTTTTTTGATTAATTTTTTCATTTGAAATATAATAATGAAATTTAATATAATTGTACCTGCATATGCAGGGTTTCCCAGTCTAAGTGTGACAGAAATATATATTGAAATTCATTATAATATTTCAGATGATAAAATTAATCAAGAAAATGCTATACGGCCCAGCGGCGACCGCCGAGAAGGTAGAAGTGAAGCGAAAGGCAGTAGGAGAGGTGGTGGTGGCGGGCGGCCTATTATTGTTAACATATACTAAAAATATATATATATTTCTTATTTATTTCTTATTCCCTTCTTGAAATTATTAATGTCATGTAGTTTTCATTCCTATAAGTTTTATGGTCGCGTACGTTATGTGTATTACATATTTCATTCATGCTACCCTTCTTTCGTTCGCGCTGTCCTTTTCTATGGCCAGCAAGAATGAAAATCTCGTCAGTAAATGATAGATAAATATGAATACAAACAGCACATTTATATTGCATTCTATGTTTTTTTACATATAGAAGATCCGAAATACATACAGTGAAAACTCGATAAATGTTCTCATCAGTTTATTTCATAAATGATACATTTTAATCCCTACCACTAGGGGGGGATCCCCCTTCGACCAGTGAGGCGAAGTGTAGGTAAGAGGGGCTTCCTTTAGGGAACCAAAATAGACATTAATGGCAGCTACAAAAAATTTACTCGTATCCTCGCAAGGTCAGCGCTAATACATTTATCGAATAGGGGTAGTTAACGAAACCTCCTATCTCGTAAGTGTTTCAGTTTCTGATCATTTTCTCAAGCATCCCGTTTGAGAATTAGATAAATGTACTTACTCAGCACCTGGAATCCGTCATTCTTTGATGTTTCCGAACATAGAAAAGGATAGCGCAAGAAGGATAAACAAAGAGAGAAAGACTCGCAAGCCGCAACGATTAACCCAATATGTATTATGCTACTAAATGTTGACCAATATATCGTGTATAGCTTCATTTTAATCAGAAAAATCTCCCCCACATAATAGTGAAATTTTTATTAACAAAAAGTATAAAATATAAAACTTTATTCTGTGCATTAGTATAGTCACATTGACACGGGCCATTTAAACGAAGGCAATAAATCCCGGTCTCACAATCAGTCCTTCTTTCGTCTTTAGCTACTGACTCTTTCTAGTCAGTAAACTACAATGTTGCGGAGTGGGCCGGCAACAGTTACATTTATCGAGTTTCTAATTCATTTTTCTGGCAGACCATTTCAAATATTCTATCTGTAATTTCATTGATAAAAAAAATATGATTATAAATATGAATAAAAAAGTTGTATGATTGCACACATTAATATATGTATTGTTTCATTCTCGGACCTCTTTCTCTTTCGAGCGTACTGTTCTTTTCTATGTCTGGCAGGAGAAAAATTTCGACTCGAGCCGATTTATTGTGCTGATGATTAGAATTGTAACAGATGTGCTAACAGCGTGATGCCTTACTTGTGGCTGTATTCGCGTAGCCGTTTGTGGTGTCAAATTAGAATTTACATTTATCGACTGATTTGTGTTTCTATCGACCCTGATGATAATGTGGTCAAATACACCATAAATGCCTCTGATGGAAAATCATTGAATTATTCTTACGTCTGACACGTTCAAATCGTAGATTACATTTTACGTCTTCTAGAAGTAGTGAATTGTGAAAAATCGAATTTCAGTGATATTGTGCTAGTTCAAGGAAGGGTGGTTTGGTGTGTTATCCATGAAAAAACCATTAAATCGTCAAATATTTGCTAAAATGCAGCCGAACGCAGCATTCGGCAGCCACGTTGTTTGCTTACAACAACGTCTGTCTCAATCTTACAGTTTTGAGAAAAATACGATTTTTCTCAACGTATGGTGTTTATTAGCGTTCAAACGAACCAGACCGACCTGTACCGAAGTCTACCCGTGGGTGCTGTACCCGCGAAAATTTCATTTATGTAATTATCGAGACGAAAAATGGAATCTACGAAATCGAGTGTCTCTCTCGCGCATGGCGTATACGTGCATACTTTCCGTAATTTGTGCGAGTGCACACATACAGGTCATGGCAATGAAAAAAGGTTTTAGTATTTTCCACTGAAAATCATTAAAATCCTCAGTGTATCCAAACTGAAAAATGGCAAATTCTTAACAGAAGATAGTAAATAAAAATGTTGGAAATTTTAGAAAAAAATGGGATATAGGATTGTTGGAATGACCCAATGGATTAAACGAGATATTAAACTACTAATTACTTATTCCACGTTTCGTTTAATAACACTTTCTGTCACCTCTCGATCACCCTCGAGTTGGAATCAGCGTCATCTGCTGAATTTACTAGGGCATCGATCTTTCTTCGTTTTCGCCGCGAGGTATTTCACGTGGTCGAATCAAGCTCACTCGTTTCTCAAACAAAGAATAATCGGTTATCAAGATCTTCTTTGATCGAGGCCACATCGAGTAATCTATTTTAAATCCTGAAGAGTGGCCCGGACCACCTGTTATCTCCGCCTCGAGTGGCGTGCATCGTACTGCAAAATTTTCTTAAACGTCGATCTTGCAGAAAATCTTGTCGCGTTTTCGAGCCATCCTTGGCACTCGGCGTTGGGAGGGATGACAATTTTCTCTTCCTCCGTCGACGAGAAAACGAGATTGGCTTACATCCAGGTGTCTCCTAGCTAGCGGAACCCTCCTCACGTTAATTCAAGGTTGGCATTGTGGCTAATCGCGTTGCACACGTGCAGTTCCGCCAAATTTCGTTATTCGTCCAAATGGACTGCGGATCTTTTATGCAAATACTTTTTCTTTAAACAGGTTAAACACAGCGATAGAAACTTTAATAATAATTTTTAAAGGAGCAATGTAAAATTTAGAAGAAAAAAAAAAAGTATATGAAATACAAAATGAAATGAAATTTGGAACTCTCTCCATAGTCGGTCGCGCCGGCCGGCCGAGGGATAGGGGCTCGATTCCCTCGTTAATTAGCAATCCTACAGAAAATTGCTAGTGTGGAACTAATTTAAAGGTAATATCATAGCACATGCGAGAGTTCGACACGCGAACAAATGGTAGAGCAGTAACTTTCGATCGACTGTTCCCCAGAGAGCAATCTTGCTTTTGAAACAACGAGCCACCTTCGGTTAATTGAAATCGTTCGTATCCTAGTATAACGACTCGGTCTAACGTTAATTGTGCCTCGTATTATACGAAAGGAAATTATTATAATATCGAAAACCAAGAAAACGACGCTTTTGTTATGTGAAAAGGAAAATTTACGAAATATCAAAATATCAAATACTAAAAATAGACAATTAAATCCAATGTAAGGACACTCTATACGAACACGCAACGCATCCAATCTGTAAGTTACGTAGAGGAGGGAAGGTTTGCAGAGCGTGGGGTTGCACAGGTGGTCGCAAACGATCAGGAACAGCCTAATTATCCGCGCAGGCACGAACCGTACGGCTAATTAAACCAAGGAATCGTCGAACACCAAGTTACATCCAGACGATTGGCTTTACGAATCATCCGGTTCGTTGTTCGAATTATAATTCCCGAGGAAAAAGCCTCGAGACCAAAGTAAACCGTCAGATTACAGATTATCCTCGTTACGCGATTTTTTTCATTCGTCTCTGATCCCCTCGAGCTTCCTCCGGTCGGATTTTCTGTCTCCTCTCTCTTCGTGGACGAATTAACGCGAACACCGACATCGTTCACCGGAATGGAACGTGAAATTATTGAATTTTCCACGAAACGTTTTATCATTGCGCATCTTAAATTTTCTAGCTAACAGAAAGCATCCCTTTTCATTTATAAATGGACTCGAATTAAAAAAATTGATTGAACAGGACATTCTCAGATATTGATGCTTAGAAATTACTTTTTTTCTATTATTGACAAACGTGGGTGAAGCTTTGAAGTCGAATCTAATTAACAGACTCTTTGGATTCGACTAACATAGGCGGCGATGATTAACCTTTCACGCTTCGAACCTACCTTTTCACCGCGTCTTTGCAAACCGATGTTGACCGTATTTTTCTTGCGACCTTTACAGCGAAATAATCGACAAACGTTTGACTAGAACGCAAGGAATTAATTATTTCATGGTAGAATAAAACGGAGACCTTCAAAGACGAATTCAATTTTCTCGCTTTTCTTTTACTCAGCGGGAAAGTTGAGGCAGACGGAATGCAAAAATGGCGAAGGGTGGCGAGATTGCGGCGTGCATATGTCAGATTTATAGTAGCCATAAACGAGGTTGGCCCGACGTGTCGCGAAACTTTTCTATGTAGATATGTACTTCTATTTCACGACCAAGTTCCGCGCTGTCCTCGCGCGTATATGTAGGTATGTACATACGTGACAGACCGTTCACTTTCCAGCAGCGCGAAGACATAAACCAAGAATATACGATCGTACCCTGCGCCTCGACCCATGCTAATTTTCCCTTAAGAATTATACTACAACATTGGATCCCATTTATGTATTTCTTTTACATGTATACCGCGTGTCTTTTCGAAGACGGAGGATTCGTCCGAAGAATCAGCGACGCGCGGTACTTAAAGATTTCTCTCGGTTGCTCCTCCAAGAATTCTCGCACTATGTTTCCTTATTTTCGTACATTTTCTCCCTTGTTGCCTCTTTGTCTTCTTGCTTCGTTCTTAATCGCATTTTTATGCTTTCTCTTGAATCGTATTTTCTTTTGATCATGTTGTCGTTCCTATAACAATGTTTCCCTTCCTTAAGTTCCTTTATCTTTTGTATCTGTAGTTGTATTTTCTTCTGTAAGCCCTTGTTTTCGCGCTTCATCTCCGTGAAAAGTCTTGTATTTTTTTCTGGTACATGTTTCTTATATCCGGTATGAACAAAATAATATAGTTTAAACGAAAATGATTTCGTTTAACGAAAATGATTTACTTGCGAGATGTGCCTTAAATGTCTCGCCGTTCAAATAATCCCGTTTAATCCACCGGGTCTTATCTTTTATTAGCCAGGGAACACGTCACGACGCGTGTAACGTGTCGACAAATATTTGCAGAATCGTGATAACAATAACACAGAGCCCGTTTGATCACCGATTGCCCGACCGTTCTCCAAGCGAATTGTAAACCCAAGGTATTTGAAATTGTGTAGGGAACTGTAGCGAAGAATTGAATTCGTCGTCGATAAACATCGGGATCTTCCAGCAAGTAGAAGAGAAATGATAGAAAAGAAATAAAAGGTTTCCGTAACTGGAATCAAAGGTAAGAAATAAAAATGCGAAGAGAATTCCCCGGTTACCAATCGAGACAACACCGTGTTTATTCACTTTCTCGCTTTATTGGATTCCAATATTACCCACTTCTTAGTTTCCATTTATTATTTTCATCGTTAGCTGCGCGACATGATGACATTGCCGGTCGATGAAGAACTTCCACGTGCCCTTTATACCGCTCCGATGAATATATTTCCACGAGCTGTATAAGACTTCCCTTTACGATCACGGTTAAACGAACGGCCCTTTAATAGGCTCATGTAAATTTACGCTTAAATTTATGCCCGATAATAAGCATGGAAAATTTGTTCATTGATATTAGAAACGATGTCATTACTGATAGCTTTATTTCGAGCTGCCTCGATCTTCCACCGAGTATCGAATATTTACGTTAGTCAACGTGTCATAAATCATCAGTAAGCTTGTCGGAAAACGCCTACTTTGACCACTACTACATAAACGGTGCACTTTTTCTTTTATATTAGTCATTTGTGGAAAAAGAGAATGCTTACCGATATTTTGATGCTGTAATTTCCTGCATATCCGCGCCTCACGTTCGAGCTTCTGAAAGTCTGAAACAGAAAACAAACACATGTGCTAAAACGGTTCGGATGAACGGACAGGGATATAATAGTAACTAACATGGTGTTTGCAGAGCCATCGGTGGACCGATCGTAAAACAATGAATCGAAGGAATACCACGTGCAGTAAAAGCATTCCGAATCGGATTCAAGCCAGCTTTATCGCGAAAGTTTCACGGTAACGACAACCGATGCTGGGTATAGTCATTACCGCAAAATCGAATCTCTCAACGAGCTCCCTTGACGAGTTTTCTCGTGGGTAATTCACCAAGGGCTACGATAAAATTGGATTTATCGATGACCGAGTCATTTCGAGCACGATTTCCTGTTTCTTTCTACCCCCGTGCGATTCGACGATACTCCGTTGAGAATCAAGCATCTTATCGAATAAATCGTCTTTGTACTGATCTTGTATTCTTTCAAGAGAAAATGTTTGGATTATAATTGACAAATTAGCGTGAGGATCTTTACAAGATCTCCTATAAGTACCAAGAATCTGTCCGGAAGGTCGGCGACGCACAGTACTGAAACAACTCTAGTCACCTACCTGAACCTGGCACCCGACTTTGAAAAAATCAATTTTTTCCAATTGCATTGTATTCTCCTTCGTTTGTACCCGTTTGTACCACTTTTCTTTTCGTTTGTACCCTAAAGGGTGAAAAGATATGAGGGGGTGAAAATAGCCTAGCACCCCACTTTAACATTTTTCAAATCTTTTTACGGGTGCTGTTTCTTAATCGTTTGTACCCGTTTGTACCACCTTCACTTTCGTTTGTACCCCAAATAGTTCGTTTGTACCGCTTTTTGAAAAAACCCCCAAGTGGTAACTTCGCCATTTTTTAAGATTTTTCAAATCTTTTTACGGGTGCTGTTTTCTAACTGTTTAAGCATTAACACGCATATTTGTTCTAAATATTAAGTACCTTTAAATGTTTTCTAATGACTACCTGTTCAAGATTGTCGATAATGAATGATCAAGGTTGTCGATAATATCGATCACTATACAGGGTGTTACCTGTAACGTTACTCACGATTTCTCACCTACTTGCAGCTAAAAATCTAAATATTTCACATTTACACTTTTGTAAATCAAGTAATATGTTAGTAAAAATATTATGTAATATGTGTTTTGAATTCGTCTCGATGTCCTCTAAATATAGTAAACAAGAAAAATATATGGTCCTATTTATAAAACCCAAGGTGATCCCGACTTCGCCATAAAAACAAACTATTTTCAAAGTTTTTGTTACTGATATCTATTGTGCACTTCATACCCTGCAACTCTTGGTGTAAAATTTTTTTAATCAGATGGCTGCAAGTGGATGAAAAATCGTGAGTAACGTTACAGGTAACACCCTGTGAATATCTGAGAAGACTTGTTCACTTAACATCAAATTTGATTCCGCCGTCCATAATCTAAATAATTACCGAGAAAAACATTACTGTTTCCAACAAAGAATTATTTTCGCGACTCAACAGCACATACAATGAAACGTATCGAAGTGTAACACGCCTATTTTGATGAAACTTTGGGGAAATATAGGTTTTGTAAAAATATTCAACGCGTATTTTTGTTTATCTGCCATCGTCCATGTTATGGGAGTGGAAACAGTTTTGCGTTGTTTTCTGTTATTCAGCACATAAGAGATCTCAATCATCACAAATAGTTCCTTTCTTTTAACGAGCCACTATAGAGTTTCCGACCAACGCATAGACGATAAAATACAGTAGGTCGTAGATTTGAAGTTAGTAATACTAGTTACGCAATATTTATAGTCTTTATGTCATTAATATAAAAAATATACAAAAATAATATACAAAGGGGCGCAGTTGCCCCTTGGTGCTTTTTTCAAAAGTCGGTACAAACGAACCCCTTCAGGTACAAACGAAAGTGAAGGCGGTACAAACGGGTACAAACGATTAGGAAACAGCCCCCGTAAAAAGATTTGAAAAATCTGAAAAAATGGCGAAGTTACCCTTTGCGAGTTTTTTCAAAAGTCGGTACAAACGAACCCCTTGGGGTACAAACGAAACTGAAGGTGGTACAAACGGGTACAAACGATTAAGAAACAGCACCCGTAAAAAGATTTGAAAAATGTTAAAGTGGGGTGCTAGGCTATTTTCACCCCCTCATATCTTTTCACCCTTTAGGGTACAAACGAAAAGAAAAGTGGTACAAACGGGTACAAACGAAGGAGAATACAATACAATTGGAAAAAATTGAGTTTTTCAAAGTCGGGTGCCAGGTTCAAGTAGGTACTCTAGTCCCTCTGTTTGGAGAGGAACTTAGATGTTTAATCGTCAGTACTATATGATAAATAAAATTTAGGCTTAGAAAATTTTTTCTAAATCTTCGGAGTCTTCCTAGAATCATGTTCCCCTATATGTAGATACCAAGAATCGATCCAAAAGGTCGGCGACGAACGGGTTTTATACTTTAGACTTAAAAGGTCAATATTATTCATTTTTGTTTCGCCTAATTAGCAAGATAGGGACTTAGAACTTCGTCTGCTATCCTTCTCTATAGGTACCAAGGGTCGTTGCCCTATGTTTCCCTATAGGTACCAAGGATCTCTCGAAAAAGTCTTATCAAAACACGGAGCGTGCGTTTTACCGCCTATAATTAAATCTCCAACGATAGCGGCGCTCGACGGTGTTCGTTCACGTTAAGCAAGCAGAATTAACGAGCACCTACGACGCGAGAAGGGTGCGCTAAGAACACTGGAGATACACGAGGAGAAGCAAATTGGAGAACAGACCACTTGACGAAAAAAAGAAAAAAAAACTGGGTTATTTCGACGACGACGTCGTTTCCCTCCTCGCGAACGATCCAAATTGCACCGTTCCTCGAAAAACAACGCGACGCGGATTTAGAAATCCAGTGGCAAGTGAATCGCGAAATTTCATTAAATTAATCTTTTTATTCCTTCTTTTGTGAGCTAAATATAATTCGCTCGATACGAAATAATTATCAACACTTGAGAGGTACAAAATTAATTACGATTCTGATTGAAATATCAGTTTTCTATTACGTGAAGGGTATAATAAAGACTATAGTTAATTCACGACACAATATACCTCCTATATTTGAAAATCGATATGCTATCGAATATCGACTCCTACATATCTTACATCTAAACAATCGATAGCTTCGAGTCGTTTGTCTTAACGCTAAACACCTCTGTGCCCAAGTACAAGGTGGCCACTGATAGAACCAGGTCAAAATGTAGGTACACCTTCACCTTTTCAACTTGCCACACGCTCAATTCCCATTTGTCGTCAATCAAACAGACATACAAAACTTTTGTTCATTAATTTTGAAGTAAAAGTTGTTTTCGAAATACATCAAATAAAAGTTGTAGGTCCCAAGGGTACGCTATTCCATCAAATTTCTTCGAATTTTAGAAATTGCTATCTGCATAATCTCCAATGCCACATAGTTCCTTAAACGGAATTCCAAATTCTCCAGAGCCTCTTGCACACAATTCGAAATTGTACAAAGTTCTTAGTCAAATTTGCTCGGCAAACGTATTCAAATTCCATTTCTGTTGTTCCTTGTACCCCTTTTCTCCTGTCCCTCGGGGAACGCAGCTGCACAAGGATGCGTAACGGCGCGGTGCGTCACCTCGCTTTTCCAGCGTCGTCGGTTCTGCAGTAAGTAAGGCGCCGTCTGCGGCCAAGATTAGGCGAAGCAGGTTGAACGGTTAACGAGCCACCCTTGTTTAAACTAAATTCGTTAGGGGGTGCACCGTACCGAAGGCAACGAAACCACGTATACACGATACAAGAGAAGATTTCTGAGTACGCCGGAGTGTAAAGTTTTGTAGTGGCTCAAAAGTACGCGAAGTAATGCGTCCTGCTTAATGTTACGTGAAATATTCTTCTTTATCATCCTTGTCATGAATAAAAAGCTATTGTAACTCTGAGAACCTTTGAAAAAGGAGGATTTTTTTAAAAGCATCATTAGGCTACTTAATATGTTACCAGTCATTTTGTGTTAAAAATACTGACGGTGCGTTTATGTAGTCATTTTTATTCAACTTTAAGCTTTAATTTGATGTATCGCAAGTGCTATTTTGCGATACTTTTATATCATCGAATCATATCAGACTTCCTATGCTTCGAAATCGGCTACTGTTTGTTTGTATCTCGAACCAGCCATTTTGTGTTAATAACACTAACGGTGGGTTTATGTAACAATTTTCATAATACTTTAAGCTTTAATTTAATGTATCACAAGTGCTATTTCGCGACACTTTTATGTCATAAAATCATATCAGACTTCTCATGTTTCAAAAAAAGAAACAAAAAGAAGAGAGTAGTATACTCGAATTACCTGTCAATAGATCCTGAATTTTTGTGACTCCAGACCTTAAAACAGAATCCATAGTTCCGAAGATGGATCAAAAGGGTGAGTCGAATGAATCGAATTCTCGTTCCTCGTTATTTTGTGTCACGTCCAGAGGAAAGGCAAAGCCGATACAGAGAGGATAAAAATAAGTCGAACAGAATCTTGGTTGTGTGCGAGAAGTGCGTTGAAACGTTGACAGGCACGCTGGCGTTCGGCTTGAGCCGACTGGGATAAATCGCTCGCGTTACAAGGCCGATCCACGCTGCTTACTTTGCGTTCGATGGAGCACGAATGTCATGAAAGTCGGCAAAAACTCTTTCACCCTTCGACGATGCTTTCCCAGTGACGTCGGATCGTGGACCAGTGATTAGCGTGCAGCCCTTGATCGCTCGAGCGCGATAAGAACGTATCGCGTGAACATGCATTTTGCATTTTTTCCATGAAAAGGGACGCTGCGTTCATTCTCGGTTTTTTTCAAGTGAAAAGCGAGAACTTGACGATGAAAATTCTCTTTGGATAGCAACAGGCTCCGTGAAAAGGTTCGCACTGAGTTTTCTGATAAATTAATTAATATCTCTTGGCCCCTTTACAGAATCAAAAAACGCAAGGGTGGAAAATTTCATGGTAATCGTCGGTCATTCGCCTGTGTAAAAAGGCTCCCGATGGCGCAAGAAACGCAAAAGGGAATTACTTGGGACAACGAGCCCTCTCTGCTCGATAAACATCGCAACAGAGAAAAAAGAAGCGAACAGCGAGAAAAGTAGGAACGTGTGAACGTTCCCAGCATCCGTACGGTCCCCTTTCAATTGCCGTGTGGGGAATTAGAATTTCAAATAGCGCCACCACCGACGAAACTGCTATGCAGAAAACGTTCGATTAATTATTCGTCGAATTGGAAGCACCGCACACCAGAACTGATCAACTGAAATTTCCGATAAACTTGCCAGAGTCGCGAACGTGAAATGGTCGCTTCAAGAGTAACAGTTTCACCCTTTTACAATTTCGATCGTTAACATTGCAAATATTATATTTTTAATAATATTAAAAAGAAGGAAATTTTTCTTACGATTAGACTTTCTTTGAGCTCTGCTTAAACTCGAAATATAAACAAATCTCCTCTACAGCTGTCGTAATTAAAAAATAATAATAATTAACATCGCACTGTATTCATATTTTTTTACTAATTTAAATTTATCTGATACGAATTAGCTTTCTGCCAGATATTTTATCATTTTGTCCCGGTATCCCAACTATGTTATTTCATTTATTTGACAGAACAGTGGAGTATTTGGAAAGTTGGCCCATGCTCGGCCCGTCGATGTATAAATGGAGCTTTATTCGATTCAGAAACGTGCGGTTGAACGGCGCGGCGGCCGTGGCGGTAGGTCAAGAGGTTACTGGAGCAAGGTCGAAGCGGATGGAAGAGGGTGCAAGCGTGGCATCCCTCTCTTGGCCGCGAAGGAGAGACACCGGAGAGGCCAGTGAAGAGGGATATAGCAGAGGGCTCATCTT
The DNA here is from genome assembly GCF_907164935.1 of Osmia bicornis bicornis. Taxonomy (NCBI): domain Eukaryota; kingdom Metazoa; phylum Arthropoda; class Insecta; order Hymenoptera; family Megachilidae; genus Osmia; species Osmia bicornis. Next base: position 11,554,912 of record NC_060218.1, read on the forward strand.
CCCTGCCTACGGCAACCTTTTTTTTCCTCCTCGTTACCTTTCGCCTCTGCAGAGAAACTGGAACTGGCTGCCAAAGATAGAAGCGGTTTCACGGTGCACGCCCACCACCCCTCGCCAATTAATTCCCGCGAAGCAGCTCTATGCAGCCGTTCTTTTTCTAATACCTTCTTCGATCCTTTCTAATGCGTCACTGTTACAAGTTTTTCTTTTTTTGTAAATTGGATAATTTAAGGGCTAGGTTGGCGTTGAATGTTAGAATTATTATTTATTTTATGGCAATTTCGTATCCGGTGTTACGGAGAGACTCATAGAAGGGGGATATCTTATAATTGAAACGGTGATTCACGTTTTCGGCAGGGGAATAATATTTCCTATAGACTGTACCAACCAAAACACTCACGAGATTCTATTTTTTTCACACTTTCTCTCGGAGCGTATATTAAAAGCGTACGAGAAATGGGAATTCTGCGACTAAGAAGGTTGTTAAAACCGAATTGCATAATTGAGTTTCACTTAGTTTTGATCGTGAAAAAGGGAGAAATGTTGGAAAGCTTTGATTGTTAAAATTACACAAGAAACTGGAAATGTTCTTTTGGGAAAGACTTTACGGAAATCAAAATTCAGAAGCGACGGACATTCCCTGACACGGTGTTTGTACTTTTCGTCCAAGTGCGAAGTTCTATTTTTCTTAGGAGTTTAGGTGGTCGAAAAAATTCGATTACAAGATCAAACGAAGCTTGGTCGGTTCGAGGAGCGTAGCGACTTTTTGCTCTTTCTGGGATTTTTTGACCCCGGATTCTGAACGCAACCCTCGAAAATTCCTCTTCTACGTCCGGATTCTAAATATCGATCGAGAGTCTCCAAGCGAAAAAGTTTCGAAGTTTCCATCGAAAGTCAACTTGTTGATGTTGACTATTGGTGAAACAGAGATGTTTCGCATGTCGAAATTGATCCTTTACCTTTCAGCAGCACGTCAGAACCAATTTCTGAATTATCAATAGGAATGTTCAATAATTTTACGCAATATTCTAGCTAGACAGAACATCCACTTCATAATTATTAAAAAGTGACTGGTTACATTTCAATCTTTCATAATTCAACAAATTAGTAGAATTATACTAAATTAGTCATATGTAACTGAGAAATAAAGAATATGTAAGATATGTGTGTCGACAAATTACATCTTCCTTTCCGTACTTCCACGTTTCTATTTTCCTCCACCCGGACATTTTTTATTTTCTTTTCTTTTTTCACAACGCATTCCTCGGAATTCTCCGAGTTGCTTCGCCAGTAGACAACGTCAACGATAAATCTATCTTTAGCCAGACAATTTTCAAATTCAACATTTTACTTCAAAAACAAAATCATGTATACAGAAACAGTCTTCTTAAATATTATTAATTACAAATAATTAAAAAAAGAAATATGTTATCTATGAATATGACGACAATTATATGTTTTGCAATGTATTATGCTCATTGTTGCCAATCGATATTTTGATAAGATTTCCTGATTCCGAATGAATCGACTATGTTAATAAACAATTTTTTTTTTTTTTTTTTTGAAACAAATTTTATTAAAAAATTCACAACACTTTCTGGACCATTTCTAATACGGCATTGGCACACTGTTGATCACGATGGAATGTTGGCAGTTTGACAACGGCGTTGCTCGTTGTTTTTAGACGCTAAGTCTTTGGTAATATAGTACACAGCTCTTTCCGCGATTCCGTATCTAATCGCGAAAAGTAACCGAACAATGCCTTGCAATTAAAATATTAGATACATCCCAAAGAAGGAATTGTAATTTTCATTTTCACTTATTACAATCAGTCATACACGATCAATCTTCTTCTTTAGCAATTCAATGGAAAGCTATTATTTCTTAAAAAAAAAAATTAATTAAAATGAAATATTGTTTGGCTAGAAAGCTGTCTCAAGTAGCCTCGTTTACATAGTGCATTAATGAACAACCATCGAACGCGACTGCAAGTTTCGCATCAAGGATTTTTGCATGAAACTAACGAAACCCATTTTCATAATAACGTAGCCTCATCAAAGCCCTGCTGCACACTCGTTTCAGTTAATAACGGTAAGTATTTTAAATGCTAATGTTCGGTGCATGAAAAGCGACTGCGAGGAAGAGCCTCGTTTACTAATACTTTGATAGCCGCTTCGGTGTATTCGTAATTTTCATGTTTAACTTACTTCTATCTATAATTTAACTTACCTCTGGCCGTGAGCTTTTTCGTGTTTATAATTTTTGCCGCAAACTCGTGACCGGTGCTCTTCTGAACGCATCGTCGCACTACCGAGAAGGCACCTCTGAAAAAGAAAAGGAAGACGACTGGTTAATTCGAGTTCGGCGACGGAATTCTCGTTAGAAAGACGATAAAACTGTTTAACCGAAACTCATCAAACCGGGAGCTAATCTGTTAACGATCGTGGTCAAACTTTATCGATCACCTAATCCTGATAACAGACAGGGCGCAATGAAAATTAGGGAATATCGGAAATTCGAATATCTAAAGATGAGAGATTGCCGAAGAGATTGATTGTTCAGAGGAAACTCGGGATCTGTGTAAATCGAAGGTTGGATAAATTCAAAGGGAACTCTTGATAAGTTCCTAAGGCATTGATTAGCATTAAAACATTCTAATTAATACCATCAATATTGTTGTTTCAACAAAAATTAAAAATTATTAAATAATTGACCTAAAGAAGAAGAAAATAATTAAAATTTGGATGTCAAATCCAAATGTATTATCTGTAATGTATTAATTGTGTAAAATAAAAGGAAAATTGGATATTAAAAAAAAATGAAACGCTGGAGGTTATACGGTGGCTAAATTCGAATAGAGAATGAAGAAAGAACAGGATGAAGCAATTCGAGGCCTTCACTTAAAAGAGGCAACTGTTTTGTCTTTGGACAGTGCCCATGGTCTTCGAATAATCGGATGACGAAAAGAAAAGAAGCTAGCGTCGGTGAACGATGACCTAGATCTCTTCTATTGCAATTAGAGAACGAAAAGAAAGCAGAAATTGGACCTTCAGTCTCGTGATTATTTTTCGAATGTTATTTGCTCCCGTGCAGTCGATTCTTCACGATGATCAGGCTAACGATGACATTTATGGATCGTTTGACAAATTATTGTCTTTATTCATTTTTTCACGTAAAATTGATCATTGAAATACGATCACAATTTTATTTTATTTTATTTTTTTGTTGTTGTTGAAATTCAATATTTTCATAAAGAATAGGGAAGCAAAATGAAATAGAACAGTATTGTGTATAATTTTAAAAGGAACATCAGTAATTCATTCAAGTTTTCCTTTGACCTTTTGGAAATGAAATTTCAAGCCATCTGACGCTCTATGTGGCTTTGGCTCTGTCAAGTAGTATAGTCCGTTGTGGTCGGACCATCTTCCGCGTGAAGTGGAAGCTACCGATCAATGACACGAGACATAAACGGATACGCCATGCAATTTTTTCATCAAAATCCAAAGGGTAATTAATATTTTATTTAACCGTATGAAAAGCTATAATTGAAAGAGAAGGATTACGAGCTATTTGCCAGCATCAATTCCCATTTCTAAAACGTTCCAAACTTCAATGACTGTTTCATTCTCGAAACGGAACAGTGATCACCGACCAGACCTCTCCAAAAGCAACTCTATACTCTTCAACTATAAATTGGCTGGATAAAAGAGGAGTAAAAACACGGGAGCAAGCGAGTGACTATAGGACAAAAGGTCAAGCCGGTCGCAGCATGATCGTTTTGCAGAGGCTAGTCGCGTATCCTTCCTTCCTTTAAAGTAGTTCAAGGCAGAGCGCATCAGCGCAAACACAACGTTAAATGTTTCATCCTGCTACGGCGTCGGCGTCGTTGCAATCACCAGGAGCAGGAGCAGCAGCAGCAGCAGCAGCAGCAGCAGCAGCAGCAGCAGCGCCGCGACGCATGGCTGCTGCGCTGCCTACCACGCCAGTCGGTCTGCGATGAAAAAGGGCGAGGCGGTCGCTTACTTAGTCTCCACAGAAACCGATTATTATCAGAAACATTCATAAATTGACCTGAACATTTAATTACATACCTTCTCTATCAAATAAATATAACACTATTGAGACACAACATAATATAAAAAAATCCAATGAATAATCCAAGATGATCATTCATATTACCTAAACAAAGACCAGTTTCATCAGCTAATACACTCGTGAAGGGTTCGATTATACTCATAAACACCTTTCAAGTTCTCCAAAGCCCTTATAAATGGTTTAGATTCATGTCTACTTCCAAGTATCACCTCTTTGCTGAAATACTCATGAATTGTTGAAAGCTACTCCCAGTATACTTGGCTCCCGTGTCTAGTTAAGAGGCAAAGGAGAAAGGCGTAAAGAGATAGAAGGGAAAAATATCGTCAGAGGAGAGCACTGACGCAGAAACGATGGTCGAGCGACGACAGTGTTGGCCTTGAATCGAGCCAGTTGCTCGACGACGTGCAACTAGGGCGTGCAAGAGCGACGATGATCCTTCAAAGTGAAGTTTCCTGCCACCCAACCACCACATTGCGCCTTTGCAGCTGCACCACTACCACGACACGTCGATACCTTTAAATACTCGCTCGACTTTCCTATATACAACCGTGTTCCCGTACACGGATCCTCCATACCTAATAAGCACGGAAAATTGCTATAAACGCGTCCCAATGCAACCCGTTTTATCGTTCATCGATTCTCTTCGCGCCAACTCATGGAACTGCGAATGAAAATCGCGTCCACGTATGGATGTTTCTGTTTTATGTAGTTAGAGTCCTTGGGTCCGTGAAAGTAACTGAATATACACGGGAAGTTTGCGAGTTGCTTTTGTAAAGGAGATAGCCCGTCCCAAGGATTCTTGTTATAATTATAAAATCTTTAATTACCTAAGAGAGGTCTACATCGCACCTGAGTTACTCTTATATTAAAGTAGATATTAACCTCCTTCGGGTTACGTCTGAAAAAGTAACCAATCCAGTTACTACGAGAACCTGGAATTAGAAATCTTTACTTCAAGGTACCTTTTACAAACTTGACCTTGCAAAGATATCAAAGTACCTCCTCGTATCTTTCCCAATAACCATGTCCCTAAGAACATCCTAAAACTAGCTAAAAACTTCTGGTCTTCGGTTGTCCTATTCCAAGATAGGAAAGTTTTAATAACACGAGAAACTTTCAACATTAGCCAAGCTCATGAAAGCACAAAAAGCATCCTTGATGTTGTCTAACTTGCCTGTTCGTTCGTCTAGATACCTTCTGGGGATCCTTATGCTATTCTTATCCGCCAACTTCCTAGGGTTTTCTCGTCGGTTCGTTTACGATTGACCGTCCCGCTGATCCCTGCTGACTCGGACGAAACTTTTAATAACAGGAGGAGAGATCGGCGTGCCGATCGTCAACCGGAAATCTACTGTATGTATAACTAGATATATAACTTATAAATAAGTTACGCGCGCACATCCTACAGAATCCTAACCCGTGGGATTCTGGCGTCGGAATTCTACCGTAAAACGTATTCCTGCATTTTGTATCGAGCTAACTGGTCGCCCTACTTTTCACCGACCAACGATCGCATGCATGCGTACACGCCATTAGGTTAACACGATACGTCGGAAAGGAAATGGGAGAACCTAAGTGACTCTACACCCCCGATACTCGGATTCTACTGTTTCGAGGAATTCGAAAGGAAACGGGACACTGATTGCTAGTGTCTCTATATTCCTAAGAGATCCTATGGAGTTTCTAGGACGCCGACAGCAGATCCTAAGGAATTTCTAGGATGACGACGTTTGGTACCATTTTTGGAGGATCTTTTCTGATGATGATGGCGATGATGATGATGATGATGATGATGATAATGAGTACCAGATCAATTTTCAATTTTGCTTATCATAGATAACTTGCCATGAAAATGAATTCTAAATCAAATGATCTAATCGAAGCCAAAGGGTAAATGGTTCCTAAATGATTTCACTAAAAGGCTCGAACGACCGCCTAAAAAATCATTAAATGCTTCAGTTTTCTCAATAACAAAAAGAATTTAGCCCTTTGCAAAGGTAAAAAGCGAAACTATAGTTAAGCATCGATCTCGGTTCGCTCGTAGGATGATTTCCCTAGGGACTCCTCGTTTCCGTGTTCCCCAACAAGCCGTTACGATATTACGATCGCCTCCGTTAGAAAAGCTAGAAATTCGGTTACCCTCACTTTTCATGTGACCACCTGATACGTCTTATCCAAGCGACTTTCAGCTTCCACCGTTTTTTTTTTTTTTTATGTTCAATAACAAAGGTGCAAACCCCGTAAGTTATTTTAATGAACCGTTTCCATTTAACGCGCCATTCGCGATCGTTAGATTGTCGCGAATCCCTTTTACACTGACCTCAAGGCATTTTCAGCCTGGCGTCCGAACAAAGCTAGCTCCTTTCCTATCTCTCTTTCTTGTTTGTTTTGTTGTTTTTTCGTTTCGTCGTCGCTTGAAAGCTTTTTTTCGCCTTTCTGTCGTTGACGCACGCGTGTGTATCGTTGTGTCGCGCTATTCCGTGTCAACTGTCTGCCGAGCAGCCGGTGGAACAATGGAGCGGCGAGCCGAGACTGGCTGCAATAGTTCTGTCGACGTTTCGCATTCATCCGCGACCACGATGCAAAAAGAAGAGCTGCCATGGCGGGAAATAAAAAATAATAAAACAAGGAAAGAAAGAAACAGGGGGTAGAAAGGAAAGAAATGAATCGTTGGTACGGCTTTGACGGCTCAGGAACACCCTACCCACCGATACGTTACCGATGTCATCGGGCTATGTGAACCTGGCACCCTACTTTTGAAAAATTAACTCTTTTTTTTTCATAAAATGGTAGTATATCGTTTGTAGTTGATTGTAGTAAAAATATTTTCGTTTGTAGTTGGATCAATTAATAAATAAAGAAAATTGAAAAATTGACCCGCACCCGACATTGAGATATTTCAAATCGGGTTTTTCCATGTGACAGAGAATCGTTTGTAGTTTATTGTAGTGAAAAAAGTTTCGTTTGTAGTTGAATAGTTTAAAAGTTACAGATGATTGTTTATACCCATCAGCCAACTTCGTCAATTTTTAATATTTTTCTAATCCGTTTTCTCCATGCGACAGGGAACTTTTAAACTATTCAACTACAAACGAAACTTTTCTCACTACAAACAACTACAAACGATTCTCTATCACATGGAAAAGACGAATTTTAAAAATATTGAAAACTGAGAAAGTTACCTCTTGGGCGGATAAACAATCGGCTGTAACTTTTAAACTATTCAACTACAAACGAAAGAAAAATCACTACAAACAACTACAAACGATTCCCTATCCCATGGACAAAACGGATTTTAAAAATATTGAAAATTGAGAAAGTTACCTCTTCGGAGTATAAACAATCGCCTGTAACTTTTAAACTGTTCAACTACAAACGAAACATTTTTCACTACAATCAACTACAAACGATTCTGAACCAGATGGAAAAGACGGATTTCAGAAATATTAAAAATTGACGAAGTTGGTTGATGGGTATAAACAATCGCCTGTAACTTTTAAACTGTTCAACTACAAACGAAACATTTTTCACTACAATCAACTACAAACGATTCTCTGTCACATGGAAAAACCGATTTGAAATATCTCAATGTCGGGTGCGGGTCAATTTTTCAATTTTGTTTATTTATTAATTGATCCAACTAAAAACGAAAATATTTTTACTACAATCAACTACAAACGATATACTAACATTTTATGAAAAAAAAAAGTTAATTTTTTAAAAGTCGGGTGCCAAATTCACATAGCTATGTATGTCGTCGAACCATATCCTAAAATAAATCCTGAAACGATCTCACTTCCTGAATCAACTTTACGCTCGAGCCTGCTTTTCATTTTTCCACCGAGAACGGAATTTGAAAGTTTCCAATTAGAGGATTTACAAGTTCGTCCCGTAAACCGTCCGCGACCCGAAATTACTATACTCTACGAATCCATAAATTCTCGTAGGTTACGTAAACCTTGGTTTAACTATTAACTATTCTAACTGCAATCAAGGAAGCCGCGACCCAAAATTCTAATCACCTCAAGATTTATGGTAATTTCTGATACTGACCATGTAAAGCTTTGGGTCAGAGACATATCGATCGAGTGTAAAAGTACCTAAAGAAATATAGTTAAAGGTACCCTTGCCATCAAAAACAAAAAGAAGAGGGGTACTTTTCCCTACCATGACGTACAGTTTCCGTTTAAACGCGGAGGATTCGTTCACGTCCGGTTTTTCGTCATCTATAAAGCTTATATACATGTATGGGGGACATACAGGGGATGATGATGATGGAGATGGTGAATACGAAGGGAAGGTGGGTGAGTAGGCCTTGGTGGGAGGAGGGTATTGGGGCGAGGGTTGGCCGCTTTAGGCGGCCGGGGATGGCTTTAACCGGTCGATACGTCGTTCCACGGCAAACTCTCTCCGTGTTGCCTCTCGGCAGCAAGGGGTGTGAGACGATCGTGACACAGCCCTGATCCTGCTACTGGCCAGGCTTGTAATCTCCAAAAAATGTTAACAATAACTGCACCTACCACTTTTTTTATTTTTTACTAAATTAGGGGTTGGAATTCAGACGAGTAAAAATGTAAAGTGTTATCAGCTGATGCTTCAATTTGATGTGATAAAGTAATACGACAAAAATAAAAACGTGTAATTAAGTAAATTACAATTATTTAAATGTTCCCTAATGTTCCCAAGATTAATCTTGTCTCTGTGCGGTATTTGATAAAAGAGATTGATAATTGGATAAGTAGGATACGGTTTAATAACTGTGTACGCAGTCAAGTAACCTACAACTGTCAGAGACGCATGGCTTCCCTACAGTCAAAGTCCACGGAACAATACCAATCCCGAGCTTCCGGTTAGCCAATCTACTGGAAACTGGAATAACGCGAACGCGACACGTGTCGATACACCATTCGTCTGGATGCCTTTTCAAACCGGCCAGTTTATTTCCAGTGCACAAACGAATTATAACCTCGTGACCATCCATTTGTAGAGAGTTAATCTCCTATGTATGTGTACAAGTTATTCCCTGCCAGTTGATCTTTCCTTCCCGATGGATCCGGTTTCGGGAAACGAAATGAAAAATCCTTTGATCCATCGGGACCGTGTTGAAATTCCCTCGCTCCATACCACTTTCAAATAATAAAATAATCCAAGATGGAGAAGAGGTGTGCGAGCAACCCGCTTCGCTTCTCCTCTTGATCGATTCGGCCGGCTTCAGAGGCCGCTTGGTAGATATAACTTGGACTTCCCAATAATAGGAGGTAACTGGGTAATGGTGCCCAAAGCGGCACGGTATTACTGTACATATACACCGTCTAAATTATGCCTTAGCCGGGACTATTTAAGCACGAAACGATAGAAGTAGGCGAACTGGATTTTCGAGCGCGTAATTTATGCGCCCTTAAGCGAGAAATCGTGTCCGTTCGAATCGATCATTGAAATTTTCAATGAGAACGGAACAATGAGGATGGAACAATAATCGATGAATTGCATTGAAAAATTCCTTCTACTTTTAAATCGTGCAAATGAGAAGTTCCTTTTTTTTTGTTTCGGATCTATTTAAAAAATTTATCGCATCAAAGATTCTTTGTATTATATTTTTTGGTATATCGGTGATATTTTTTTTCTAATTAAAAAATTTAATTAAGCTCTGTAATTAATTATTTATGCAAAGTACTTTTAAAAAATTGTATATCTTTCAAATTCTTATTCTCTGTGTCTACACACCGGAAACCCGTTCACCCTGAAGGATCAGAAGTAACTTTACGATCTAACACGGTTTCTATCGAGTACACGTCGGAACAGTAGACCGGAAACGATCCAATGGGATACAATATCAGAGTGACAAAGCGATCGTGCTCCAAGAGACTATGCCATCAACTGTCGATTGTCCTCCGAATCGATAACCATTCGACAAAGTATCCAGCGTTCGATCATAAATCGCGAGATTCAGTCTATAAATCTATACTCTCTTATTAAAATGACTCTTCTTACAATACTCGTCTTACGATTAGATAGCCGATGCACAAGCATCGTCAGCCGATCTAAGGAATCGATGTCGCAGTATTTCGCGATGTCTCGTGGAAAGGGAGCCTATAGATCGACCCTGCGCGCGTACATTACGCGATAAGCATCAGGAACAAAGCGTATTTCGTGTCAACCTACTTCCAAGTCCCTCGATAGGAACGGACCCTCCTTCCTTCCACCGATCATCGATCTCTCGGCAAGAAATTTTCTCGGTTTTACGGCTAGTCAGATCCACGAGGAAAGTGGACAGATATCGACATCCGGTGAACGTGAAAAAATGTCAACTTCCTAAAGAAGTGAAACGAAGTCACGTACTTATCGGAGACACGTAAGATACGTAAGAGTATGTATGTACACAGCGGGAACGAAATGAAAACTGGCGATGCGGTATTGATTTTGAGAATCGAGCAAGTTTGCCAAATACGACATTTTATTTACAATATTTATTTATTTATAGTTGGGAGGAAGGATTTCTAAGTTTATTTCTCGTTTCTTCGATTCGCCAGAAAATCGGAAGCGAAAAACCAGTGTGTCTCGAATTGTAGAGCAGCTCGATGATCGAGCAGCGTTCTAGTTCGATCGGTTTAACTCAATTATTTACTAATAACGTAATTATACTGTACAAGGGATAGCCAATACTGGCATTGAATGGAAGTTGCGCGCCTTCGGAAACGCTGATCAGTCGATCCTGATCGAGATTGATGTTTAAGAAGGTTTCCAAGTTTTCTGTTCTCCTAACTTTCGTGCTTTCGTAATAAAAGAAAGTTTGTTTTGTTATCAAGATCGCAGTTGGATTAATCGATCTCCTTTAGACATTCTTTAATTGATTACGTTCACATCTTTACGTTATTTAATTTATATACATATAATTGAAAGTACAAATAATAAGTGAAAATATTTTAAGTTATAGAAATTATGAAGCTGTTTTGCTAATTTATTTATTTTCCATTGAAAAATATGTGTACGTTCAACGGTGATTGTTAAAATGCTCGATTACAACGCCCTGTCGGAATCAACAATCGCTTTGCATAATTTTCCAGGGAACGATAAAGTTACCCTTTCGTCACGATGAAGTACAATTGAAACGGCTGTTCCGAGCAAACTCGACTGTCGACGGAGTTTCATAATTAAAGTATACCAGGACTCGCAACTTTCAACAGGCTCGAAATCGCTATAAGATAATCATTCGTCTCGCAAGTTCGAGCGGAAATCGTGCGAAAAGCTTGAAACATTACCTTCATTCATACGTTCCTCTCGAAGCTGGCATCCTTATCATCGAACGATCATTAACGTTATTACGAACCGATATATTCGCCGATCATACTTATCAAAACTTGTAACGATAAATAAATCTTTGTTCAACAAATTTTCCATTAACTCTTCGAATTTCTCTTTCGAGCTTGTCTCAAAATCGATTTAACATAAAAATATTATTAAATAAAATAAAATTTTATATATTTTTAATCTAACAAGTTACTTAAAAAATTACTTATTGTTAGTTTATCAACTAATTAGCTGCAAATTCAAAATGAAAACCATGCAAAATCTGTTTAAACTAGCAATGACTCAGATCGGTTATCTTATCACTGACAATGAGATTAGATTCCTGCTTGTTAACTAGACCAACAACAATAATGAGATCAATTCGCGAGAGTAACATTCGTCTAAAACATATCTCTTCAATTCCAGAAGGAAAAGAATGATGAAATTTCCAAGAATATATCCCGTGACAATGCCTTTTCAATCTGACAGCCGTTGAACCCCTATGAAATTCAGCCTTTTGTCTGCGGACCCCTTAATCACTACGACAAAGAGACTGTTCAGATTCTGCTGCTAGCCAGAATGCATTTTTTCCCCTCGGTGGGTCACTTTTCTGGGAGAAAACTCGACCTGCCTTTTGAAACGTCTGATGCAAGCCACATGAATACGGAAATGGATTGAACGATGCAATTGGTGTAAAAAGTTAGTCGTTAAATTTGATCAAGATTAAAAATTATAATACTGAACACTCTGAAGGTTACCAATATTGACCTATATCGAATAAATTTAATATAATAAAATATTTAAAACACAAAAGAAATTCATGAAAATTCCAAGTGGAAAATTCTAAGCCTAATTTGAAAAATAATAATAAAAAATTCAAACACTGGAAAATGTATTACACTAATATAATATTACTATGCTCCAGATATCAATAAAAAGTCATAAAAATAAATGATTGCAATAGAATGCAAGTGTCTCTGAGAATAGCATCTCGTGTAACGATAGTGATCTCTCGTTACATTCAATTTTGTCTGAGGAAAAGGATTAAGGAACGAGGAGAATTTCAGTCGACGCTTCCTACAGTAAAATACTCATTTCCAGGTAAACAAGAATCAAGTGAACCAAAGAAAGGCGAGAACAAACAACGCTATTCTCGATGGAGCACGAGAAACGACGTTCATCAGAGGTACGAATAAAATTTTCATGTTACCCTGTAACCACCCATACCCCTTTCTCACACGTTCATTTTTCGTGCACATTTCCCCGGAGCATCAAAGCCGACATTTAATGAAATGTCAGCAACACCGACCCGTTCGCATTCACCTCTTTCTCCTTGGATCGTTTGTTTGCTCGCGTTAACTGGTATCAACTGCTATGGTTATTAATTGGGGACACAATGACCCGACTGATACGTTAACATCGTATCTAAAGTTTCCAATGAAAAACAATATAAAACAATGTTATTTTTATTAATTCTCGGATGACGAAATTCGGTCTTCGCTGACCTAATGAATTTAAATTTAATTTCAACTCTTAAAGGCTAACACTGAACACTAATAGACAGCCCCTGAGGATTAAAACAAAATTCCTGGAGGGGAAAGTTTCACTCATAATGACCTTTAAAGGTTAAATATGTTTTCAATTTTATATTATTTTTTCAGATATTATCATTAGGTAAGTATATTAGCAATGTGTATTTTGTGTATTTTGGTTTAAAAAAAATATATATATATATATATATATATATAAATAAATAAATGAAATGAGACAATTGATGATCTAAAAATGACTAATTTGAATACAGTTTAACCTTCAACCCTTAAAAGGTTACAAATCGTTCACTGATCGATGCAATGTAAGCATCATGTTAACACGATGTCTACGATTGGATATTCCGAGCGCTGAGTTTGTGAAATTTAATTGGCCGGCGTTCGATTCTTTGACCGGAAATTGTTCAATTGTTTCCAATTGAAAAAGAACGATCTACGTGCACAACAATGTCGCTCGTATCCACGATTCACTCGTCAACAGTATTTAACTCTGAAAGGCGTGATTCTCGTAAAGAACATCAATTAACACAGACAATTCTGATAAAGGGGAGCGCTCAATTAATTTTTAACAAATTATCTCTTTGGAAATCTGTTTACATTTATAAACTGTCCATTCAGAAACACAAAAATCAAATGTTATGTAAGTTTTCTTTATAGCTCAACGTCAAGGGTTGTTTTCACCCTTTTAAGGTTGATAAGTAATATATCATATATTTGTTAAATTCTGTTAAAATCAGGTGGTCAAATAGTAACTAGAGCTCGAAAACACGTGAAATTCCATGACGCGCGAATAAAGTGTTAACGAAGCTGAAACACAATCGCGGAAGAAAGAAATTTCGGTTTCACAAAGGAACAAGGGGAGGAACAGTAAATTCTACGAAGCTGAACTGCTTCTCTTCAAATCGTAACACAATACGAGGAAACAACTTTGAATCGTAGAAAGAAGAATCCTGGTGGTACAATTCCCGTCGTTATTGCCGGGAAGACACGATCCAGACAGTGTTGTATCGATTAACGATTAGCCAACCAACGGTCAACCATTATTTCAGCAACGCGATATTTCTGACTCCCATTTGAGAGCTGGAGAAAAGAACACAGGATACGTGAACGAAACACGAGAATTATGACCCGATAATGAGTCGCGTACGTCTAGTAACAGACCTTCTCACCTCTCCTATATGTATGTATACATATGTATATATATGGGGGTGTTGAGATTATTTTTAGACCGGGTACGCTCTTCTTCTTGTCACTCAATTCGAAAGCTAGATTATATTCAGCACAGCGGCCATTATCTGTGTTATTAGCGAAAATTGTATAATCATAGATATTTTATTAATTTCTTTGGATAAAGTAAATTAATGTCCTTCATTAAATAAAAATATATAGTGACTTATTAATCGTACGTAGTAACTTTCTCTGTGCTTCTAAGAAGTTTGATCATGGAGATGCGCATAAATCAGGGAAGTTTGAAAATTCACTTGTTCTAGAAACGAGTAATGCATTTCCTACTTTCGCTGAGCTTTAATCCGCGATATAACACGAAAATCGCTATTCTCCAAGACGTTTTTACGCGTGCGATAAAACCTGCTTAATCCTAGTTCCGTTTCACCCGAACAACCACTTCCTTTAATTATTCCGGGCTAACGAGATCTTCCCAACAGAAAGTTACTTACACATAAATACCGGCTCTTCTTCTGTATTATAAACATTAACGAAGCGTTAGTGTAGTCATTTTTAACGAACCTTAAGCTAACTAATATTCGATATATTAAAGGGTTAGAAAGAGTATTAGTATTACACTCTACCAGAGAGTATGGAATCACATATTTGTCATAACGAAAGGGTTCAATTATTTATAATAGAGGATAAGAATTGGTTCAAATCCCTAAACGATCTAATCACTTTTTACCCCAATTATCAGATGCTTCTCTAATATAATCGTAGACGGTACTTGTTAGATAGACGAGGGTAATATCGTGGCCACGCGGTTATGACTGTGACATTTCTCTCTATAGGTTGTAGCGAAATTCTGGCGCCGTCAATTATTTATAGTCGGTCTAAACATACACGCTGCTGTTCGCGTGAGCACCGCGGTCATCGTTGAATTAGAAACTGTCCCTATACGCCTAACCGGACCGACGCCGACGCGACGGAACACGGAACTATAAAACTCTAACCGTCAGATTATTTTCGTGCGATCTTCCCTTACCCTCGAGTCCTCGTTCTGTTCGATCTGTCGACGCTCGAATTAGTTAAACTCCTTTCGGCTCGGGCTCCCACAAATCAGGTATCATTGATATCAAAGGGGAATTGGAAAAATGAAATCGATATTTCTAATTGAATTTTCAGATACTTAAAGAATGCAGGAGATTTTGTTGGATTGAAATTTGAAGAGCGAAGCTTTCCTTATTAAGTCTTCGCTGTGGGAATATGTAGGTCGATCGATCGGGGTATGATTACTTCCTATGGGAATGTAATTCCTTTGAGAGGAGACAGAATCAGCTAAGAAGTCCATCAAGGCATCGCTCAAATCTTAAATAACATTTATAAGTATGTAGGCGGAAATTGAGCAAGGTGGGAGTTATGGGAGGTAAAATGTGGCGAGTTCCTTGTTACCTGAAGCATCGATGTCAAACAACTGCGTTATCCATTACCTACTACATATCCTGAGTTGTCCACGTTAACTGTTTGTTAACTGATACCCAGCGAGAATTTAAGCCCGAAATTAAACCGAGACTGAGAGCCAGTTACAAGCTTGTTCAAGACACGGAAGGATTAAAGGATATCTCGGAATTTCCACCTTCCATCATTGTTCAGTGATTTAGTATTCTAAGTGGCGCTGAAAAATTCGTTTGCGAATTGAAAAATATAGGATCTAATACGATTTCCATTAGAACACTCAATCTCTAAGGTACTTGATTCAGTACCTAGGGAGTATTATCCTTTCTAACACAATACATTTTTTGATTTTCATATTACATATTTGTCTTTTTCAAGTCTTGACGACGCTTCGTAAACATTGCAATTTATTTCCCCAGGGCTGACCTGAATCTGTTGCATTATTTGTTTGTATGATGCCAGAGCTATTACATACCTACATCCTCGACTCACTTTCAGAAACTATCACAGACTGACACACACACACAACACGCGCGCGCCAATTGTTTGTGCTTATGTATTATACAATGATATCGAGGACAAATTAATTAGTAATATTCTCATCAATGGAGTTAATTACGTTAACAATACAATGGCTTGGAACATTCGTACGCGTTACGATTCGAATAACCCTGACGACCCTAATATAGACGCGCGGCTTGGAAACAGGGCTGTTCCAGCGTCGCGAACATCCCGATAGAAAGATTAAAAGAAGCGGCAGCTTCGATATACATAAACGCGCATCCGCGGCACACCACCGCTTAAAATAAGTCTGCCTTCGATCTGAACGCCCAAAAATAATATCCGCGAGGTAGAAGCCACAGAGACGGGAAAAGACATACGGGTTCGAGCTATGCTTCGTTTCTTCCGATCCTACGCTCATCAATTAACCCTTCCTCCTCACTGACGATAATTAATGATAAAGATGCATACATAGTTACCAATCGTATAGTTACCAATTTCACAATAGGACAAGGTGGACTAATTGTTCATCAAACCAATCGAAATGACTGGTTTTCAGTTTCTTATTTTAATTTATAAATTTTATCGAGGTAATTTTGTTGAAATGTATGTTAACTCCTATGTTTCGTAGAAATGATGTTTCATCCTTTATCTATTTACTTTTCAACTGATGAGAAACAAGTATGCATTAAACGTCGGTAGTTCTAGTGTTAATAACCTTCACTGATGTTGATAGAAAAATAATTAACGCTTTCTGTAACACTAAAATTACCAAAAAGATCAATATGGCTTGTTTCAAGTTTCTTATTTTAAATTATAAAATTTATGAAAGTGTTTTTGTTAAAACATACGTTTTTTATGTTTCATGCTTTATTTTATTTTCAATTTAAGAGTAAATGTACATTGATCGCCAGTAGTTCTAGCATTAATACCCAAAATGACCCATATTAGAATTGCAACGAAATTCCAAAACTGACTCTTAACTGTTCCCTGGAGTCTTTGAACACCCCATGCAATCAAATAACAGATGACACTAACTGTCCGCCTAGTCTTCAATTAGACTGACCGAGCCTTGTAATTTATCACATTGATAACAGTTTTCCCTTAGAAACTAAAGAGAAAGAAATCTTAGATGAAAGTAAATTTTTGTTAGCAGTTTAGTAAAATCGATCGTCGATCAATATTTCACATTTCGACTTGTACCTTTCAATAATTCACATCCCCCCGAGGATATACCTACTTACGTGTATGTACGTGCGCGTATAATGCGCGTGCAATTTTAATTTCTACCCGAGAGAAATTGCCGTGTTATCGATTAAACTTCAAGTCCTCGGCTCGATCGCAGCTGAGACCCCTGTGCACCGGGATTAGAAGATTCGAAGAACGTGGCGGAGGCGCGGGGTTCTCGGCAAGCGAAAAACGGCGTGAAACGGTGAACTTTTAAGGCCTCGGGATTTACCCGGAGAAAAGACGTTCTAAATATCGTGCCTTACATCGTCCTCGTCGATTATCGTCGCGAATTTGAAGAAACGCCATCGGAAATAGACCTGGATATAATTCCCCACGCGTAACAATCTTTCATCGGCAAATATAGAATATGTATTCTATTCCGATCTATATTTATAGACAGCATAATAGCTTCCTAGAAGTAAAGTTCCTACCGATGTCTCATTAGGACGAGGGAAACGGCCGTTGCGAGGTCAGCAGACGATGAAATTCCTGAACCGCGTGTTGCATAGTTCTGAACGTCTATTTTCGTCCTGTACAGCTTACTATTATTAGCTGCTGCTACGAGAAGGGCGAAAGATAAAGAGGCAGAGATCTCTAGTAAATAGATGGATCCGTTTTCCAACTGTCCTGTAACCACGTGTCTGAATTTGTCGATCCGTGTCGCGAAAATGTCCTCTTAAGAATACAACGAAAAAGGACACGCGATTTAACAACCTCGAGCGATTCCCCGCGCTCGTGACCAGATCGAATATCATCAGCCTCTGGCTGTACATATACATATTTCGAGTTCAACTCGGAAGACAGACACCACCGCGTTCAATCCCCTAAAAATAGTATGGGACGAGGAACGTTCGAGGATTCACGGGTCACTATTGTGACAGGAAACTCGGAGAAAATGAAACTGATCGAATGGACGCTGATTCCGTCATTATTAATCGGAAAAATTAATCCCTCATCTCTCCGAGATATTTGAAATCGCTGACATGAGATAATTTTACTCGGCTCAAATTTAATACTTTATTTCTTTATTTATTATATTTAATAAAATTGTAAATTTTTAACACTTTAACAATATGAAAATATGAATTTCATATGAATGAACCGTATCATTATCAATTTCATTTCGTGCCATTTTTCTCGCAAGGATTATGCAAATATGATTTCCGCGAAGCTCACGAATCAAGGAGCGACGAATTCATCGGCTAAATTTTGCTGTTTGATATTCAGTCCTTGCGTAACACATCACAAGGATGAATTTGAATTTTGACGCCGACTGGCTCGCTCGACTAAAACTAATCTCGTGTTTTCAGCTTACGAAGCGAATCGACTGTTCAAACCTTAGATCGAAATTTAAAAAAAAAAAAAAAAGAAAAAAAAATAAAGTAAACTCTTATCCAGCGCGTTACAAAACTTCATTCCCTTGGTTGAGGTAAGAAAATTCACGCAAGATTATCGCGACTGAAAGAAAAAAGAGTGCGGGAACGATAACGAGCGACTAAATTATCATAGTTAAAAAAAAGAGAGAGAGAAAAAAAATGCAGAACACATGGGAAGGTTTTCTCTGCAGAGAACACGTAGCTACGTGTAGTGCTCGCAATCGATGCTTTCTTATCTTACGCAACCACGTTTAATAATACGTATCCAGCGTAAAAGCACGCGACAATTCCACGGTACGGGTCGCATGTATAAGTAAGCGTATCCACGGACACGAAGAGCGACCGGGTTATCGATCGTAGACCGCCTCCTCCTCGGGAATGTCTCCAGGGAGGACCCTGACGTCGCCGCAGGACACGTGAGTTAACCTCGTACACCACCGAGCGAATCCGAATCCAGACGAAATCCACCGAACGCCTAGATGCTAAGGGTATCCATTTAACCTAGCGCTAACTGACATTTTTCTAACTAGTAAACCGTCGAAACTGTGACACCTGTGTCTTAGGGATTTCGGGGATCAGGAATGTTTTCGAAGTGAAATTCACTCTGCCCCATATTCGAGCAGATCAGGGTAAAAATATATCCTTCACCTACAGTATTCTGAAATTTATTATTAATTTCGAGTACTTCTTGTATAATATTTTGTACAGTGACTTCATCGACATAAATATGACCATCGTGGAGAAATAAATGTCCCTAAGGTATTTATTATTCCCAGAGAAAGCAAATTCTCGAATATTATTTGTTGACTATTTTAATTACCACATAATTGTAAGCAAATATTGTATTTATAATATTTACAATATCTACCAATGTCATTTTTAAAATTCACTCGAATGAATGGAGACCAGCTGTAATGCACGACATCAATCCGATCAACTAAAATTGCTTGGATGAGTACCTATGTAGTACGATGCATAATAATTATGCAGTATTAACAAGCGGGTTAATTAATAATGCGAACGAGATGGTCTAGGGTCAACGACCTACCCGCAAAATCTCATTAAATGGACGAACGAACGAATCGAAGCGAAGCCTGTTCACGGATATTGCGAACGAATTCGACGGGATCAATTTTCTGCCCGTACCCTCTCGGAACATCCTAATATTCGACCACTCGAAAGGCAACAGGAATCGATCGATTTCGTAACTAACTCTTATCGCGGATAGTCTGATAAGATTTCCTTTCGCCGCATTGTTTCGTGTTTTTAAAGGATGGGTCCAAACGATTAACTCCATTTTGGGAATTTTTTAAAATTTTAATACTAAAACACTTGATTTTATCAATTTCTTTGATTTTTATTTTATGGAATTAATTCCATAAGAGTTGGATAATATTTCAATGAATATTTTCCAATTAAAAACAAGAAACATAATGTCAGCAAGTTTTTTACATAACGAAACGAGTGTCAACGAACGAGGCTTCGCGAAAACTTTCGACTCGTTACGCAACTGAAAATTCCAAAGCGTGAAACAAACAGCATCGAAGGTGGGCCGTCGTTAATTGCACCACGATATCACGAGTATGGAGGTGGAAAGAAATTTTACAAGACACCTTCTCGTCGAACGACAACCGTGTGAAAAAAAAATATTATACCCTGGCTGTAATTCTCTGGTTTTCAAAGCATCCTCTACGAGCCGTTGCAATCCGATTTTACCCAGTAATCCTTCCACCAGACGATCTCTCTCGTCAGCGAGTTATGAATTTTCCTTTTTTTTCTTTGTTCCCACCCTGGTGTTACCATACGACTGTCTCTGCAGCTCTATCGCGCGTGCTCGCGACGAAATTGCCGCGTAAAGCGGAACAAGCCTCTGGCTCCCGTAACCGCTGGTAAAAATGTCATCTTCGAGAATCGTAAAAACCGTGAAACGCCTGGTAATTTTCAGCGGCGCTCGCGCATCATCATCGAGCCGAGCGAGACTGCCCGATTGAAACGATCCGCATCGCGAGTTCTCGCGAGACTAATTGCTTTTCAGAAGGATTCCGAAAGGATAAGTCTGCTATCAAATGACCCGTGCCATTTTTAATTGAAGATGGGTCTTAAGTCAATTGTGACAATGAAAATTTTATTATGATAATAAAGAAATAATGTAGAATAAAATATAAAAGGAAAATAATTTTGGAGGTAGTAATTTGAATAGTTAAATTTATAAAGGTTTGTACCATTAAAGAGTGTTTTACAATTCCGTGAAATGGTGGTTAAAACTAGTAGGAAAGTGGTTGCGAGAAATCATCAGACGGTGGCCCCTTTGTTACGTTCGCGAGGAATTCGAAAGCACGAAGCAGAACCGGAAATCGAAAAACTGCAAAGCGAAGGATTTCGTGGAACGCGCAACCTCGTACCGGGAATTGGCATTTCCCTCGAGCTTTTCGATAGAGCCAATATTTACCCTCGGTCTTAATGTCAGCGTAGCCCGTTGCCAAAACTAACATACGAATCGGTTTGCCTGTAAACACCAATACCGAGCCGACTCTCGACGATCGAATTGAATCGAATCGAATCGAATCGAATCGAATGAATACGAATATAGATATCCTGGGATCACTTCGCCGATAATCGAGTGTCATGAAACGAGAACAGACATCTGTGAGTGTGATTCGAAGATCAGACGGTGTATTGCTTTCAATGCTACCATTTTTCTTTCATTTACACCTGCCTTTCAAATGTTTCCTTTATTTAACCCTTGAACAACGAAGCTGGGTCAATCGTGACCCAAACTTACAAAATCTATACTAGAATATTAACAATTAATAAATTCATAAAATGCATAAATTTTGAATAAAATTTACCGACCGGCTATTATCTCGCGATTGAACACGACGAAGAAAAATTTGACAATATCCCATATTACCCTGGGTTTCGAAAATTAAAGTAGCCAATGCAAGTGCAAACACGAGTTAGCTCGTGACCAGTTAACAATGCGTTAAATTAAAATTACGCCTCTCTCCGTGGTTCGCTAATTCTAGTAAGCTTTTTAAGAATACATCAACGAATATCATTTACCCTGTGGCAGCTTTTCATCGAAGCCGACTGTCAACCGTGTTTCTATTTTCAAAAACATTCATCTCTCTTCAGAATTCATCGAAACGAGTTCACGGTGATTGATGAATCCTCAAAGAGTGATTCGAAGTAAAAGCACAGAGCCGCGCACAAAGATTCGCGAGAACAATTTTCAGATGTATGTAATCGTAATTCGGGATACCTGCTTGTGAATATCAACGTCGAAATACAGACGGATACGTTTGTCCATCTGTTTGTTGACGGTCAGGCTGGGGGGGGGGATAACCGTAATCCGAGGTCACGAATTGACGACGTGTATGATCGATGTAAACGCGGACATGTAAACAGACATAGCCGTACGAAACGATCGATCTCTTGCCCTTCGAATGTGATAAAATCACTTCTTATTACTACATCATTCAATTTAATAACCTAGCTTTCTTATAAAAGACTATCTTTATCGTTTATTCTTAAAAATAAATTTCCAAAAGTGTAGTATTTTTATAACTATTCAATATGGTCCTTGAGCATCTAAAAATAAATATATTTTGGAAATTGAGAATTGTTTTTTTTTCATATTTATTTGCTATTTCCAAAATGGAATTTCAACGAAAGGAAGAAATAGTTCGCGAATTTCGTTAGGCAACATAATTTCGCGATAAAATAAATTCTCCGATAATAAATTGAATGGTGGCAGCAAATTCGTAGCAGAGCTTGAATCGCGTAACGCTGCGACCCGGAAGTGCGAAACTGCGTTCACAATCGATCCTGAGTTAACTGAATGTTTAACGAGTTCCCGTTGGAACGGTGGCTGTTTTGTAATCGGCATTGTATTCGCAGACGAAAAAAAAGAGCTGGAAAACTTTGATCCAGGTTCAAGATGAAATCGAACCGTACAGATAATTAAATCGCGAACGAAACGATCGAACGCAATGAAAAACGAGGAAACAGTAACGAAACCGAAAGACTACGCCTCCTGTATATTTTATAAAAAAGAAATGATCGACAGTTTATTATCGTCGATTATTTCACAGACAAAATAGAAAATCGTATCGTGTCATCGACTCGTTTAAAACCCTCTTCTCCTTATTTTTTTCTTGATTCTTTTCTTCTTTCTATGTATAAATTCTTAACACGCGACACTCGATCAAACGCTGAGACCTCACATATTTCTAACCGTGACGTGACGCACAGAAACACTTCTACACCCTCCACGATAAATCACATGGTATACAGAGTAATAAATTCCACCAGTCTCGGTTCTTAAACGTTTGCAAAAAATAAACGAACGCTTTGCTTAGAACGCGTCGAAAATTTCCTCACGACTAGCGACTGTCCGGATTTAACTGTACTACAATTGATTAACACGTTGATTGCTATGACAGTCAATGGTGTCTGACACCTCGAATGTAATGCAATCGAATAATTAACGCGTTGACTGGCGCAGTGGAAATGACCGTGTGCAGTCAGACACGTTATAATTACAATTATTCAACGTGCGATCATTTCATTTTCATTTCTAGAATTCTAGAATTAAGCTTTTTATTTATTAACATTCACGAATAATGTTACATCAATGGCATGGAAAAATTTAAATATCGTTGCAAATGTTTGCTAGAGTATTGATCAAGGAACGAACACGGGAAAGATGATCTTCTCGCGATTCAGCATAAAATGATTAGAACGATAAGAGGCGGTTCCTTGGTCGCGCGACATGCACAACTAGCCTGGCACGAACGTGCATTATTCAGCACGGAACCGGTCGAGGAAAATGTTTTGATTATCCCGAGAAGGCGCGTGCATGGATTCTCAGGAGCCATCGAAATTAGTTAAACATTCAAATAATTAACGAAAATAACCTCAGCCGAACGATCACATTCGAAACTGTGAAACCTTGATTTTTATCAAAAATAGAATATAACTAATCACTTTAGTAAAGAGTTATAAATTAAAGGATTTGAATTTCCTTGCTTAAAGGACGTATCATAAGGAATAATCAATACTTAACCGTTTTGAAATTCGAAAATTGAGGATAGAGGTTACTCGATCGGTGAATCGTCCTTGTGTACACGAAAACAAACGAGAATCGCTCGGTCGTGTTTACACGCGTTGACGATATTCTAAATCAGCCAGGCCTAATTGCGAATCCCGCGGTGAAGCCGTTCAAATTACAATAGATTCGGTCTCGGTTTTGGTAACTTAACGAGAACGAAACACAGCCGCGCAGTCAGAAATGGTAACCCAAAAATAGTCCCAATTAGTCACGAAAGCATACTTGCAATTTGTATCCTTGAATTGAACATTGACAACCTCGCAACCTGACGTTATTAATCCTTTGGAAACATTTTATATTTGAAAGATGAGGTATATGTATCGGGTATAAGTTGAAACGTCGCGCCATTGATTGATAGCCTGCACTTAACGCGAGGAGACGGTCTGATCACCATACCCAATACTACTTGGCAGCGTTTGGCCGCATAGGAACGTTCAGTGCCGTCCGGCTCCGTCTTAAAGCGGTTAATACTACTATTATATTTATTTCATTCACCCGGCTAACGTCGATGGCCTATAATTCGATTAACCGCTTTTCGAATAATCAACGATTTTACTTATCGTTAGTAAAATAAATAATCTGGAGTATCGTGATCGATAAAAATAAAATAGAAAAAGCGGCAATAACAAGGCATCCAATCGGAGCGTCCAGGTAACACTGTGTAACGCGTGCTCTACGCGTGCTCTACGCTCCATGTTTATCGACCGTGCCACAAACTCTCTCAAAAAGACGCGGGGTGTGGTCAGAAATTTTCCTTCTTCTCGTGTGCATGGGTTGGGGCCAAAGAGATTCCTCGGCTACGAGTCGAGGTCAGCCGAGGTCACGGATGACACGAGACCCGATACCCATACTCGTACCCTTAAGATACCTACGGAAGCATCGTGACTCCTAGCCTAGAGTAGAGGAAAGACCGCGTGATATTTACAGTCATTTTCCGGTCGTCAGCCTGACGATTGTGCTTGGCATCGATGATTAACGACCTTCCAACGAGAAAACTTAATAATTTTCGGGTAGTTTATGAAAACAATCATGATAAACGCTTTGTAATTGTTATTGTGATAATTAAGATAAAATAGGATAAACCTTTGAGAATCTATCCGATAGATTCTATCGTAACGTTTATCGTATCGTGGATAGAGAGGAAGAAAACAATGCGCGAGGAGATCTAGTAACTTTTAGGGACAACGTCGTGCAAGACTGCAACCACCTGCCGTCGGTGAAACGGGGACGATAGAATGGTTGCGGAGGAACGATAAAAAGAAAAGGCAAACATGCGATTGTGAAAGACAGCCGGTGAAAGAGAAACGGGAGATAAAGAAGATGGTAGAAAGGAACGGTAAAGAAGAGAGAAAACACTAAAGCGCGAGAAAGAGGTCGAAGGAGGGGGATGAAGGTAAAAAGCGGCGCGACGACATCGTATTGATTCGGTGACAGATCCGCGTACGATGCGGATGCTTCGTTTTCGACGGTGAGACCACCACGATGGCACAAGACACGATAGCAAGCGCCCTGACGCTTTATATATAGAGCTTGAGCCACGAGCAGACAGGCCGTGCCGCTTAAATATAGACGAAATGCAACGGGATGTTTCTGTCGAGTAAGCAAGGGACACGGACGCGTAAGAACGAAAACGACGAGATTCACGGTAGGAGAAAGTTCAAGAGAAAAGCGAACGATAAACGTAAAGCGGGGACACAGAAGGTAGAGAGGAAAGAGCCTCCGCATACGTAGAGAATAATCATGGCCGACGCGACACGGCGTTGTCTGCTAGGGATCACGTTAAACGGATCGTCACTCGCGTGTCCATCTATGACACGAGCAACGAACCGGCGACGAGGTACCAGTTAATCGGTGACACTAGATACATCTCGACATACGAAACGCTCGTGACACGAGTTCGCGTGTAACACACGTCGACAATGCACAATGGAGATGATACAACGAACGAGCGAGCGAGCGAGCGAGCGAGAGAGAGAGAGAAAGAGTGACGGAAAGGGAGAGGGACGTGTATGTATATATGTATACATGAAGATAGAGAGAAACGAAACAAACGTCATAACACGCGGAAACCTCAGCCTGATCTCTCTTTCTCTGTACGTTCGCTTCGTTGATCGGTCGTATTCTATTTTTTAATAAATAATTTGAAATGTTTTTTACTTACTTGCCCAGTTCCTCCTTAAGGTCGTAGTTGTCACTAAACCGCGTGCAAGCGGTCGGAGTAGCCATGCCGAGGTATCGCGATTATTTACCGCACTAACCGAGCAACGTAAGCGCGAGAGCCACTGCCGGCCGCCACTACCGCACACGCTAGGGGAAACTTCGCAGGTCAAATTCGATCAATAGAGGGGAACCGCCGCGGCGCTGGTAGAACACCGGGTAACCGTTCGGGAGGGAGGGTCGTCGGGCCGGGCAGAGGGGAGGTGGTTTCTGTCCGCGGGAGCCGTGCGTTACCGTGGCACCGACGGTGGGGCAAATCGCGGTCGTGCCAGCAAATATTTGCGGGCAACAGCAATCAAATCCTTTCACGACGCATCCGCACTGCTCGCCGGCAGACCGTCGACTGACTCGCGTAGTGGTGGTGGCTCGCGACTGCGCAAAAGCAACGATTCGCTGCTGCCGCTACCACCGGCAATGGCGACCACGACGCGAGTGTGTGTATAAAACCTAGTAACGGAGCGACAATCAACAACGATACCACTGCCGGCAGAGCTGACGATACAGCTTCTCTACCAACCCGTTCAAGCGCAGCCAACCTAGGCGAAATAACCCAAGGGGATCGAGGCAACACATTTAAATTTAGCACCTGGAATTATGCTTGATCACGCGGCTAACTTTTCAGGATCACGCTTCATGCCACAATTTTCTTTTTCTATTCGTTATTTTTTCTTCTCCCTTTTTTTTTCTCAACGTAACGTAACGATACCGCGACCATACGTGAGATGTATTCTCGTTTAACGAAAGGTTCGTTCGTTACAGAAATTCGATGTACGAAAAAGTAATCCGTTTGAAATATTGAATGGTAATCGTAGCACCGTTTTTTTTTTTTGTTCTAGGTTTTTCACGATCTCGACGACCGGAAGGAGATGCGACCGTCGCTGGTTAGACGGGATACCGCGCACTGACTCGATCCCGCATGTCCGACATAAACACAAGATTTACTACTGGCGCATACGCCGTCTGAACGGAGTTTCGGTATCACTTCGATCGGTTTTTTGGCGCACGTCCAATTAGAATGATACAACGAGCACAGGTCTCCGAGAAATTAAAACAGATTCGAACTTATAGATGATATACAAATTTTATTCATATTTATCATGAATATAAAAGAAGTGGTATCATTAAATTTAAAAAAAAATATTTATTTTTAATTATTTGAAAATTGTTCAGAGAACTCACTGATACCCTTCCTTTCTTATAATATATTTCAATTTTTGTTTAACAATTTATTTTCCGTACATTTACATACCAATT
Organism: Osmia bicornis bicornis; assembly: GCF_907164935.1. Taxonomy (NCBI): domain Eukaryota; kingdom Metazoa; phylum Arthropoda; class Insecta; order Hymenoptera; family Megachilidae; genus Osmia; species Osmia bicornis. The sequence goes on from NC_060218.1 coordinate 11,582,157, forward strand.
ATAGCCGTTTTTTCTCAAAGAAAATTTTTCTTTTCTTATTTCTTAAACTCAATTACAGTATAAATACAATACATTCATTCTATTCTGAACGCATGGTATAATAGTTTAATACGAATAATATGCATGCTCACTTTGAATATTCGTTATTCTAATTATTAATTATTGGTATCACTACTGTATATTTCATTGAAAATATTATATTTGACTTCATAGGTTTTGCCAACACCTTGATTAATCTTGGATCATGTTATCTTGCAAACAGTAAACGTTTCCTTTATTAAAAAAATTTCTGCTGGATGCAATTCATGTTTACATAATTCTAAAGTTAGAAGTGAATATACACCGTGTCGATAACAAAATTCTCTTAACTTTTAATGTGTCTCCGTAGAAAAATTAAAGGGAAAGTATCAAATTTCATATGTTCCTCTAAAATACTGTACAAAATACGAATTTTTGAATGCGTACAAATCACTCCATTACACCGAAGTGAACACCGTACCAATTACCATCTCTATAAATTATTGTTTCTACCCATTACCTAATTCTCCGTGTCCATTGTGGCTGCGTTTCCGTTTCAATTGAAATTTACGACACACACATATATGTATATATGTATATTCACATGCACACCCATACGTACACTTTTCAGAATGATACACGTAAACCTCGTAAAACATGTTTGCGATACAATAACGTAATTTTACAACCGCAGTCTTATAACTTGATCAAGGAATAGAATCACGATTAGTCTGTAATCTGAAAAGCGTCATGTGTCCTTTGTTCCGGCTCTTATCGTATTGATATGGATACAAACAATCGTGTTAAATGCATTGGAATCATTAACTGGGAACCGCCTTCGTGTATTCCCATAATAAAGGAACATTATCTTTGATTTTTAGCGGAGTAATCGTCTTGGATCGTTCAATTAGAGGCTAACGATGGTCCAAGTTTTTAAACTCTAATACACACGTACGATTATAAGAAATATCTGTTTCTAATTATATGTTCGAATTCTAATACGAATACGAATCTAGATTTACGAATTATTTAGAAACCTGTTTAAATAGTGAATTTTGTGTGATCACTCGAATACTACGACGTGTTCCTATCAAAATCGCTCCTCGTTCATATATCATAACATTTTTATAACAGAGACGATTCTTAATCATTTCAAGCATGGCTATGCTGTGTTCTGAAACATATTCACGATATTTTTAATTAACGTTTACTCGACGGTAACCGACTTTGCCAGGTTTCTAGGACAATCTACGTTGCAACCGCGGAGAACAGCGATATGGAAAGATAATAATTGCATTGGAATGACTGTGAGAATTCCTTGCAGGCAATCGACCGTTTTAGGCACTTCAAGAACTCTGTCCGCGAACATTTTTGTTTCTTCATCCCCTTCCTCGCATATGACGATCGGTTTGCCATCTCGGGCTGTGACTTGCTGCAGAGCGTTCATGCATTTCTGAAGAGAATAATGAAATTCAATGAATGCAACGTGCATTTGATGTACATTTATTTATGAAAGATTCTATTTACCACATAAACGGGGTCCCTCATAACAATCATTATCACGGGCATGGAATCGTCAACGAGTGCTAGGGGTCCATGTTTCAATTCACCTGCCATGATTCCCTCGCTGTGCATATAAGTCAATTCTTTCACTTTCTGCAAATTAAGAAATTCTTCCTTTAGTATTTTAACCCTTCAAAATTAACTTCTTCTCCTGAACAAAGTCTTCATTTAATACATACCAATGCCCCTTCCATACAAGTGGCAAAATTGTATCCTCTACCCATAATGAGCAGAGATTTGTGCTGAAACAGAGACTTGGCCAGTTCTTTCACTTTCTCATCAAGTTGTAGAACCTGACGAATTAAGTTGTCCAAATTCTTCAATCCTTCAATGATCTACCAAAAGGAATATGTTATACACCATTATCCTTATGTTTGTCCTGAGACCTTCAAACTCTGCAGACGGTTCTAAGAATAGATAATACATACCTGGTGACGCCTAGCACCAAGAGAGATTCTATCCTCGCTCATAACCAGAGCGAACATAACGAGAGAAATAAATTGAGAAGTGTACGCCTTTGTACTGGCTACACCAATCTCTGGTCCAGCATTAATATGGACACCACAGTGGGACTCGCGACAGATGCTGCTACCAACAGTATTGGTAATTCCAACGATTAGAGCACCACGACCTTTACAGTAACGCAAAGCCATCAGTGTATCTGCAGTCTCTCCTATCAGAAGAAAATAATAATTAGTAACATCATCTGAAGATTCTCAGTGGAATATTGATGAAAGTACAACTCACCAGACTGCGAGATAAAGAAACATACATCATCCCTGAACACTGGTGTATTTCTGTCTAAGAAATCAGAGGCTAATTCAACCATAACTGGCAGTTCAGTCAGCTCTTCCAAGAGTTGTCTGGTTGCTATAGCGGAATGGTAACTTGTTCCACATCCAATGAGCATTAGACGCCTGCATCTCTTAATCTCAGGAATGTAATCCTAATGAAATAAAGTATTAGAAGATGTCAAATAAGATCCCATAAAATATTAGAATACCTCGTTTACCTTAATACCTCCTAATGTAACAGAATTATCCCGGAAATTCAATCGTCCCCTCATGGTGGTCACCACCGACTCGGGTTGCTCGAAAATTTCCTTCTGCATGAAATACTCGTAGTTGCCCTTCATGATTTGTTGGATCTCCATCTTCAGGGTGGTGATTTCCCTGGCATGGGGATCATCCATACATCGACGAAGTCGGTGAATACTAAGAGCACCCTCTTTAACAGCAGCAACATCGTCGTCCTGATAACAAAACACACTTTGAGTTATTGGTAAATTTTATGCGGAATCAGGAATTCCAGGGTCTGAAGGTCTTGAAGAACATGTTCTGTTTCTACTTAATAAGCTTGTATCGGTAATTACAAAGTATTCTGTAATTTACCTCGAAAAATATAACGCGCTTCGTGTGTTCGATGACAGCACTAGCATCAGAAGCGAAGAAATATTCCACTTCCTTGTCCTCGAGGGGTTGAAACTCGGACGTGCTGTCGCTGCGTGGTATCACCGGAAGTTCCGTAGGGCGGCCGTGTGGACGGTGATCTATAAAAAAACAAACATCAATTCCGCTGTATTATATCTATATATCTTGATAGTTAATAATCTCATGTGCAATTCGACCTCAATGATTTATTATCTTAAATACAAGTATTCTACTTTTATATACAAAAAGTACCGTGGTAGAAGTATATGTATATAACAGAATTTTTTTTTTTTCCATTATATTTCAAAATTCGCATCCTTCTACCATTGTCCTGTATATTTATATTGAAAGCGCTCTAACTATTTAATTCGAACATAAGTAAGAGAAGATATTACACTATTGTTTAATATCAATCCATATTTGAAACAGCACCTCCACCGCCATCTGGTAAAAACTTTTCTTTTTAATTGACTAAAATAGGCTTTTTAAATCTCAGATAGCGCTACTAGTGCTGTTTTTAAAATTCAAAATCGTATAAAAATAATAATTAATTATTATAATAATAACCAATTAATTATTTTATAATAACGTAATGTTTCCCTTTTCCCCACTGTTAATTAAGTAGTTACAGCACTTTGAGGAAGAATCTAAAAGGTAGTGATAGAAAATGACCAATTCTAGAAGTAAATGAAAAATTAGGAAAGTTTTGCTTTTATATTCAGTTCTAAAAATGGTCATTTTCTATTATTTTTCTTTACAGCCATTGAATAAGAGACATGGCCGATACGCCATACAGACGCAACGCAAATAAAACAATAAAACTATTATAAAATAAACAATTCAATTCTCTTTGCATTGCGTCATATTTTCATGTTTACAAGCCCCACACCGAATTAGGCAAAAATGTAATGAATAATACTGGTTAACAGCTACCTTGATTATTCTCCAATACACCTGGTATTAGCAGGCGACATTAAATGAAAAAAAAAAAAGTGACACAAACACAATGGTTAAATGTTAACGTATATAAAATGCGATTTTATTAAATAGCCCCAATGTTGGACAATCTCGTTGAAGCTAGATAAGCTTACAACACCTGTTGATAAAAGTAAGAAACACCTATTTAAACAAATATAAAAGAATAGAAACAGCGGTCTATTTAAAAGTTTGGGTCAGATATACAACAGCGCCAGCACCATTATCGCAACACGGTTCTTACTTCTTTCATTTCGTGTGAGAAAACACTTTTTTGTTTAAACCTGCGAAATTTGCGACAGTTTGACAGGCACTACTGCAATCTGCTCCTCCTCTGTTTCCAAACTGAAAGGAAAACGCATGGAAGTTAAATACGTACTGAGTAAAAAGCGTGACGAAATACCGTAAGGCACGATGTGTGAATCCTTTAGACTAATCCATGAGATAACAATTTGCCATTCGATTGAAGCAGATATATGTATATGCGGTTCAAGATTGTCACACAGCGGTGGAAAGCGTGGCTGTGGGATATACATATTGTGGCAAGCGAAGGGAAAAGGAACGTATATGAATGTAAAGTATTACCTTTAGTTGGCGCTTCACCTTCTGCTCAAATTTGGAGGTGCGGAGGGGGAAGACGAAAAAGAAAACAAAACAATTAACAAACAAGTAACGCAGTGACTAATAGCGGTACAAAAATATAACGACGAACGCAAAAAAAAGGAACAAGTATACGTAAAACGTGAACTAACTTGTTACCAGGTGTTTATGAAAAGATATTCGCAAGAAAAGTAACAGTAAAAAATTTGTGATTGGTTCTAAGTTAATTAATTGATATCCGAAAATGAATATCTTTTCACAAAACCCTACAATCACAACGCTACGAGTGCGTAAGTTTCTATCAAGAACTGCAAACTAAAAAGAAAATGTTTATGAATAATGTTTACTGGAAAAAAATGTTTATTCAATAAATAAATACGATTAATTATTTTCCATTATGCTTGAAAGCGATTGAAAGTACAATATTATAATATTATAAGTTTTGTATAAAGTGTATTTTTATTATTATTTACACAAATCGTCAAGTGGAATGAGCAAGAAAAAGCCAACGGTTATTTTTAATTAGAAAAGAAGCAAGAAATAGTAATTGACGAAAGACAGACAAGGCGCATGGACACAAAATATTCGATTAGGAATCGTGTTTCTTGAAAGTTATAGCAAGAAAATTTTCCGCGAGAAAATTTTCTACCAAATACACGTAACAGGTATTAAGGAAAATTAGTATTGCATACATTTCACTGAACATTCAACCTTTCATAAGCATTGAATAAATTTTGAAATTACGAATGATACTACACTACAGTACGGTACAATTTAATATAGTGATGTGTGGTGTAGTGTAATGTAGTGTTGTACAGTGTAGTGTAGTGTAGTGTAGTGTAGTGTAGTGTAGTGTAGTGTAGTGTTGTGTAGTGTAGTGTAGTGTAGTGTAGTGTAGTGTAGTGTAGTGTAGTGTAGTGTAGTGTAGTGTAGTGTAGTGTAGGGTAGGGTAGTGTAGTGTAGTGTAGGGTAGTGTAGCGTAGTGTAGGTATAACATTAATAATCATACAAAAAACAGAAATATTCAATCTCAAGTGTAACATAGAAGATGAAAGGTTCAGTGTTGTCGAAAGGTAAATAAGATAAGTGTAGTGTAGTGTATAGAGTAGTGTATATACCTTTGTTTACGCATGGAAGGTCATCTGTTGAGAGACGGAAAGTTGGAGAACATAACCGGTAGGTGTTCATGCAAAAGAAACATCATATAGTATCTATCATAAAAAAAAACGTAATCACCGATGGAAATGTATAAAATTAAATTAACAAAATTTAACGACACCATGCTACTAAAACTTACTAGCAACGTGCTAAGATGTTACAAACAAATGAAAAATTAAGATGTTAATTATTTGGTCACAAGCAACTACGGGATAATGTAACGATATTTAACTCCCTGTTAAACATTTGGCGTAAACAAGATACTTTTCTACTAGTATCGTTCAGTTTTGTTAATCATCGTGTTATCGAGCCAGACGTTTTCGCTCTGTTATGTTTTATTAAAAACACTGAACGGGAACGTAAAAAGGTGGTAATGCAATGATACGACTTAGTGTGTTATATCGAGGATAAAACGTAAATCCTTCTGGAAATACACGAGTTGTAAATATAAGATTACAACAGGCGCATGCTATTAATGTTTCTGCAAATTACTTTCTACGAATGAGACATATATATAATTTACTTCCTTGTATGTTCACCAATTACCACAGCGATCCCTCCTTCCTTACATAGACAAGGAAGGGATAATTTAATGTCTAACGATTAGAAATGCCATCACACTTGATTTGCCTTTTACCCTTTGAAAATTATGTTTTAAAAAAGCGTTTATATTTCAATGTTGATACCGATACACCGTGTGTCGGTCAGTATTTTTTTCTCTATTGACCAGAAATAGCCTTGTGATTTTTCTCTGTATAAGTTTACCAATTTATGAAGCCAATCGTCTTTAATAAAACTCGTGCGAACACCGCCCACGTAATTGGACAAACTTACCTTTCCCGTAGAGGATGGGCACATGATCCGTGGCCAATGTTTTCGTTTTAATACCCACTAAAAGGGGCGATCCTCTTCTGGTTGCCACGCATTCGCCTGGGAAGTACTTACTTTTGAAGCAGAGAGCAAATGCTCCTTCCTGAAATATTAATATTTCCAGGTGTAAGTGTAATAAAATTGTTCAAAGCGATAGAGGTTTATATTTACCGCAGTAGTTTTCTAACTAGTGATGAAGTAATACTCACCAATTGTTGAACAACCTGTTCGACGAGTTCACGGAACGAGTAACCAGGATGCTGTACCCAGAAATGGTGAATGAGCTTCGCGATTACTTCCGTGTCGGTTTCACTCTCGAAGGTGTAACCCCTCTGCTCTAAGAACGTCTTCACTTCCTTGTAGTTGGTTACGATACCTTCAAAACAATACAAAAATTAGTTACATTATATTAATATTAATCTTCTATCTAATTTTATGTATAATAATTTTTATTATTATAATAGAAGGTTAATAAATTCTTACCATTGTGCACAACTACGAAAGCATGATCGCTGTCTGACCTCTGAGGGTGCGAATTCACTTCTGATGGGACACCATGAGTCGCCCAACGGGTATGTGCGATTCCCACATGACTGCATGTTTTCGACTCGAAATCAATATTGGTACCTAGAAGAATTTAAATTACCCGTCGTGTCTTCATTATCAAAAATAGTTTCTATACGGATTCGAATGAGTACCATGAACTGAAATGTTCTAATATACACTTACGATAAAAAATCTCGTCTTCAAGAGCCTTAACCTTCCCTTGCTTTTTAATAATGCAGATATCCTTGCCGTCGACGCTGTCAAGGGCGACGCCTAAAAGAAAATGAAGCTCGTATTGACCACCGTCTCTTTCATCGATTTCACTCTCTATTCCCGGAATCGGAGATGTCATAAATGATTCTTAGAATCTTTCTTTCGTAAAAGAAATTTCGACATCTTCTGAGGTACATAATTACCAGCTGAATCATAGCCTCTGTACTCCAATCTCTTCAATCCGCCAACCAGTAGCTCCAAAATTTCTTTCCTGCTCTTTGGCGTCAGGTAATTCAGGTATGCGAAAATTCCTGTGTAACAAAATAACTGATTTTGTAATTATATCGCAAGAAAAATATTTAGGTAGATTGATTTATGCAACAACCGCGTAACAATTTTATCAGACGATTAATCACTCTTCACAGTAACTTTCCCTACCATTGGAATAGAGAAAGAGAAAACGGTAGACCTTCGAATACCCCGATTTTTTAATTCCTTTCGACTTTTCTTCTTTCTCTTGATAAGAGGTCACGACTATGGAACGCGGAAATGATTTAAATCATTGACAAGGAATCTTTTAAGATAGTATTGTATTAAAAAATTAATTTTTAATAGTTTTCAGGAAAGCTGATTCTAACGTGACGTAACGTTCGAGGTCCTCTATGGCATTGCAAAAATGCAAAAATGCAAAAAGTCGTTGCCCGTGAACCCCCACACATACACACAAAATCATGTTTTGTGTACAATGAAAACAGATAATTTTCAATTGTACAGACTCACAGGTGAAAGGGAAAGCTTGGGTGCATAAGAATGTACGAAATGCTTAGTAGAATATTATTGTTATCCCATTCAGCCATATTCGGAATATTGTTCTCTATCTAATACAGCCGTCGATATTGTATCAATTTTCCATGTTACGATGACCATGGACGGTTAACAACATTTTACGATATAACGTTACGTTATTACGTTGCTGTCTCGATTCAGAATCGCTATCCGATCGTTCGATATGGAATTCTATCGGGTACGGTGTCTTACTGCGAGAATTTCGAAGTATCGAGTTCTAAACGAGGCGTTCAACTTAGAAACGGTTTTTAACCTGGAGAGCATTAGGATACGCTTTCAAGTGACAGTAAATGGTAAGTTTCAATGCCATGACACGGAATATCATGATTTTTCTCGTATTGAAAAATCCAAGTCGATTTAGAGCACTGGATTTCTCGTCATCGCATCGAATTTCTGGTTTTCTAGTCCGATATCGCGACAGAAAATCTAATGTCGCGTCAATGCGATTTCTGACTCCCCCAATGACAATTTCACCACGGTAGATTTACTATCATGACTATTCCACTGTAAATTAACCACTGTTACACTTGATATTGACCTTTAATGCTTAGACCCTTAGCAACGAAAAGATCAATTTCACCTGAACAAATCCCTATCTAAATCGAAAAAGTTTACGACCTCCGTCAATAATTATCGCGACACACGTAAAGAACTTCACAATAAGATTTCTTAATTGATCTTTCACTTATGTTAGTAGTATTTCAATTTATTTCACTCGCTAATGAATAAAGAAGTAAGTTGGAAAATTGAAAATATTTTCCAGAAAACGTACCGCCCGACATTGGTCCGAAATGAATCGTCGTGGTGGAAAAAGCAACGTGATGGCTCGCACGGTTCGAATTAATAGTTAAAGAAAAAAATAATGATCGCGAGTTGCATGAATCGACCGAGTGTAATCCGATTTCGACTCCGACCTGCCAATAGACGATCGAGCGGATCGCGTCACGACTAGATTGTTCTTTGCAATTGTCGATAAGCGAATTTTCTTTTAGATGATACGGGTGAATCCTGACGAGGTTGAGGAAGGAAAAATCATCGGACCTGTAATCGAAGAGAGTGGGGAAAAGAGCAGAAAAAAATCGTACATTGTGCGTGAAACCGTAATAGAAGATTCTATGTGTTGATAAACCTTTGTTCCGATAACACGCTTACGCTTATCACCAAGGTATTTTTTAACTCTTTGATTGTCACAATAATAATCACACCTGACATTGCACATTGATGAACATGGTATTAGAAGTGATTAAGTTTCATTTAGAGCATCGATAATTGTCAACATTGTTAATGTGATTTTGGAAATTTTTAGAGGTTTCTTCTTTTATTAAATAATAATAATAATAATTATAGCATTGCTATCCTTGAAGAAATTACAATTTAATAATGGAGAAACAATGTGATAATAAAAATAAAAATTGGGTAGCCTATATTTGGTTTACTAGTAGGTAACAGGTGTAGAATAACGAAAAGATTAGATCGTACTTTTAAATATAGATCCTATGAAACAGATGGCCGTGAAAGTGTTAATTTATCGTGAAAAGGGTAAACATTGAATGATGCTCACGCACAACTTATTATTGTTTTTTGTTATATCAATTCTAGTTACTTTGATGTTCCGATAAAGAGGAGATAACGTAAAGGAATTACGAGGGTAATTCGCGTATTCGTGTACGCTCAAGTGTAATTACACACTCGTGTAATCTTCATTCATTCGAGGAACGAACATTCTTAAATGCTTCGAAACTGATTACTTTCCTTCGTGAATTTCTAATTTTTTTTTTTTTCCAAAGTTTAGAATTTTTTGAAGATTGATCGTAAATCTACAAATCATGTTTAATTTCCGAAATGTTTGATTACTACTTGAATAAAAGAAATGTCAAAAAAGTGATTTTATCCCAGTTGGTAGATCTGACGATAATTGAGATGCGTTTGGTGTTCGCAGCTAACTAGAGAGTTGAATGACTAGAAGAAACGTCGCTGAATAATCACGAGTAGGCCTCGAATCTGTTCATCTCTGACCTACTGACACGAAATGATTTGATTAGTCCTGGACGAGCATTTTCGAAGCTACCTTAACGGTATAACGAAACATTTCTAATGTATCTGAACCTTGAACCATTTACAATTTTTATAAATCTATCTATCATAAAATACCTATACTTCGCTATTTTATAAAATAGTATCAATTTCGATTGATGATTAACAGCATTACAATTACGCAATTTCATGCTCTATTTCAGAGATAAGTGTCATTACTTCTAAATGATTTTTAAAGTCTCTTTATCGCTTACCAAGTTTAATTCACCTCCGATCGAGTCGGTGCATCCGGTAGAGATAAGTGCATCTTGAATGATAACCGCGAAACATGTTTCTATTACATCTATCAATTAATAAAAATCAAAGAACATCGACGATAACCAAAGCGGAAAACGATTATTCGTACGAAGTCACGGTGGTGGAAGCGAAAACGATGATAAATGGAAGGGAAACCTAAGTGTTAATTCTTTGACTTACGACGCCTCACATTTCATTCGTAAGTACTTTATATCAAAAAATTAGTATATACAAGATTATATAAAGTATCGAAAATTAACGATGATAAAATTTTGCACCTGCAAACCAATTTTTGTTAGAAATCTTTAAATCTTTATCAGTAGTTTGAACTGATACAAACTTTCGAGCGTCTTGTATTATTTCTCTATTTAGAATACCTGGTGTGTGTAAAAAATAAAAATAAAATAATTACATACTTCGAGTGAAAAGAAAGATTGGATGTTTTTGATTTGAAATTTCAAATCACGAATGCTTAAGAAGGAAGTTAACGGAGAAGTTTCATAGCCTGAGCTAATTTTGGTCGAAAAATTCAGCAGTAGGAATTCCCTTGGCGTAAACAAAAATCAGGTTCGACAAGATCGTGCGTTTGAATTTCGTGAGGAAAGTAAAGGCGAACTGGTTGGAGAAAGGATTCGCCGAGTCCTGCCTACTCGAGGATACAACAACCTCTGTATACGTGTCTGAAACATACCTAAATGTCACGTGTAAATGTCCTGCATAAACCGCTGCACCCTCTTACGCCGGCCATAGCTTTACCACAAGAAAACTTTCACTCGTCGCCGGTCATGGCATATCGGCTCGCGTCAGGCTCGATAGTACAACTCGATTAGGCGCTATTGTCTATCTGCCCGGGCTATCAGATCAAAGATTCGATTAAAATTCTTTCCATTTTCAACATTCCAATTTTTACTTTCTAAATTAATTTCAAGATATCATCAGCAATATTTTCATGAGGATATTAAAAATTGGTATATACTCGGGTACATATAATTAGTTGGCTATGTATTTAAGGATTAGAAGTAGCGATGGAATTATACTTTTAAATTAAAATTGATTTCAATATTTAAGTTACACTTTATGAAGTTCAAATCAGGAATATGGTTTATAACTATTTCTTGCAGAATTCTAGAAAGCTACGTCTGTGTCTGGCTGCAAAGTAACGATAATAATTGCTGGCTCTGTGATTTCGCAAGTTTGCAACCAAGAGTGTTTCTCTTTCTTCTGGTACTTTGCTTACAATCTCGCTATTACAATCTAAATTAACACACCCATCAACAACTTTCCATTATCAAAATATTGCAAAACGAATCCCCAGATTGCGATTGTCTTGATACAATTGCTTAATTATTTTCATTTTATCATATTTATCAAAGAATTTTGGTTGATCCAGCATGGTATGAACATTTTTTGCACTAAGAAACGAAGTTTTTTAAAAGGATTTAGCATCATAATGTAAACACTGAAGTCACTGATCGATACGGTCGGTTGTACTTGAGTGGTTCAAATAGGAAAAATAAAAATAGACCTATATGATTGTAGCTGTCTGGAAAAACGTCTTCCTGTTGTCCGAACGACAAAACTCAGAGACCCAGACATTAATCCGTAAGCCATGCTCGCAAAAATGACAAATCTTAAGATGCAACAGACACAAATCTTATCAATCGCAAACTTGCTGACATTTGAAATTTATAATTTGTTTTTTGAATACAGACAACATGAGAAAAGATACACAATCACGTGTCAGATAATTTATGATTATATGTATACCATTTTGATCTGCGTCATATTTGAAAAATCTTTTCTTTGTAATTTATTGTTAGTTTAATCATTTTTCGCCCCACCACTTTTAGTGACGGACAGTGGTGTTTATGCAACATTAGTTCACTGTCACAAACAAAAACATGAACCGTTAATTTCCCTCGTGGAGGTGAATACCAATGCAACCGGGATTCTCCTGTTGCACGACGAAAGATTAGTCAGAGAACTATTAAAACAAATTCATTTGTTCCCTCTTTTTAGCATCATTTCATTCAACACAATTACTAGTACATAACACGTTCACTACGTGTGCGTCACTTATGTGTTGAAATTAAACTCCGCCAGTCTTGTAATTAAAGAAACAATCCAACATATGTATAAACCACATGCATGGTCTAAAATTATATTATTCTGTTAAAAAGCATGTAGTCTATGATGGACGAATTACCAATTAAATAATGATAACGAACATATTAGTACATTATGTTTAACGTGTCATTCTACGTCTAATAATTCGACGTGTGATAGCCTACGTGTTATCATTCCTTCCACTACTTTGTTATCAGAAGTGAAATTTTGTGAACCGTCCTTGGAATATAGTATTAGTGCAAACACGACAATGAATAAAAATGCTTGTAACATATTACGCAGATGTTCTGCACGAATTAATTTGTTAAAAAAAAATACACCTCTGTTTTCGTGAATAAATAAATAAATAGGTAGTTTACCATATACATATAGGAATCTGGTGGTATCTAAACTTGAATTAACCAGATTTATTTTTATTTTGTTTGTTTATTATGAGAATCGCAAAATTTCGAAATATGTAGAATTCTGTTAGGTCTAATTCATGATCCGCTCGCGATCCACTTACGACCCGCTCATCATCCATCCGGACTTACATCCGTTCAGTTCAATCAAATATTATTCCATTGTACAGATTGTACATGTTTACATTATAAATAACGCTCCATTTAACACATATGTAAATGAAATATGTAATATTTAATCACACCGAGATTTAAACGTGAGCGGATCAACAACGTGGATCGATAAAATGATTGCTAGCAGCGGTAATTTTTCTATGTTTTAGATTATTCCTTTAGATTCTACTTTTCCAATGTATGTATAAGAGTTTTTCGTTCAAACTTTCAATGGCTAATTTTCCTAGATCTGAATTGTGATTGACTGCCCCCCACTGTTCGAGAGTTAGATCTTGCTGTGAGGACTTCCGGTGACCGGCATTACAAATAAAATACATTATAATCGAATAACTATTAGAACAATGAATATAAACCAATAGAAAAATGTTAATTTCGAATGTTATTATTATTTTACTAATAACAAACTGAAAGATTACATTTGAACATTAATTATTCTTATTTTTATTAATAATTCGGTACGCCTGACTACCTATGTTCATTTTCACTGTGGCAGTCAACGCGTTAAACGAACTCCAACGCATAAACGATTATAATTTTTAACAACGCTCTGATTTCTAAACGAGGGCTCAAATGAATCAAATGTACCAGATGTTAAAGAATCGTGCCGGTGGCGCGTTAACGCCAGTACAACATTGCGCTTAAACGACCTGTCACCTGGACAGACTTTACCGAGACACGGATGAGTACGCTTTCTCTTTCGAAAATTTTCCAATCGAACGATATCATTCATCTATATGAAAAAAAAACAACGGAACTGGAAGTGTTTTAGGAAATAGTATTTATCGTTTACTCACCGCACATGTTGCCGAAATATTGAGTAGTAGGTATCCGCCACGTAAAATAACAAGACTAGACAGGAAGTAAAAAAAGCAGTCAAGTCAGAATATCACTCCTCGATGCTGTTGAGCTACTGCGAAGCACAGTCTGTGCCACACGACAGCGTGCTCGTGCTTCTTATGATATGAGATTTCGTATGGGTGTAGGTACCGTCACATTTATGGTCGATCTATACGTGTGCGTAGCACTGTCGAGCCAAACCATTGACAGTGGGCGCATCGTCTGCACGGTGACGCACTATGCACCTCGAAAAACAATGCGATCAGAAATCCTGCTTTATCTATTAATTGCCGAGCACGAGAATAATCACTCGGAGAAGGTAAACGATGTTTAAATAACGAAGGAACGTGAATCAGATACAAGATGTAGGAATGGAGGGCATCGACATATTACGAACGTGTAATTCGACTTGCGTAGTGTCTACCATGATACGTGAATGAACGAATATCACGATTATTAATTTTTAGTAGCTCTTCTTTGTTATTGATTCGATATCATGTATTTCGAAAATGAAACGCGTAAGATATGTTATAAAAAAATGAAACGAGCACTTCGAAGTGTTTCCGATGGACCTTTTGTTGACTTAATTCTTATCCACACTGTATATACATATGTACATACATACTTGTCAGTGGTAGAGCGCGCTACTTGTCATCAGGTTTTAGAGTATCAATAATTTAGAAATCAAATCTGCCGCTTTTAACATTTTTATTTTCTTTTATTTAATATTATCGATGTTTATGTACTTAATAAATAGTAAAATTGTGATTTATGAAACAAATATTTTTATTTAATAAAACCTTGTTCACAAGCAGGGGTGTTCGAACATAGCATTTGATTGGATGTTCATGTTCGCGCCTTATTATTTAACAAGTGTAGACGAATACGTAATAATTAGAGTATTGTGCCAAATTGTAATAATTGTTAATAGAAAGCGTGCCTATATATTCACCAATCGACACAGTTTTATTGCAAATAGTATTTTATTGTATTATAGTGCTGTTACACTTGGTTGAATTCAAATTGTTGAATTGCAAATTTTACGATACATATTTCCTGATATTTTCTTAAATATTCGTGATAAATTTATTTATTCAGGTACATACATTGAAAATCATTTTTTTAAGTTATGTAACACGTATCGGAATAATACAATATTAGATTTATGCAATAATATAATGTTTTGGTAAATAAAGTGAAATACCACAATAATTTAAAATGTCATTTAGTAGAAGCATATGAAAAAGTCTACTAACATCATATTAAATATCGGAAATAATTTAAAACAACTGAATAATTAAGTAACCTTCGTCATTCTGTCTTAATAAATGGTTGATCGTACATCGTACTAAACGCTATGATAAAGTCACAAACATGTTTGCATTCTAATGCAACATGGTGTTGGTAAAAATATTGCCTGTATATAATTTATCTCATGTCGTTTAAACAAAAGTAAATATACGAAAGTGTGCATTTTGATCTAAAAGTGCATTAATCTTTTCGTAACTAAACTGCGAATTAACCAGAAATCGTGGCGATTTCAATCATCATCAAACATGTCTTTTTTAACATGAAAATAACGCTACAAACGAAGAAAATCGTTCTTAATATCAGAGAAAGTGAGAATATAAATAATATAGATGTCCATACTTTTAAATACATCATATTCCCTTTGTACGTGCGTAAAATATTTTATTATATGAACATTTTACAGACAACCTTAAAATCTTTGACACATTATGGAAAACACGAATGAATGTATTACCTGCGGAGATTTTGCATTTTATAACAATTTTGATTCAGCCAATTTAGCAAGAGTTGAGATAGTAAAATTACCAGAAATATCTGAAAAAGGTAACCTAGTATTTGCCCTTTGATCTATACATATTTTTTATTATATGTAACAGCATATGCATTTTAATTGTATATTTAATTGTTTTTAGACGGATGTGAAGCAGAAAATAAATCATGTCAAAGTTCAAACTCAGAAGATCCGATAGATTATGAGTTTAACTTGTGGACAAAACATGACTGTCATGGAACACAATTTCAGAATAACAATAGAACGTGGTTTTATTTTGGTGTTAAAGCTAATACACCAAGAGCTTATGTTAAATTCAATATAGTCAACTTAAATAAACATGTAAAAATGTTTAGTCAAGGAATGTGTCCTGTTTTTAAAATTGTACCTGGTCATTTACATTGGGAACGGATTCGTGAAAAACCTACTTACACTGTAAATTTGTTGTTACAAACATAATAATCTATTCTAATGTTATCAAGGAATTATATAAGCTTATGAAACATTTCAGTTGGATCAAACAGGAAATGATTTTACATTATCATTTGCTTATACTGTTCCTGAAAATCCTAAAGCCATTACATATTTCGCGTTCACTTATCCTTTTTCTTATACTGATCTGCAAAATTATTTAAGAAGAATAGAGGCAAAACTAGCAAGGAGAGATATTACTTGTGTAGATGATGTTTATTATCATAGGGAATGTGCAATAAAATCTTTAGAGGGACGAAGATTGGATTTAATAACAGTAAGCTCATTTCATAACATATCAACGGAGAGAGAAGATAGACTGAGCAATATGTTTTCTGATAAAAATGAAGAGAGACCTTTCAAATTTTGGGACAAAAAGGTACAGGACTATTTACTTGAAATTTGAATAAGAATTGGATCAAATTTATTTACAGAACTGTACATTTAAAAATTTCAGGTAATTTTTATTAGTGCCAGGGTCCACCCAGGAGAAACACCATCTAGTTTCGTTTTTAATGGTCTTCTCAATTTTATTATAACCCGTGACGACCAAATTGCGATTAATCTCCGCCGCCTATACGTGTTCAAATTAATACCAATGCTCAATCCCGATGGTGTAGCCAGGGGTCATTATCGAATGGATACCAGAGGGGTCAACCTTAATAGGGTGTATTTAAATCCTTCTTTAAAAGATCACCCAACAATATATGCTGCAAGAAATTTAATAAGGTAAAATCATTATTTCAACTCCATATTTCAACTTTTTAATAGGATAAATGAATTGAATAAACTATGAATAAAATTACTTTTAAGATATTATCATAACACATACAAACTGCCAAAAGAGGACGAACTTTCAAGTGTTTATTTGGGAAATGGTGAGAATAATTTAAATGTCATTGATACCTCTCGTACAATTACAAATATTGTACGCGACACTACAACAAGATTACTTCAACAGGTAATGGTTATTTATAGTTGTAGGCAATTTTATATTATCATTTTTGTATGCCAATATTAACGTGTACTAACTTTAATGTAATTCAAGGACAGTAAATTAGGATAATAAGCACTAACCAACAATTTTAACAATAGGTAACACTTATGACATTAGATGAAGTAAAAAGTAAAGATCAACCGGAAATTTTTCAGGAACCTACATTACTTAAAACGAATTCGGATGACATGCCTCAGGGTATGATATTTAGAATTAAATTATTCAACACGATCAGCAAACTTCATTTACTTATTTGTTCACATTATGTGAAGGTGGTGGAGAAGAGCTGTGTAATAAAACAGAAGATAGTGATAACTCTGTAGAACTTAACTCTGATAAAAAGACTTACACAGCCGTTGGCATAGGACATTTACCTAAAGACGATTCTGGTTTATATCTGTACATTGATCTACATGGCCATGCTTCGAAAAAAGGTGTCTTTATGTATGGCAATTACTTTGATAATGTAGAAGATACGATAACGTGTATGCTTCTGCCAAAATTGATGTCGATTAACAATCCAAATTTTCATTTTACTTCATGCAATTTTACAGAAAAGAATATGTACATTATGTAAGTTTCGTTAGTAATATTAAAATTGAAACTTAAATTTTTTTACTTCTTTTAAAATATGTATTTTTACAGAGATAAAAGAGATGGTATGTCAAGAGAAGGGTCAGGTCGTGTAGCCGTATATAAATTAACTGGTCTTATACGTAGTTACACGCTTGAATGTAATTATAATTCTGGGCGTTTGGTAAATACTATACCTCCGAGGATTCGTGATGGCATTAATAAGACCATGGCCCCTATGTTCGTTCCACCAAAGTATACTCCAGCAGTTTTCGAAGCGGTGAAATATATCACTACTACTTTTTATATGAAATCAGTAATCATAAAAGTGATGATTTATTTGACTGTACTCTGCAGGTTGGAGCAGCATTAGGTCCTTCGATTTTAGATCTTACGAGCAATAATCCTAATAGTCGACTGCCAAATAGCCAGTATCGTTGTTTAAGGGGTATAAAATCCTTTTTAAAATTATCGTATGTGAACAATCTTTCTACACCGTTAGGCAAGTCACTGAATAAGGTAAATTTTGATGTAAATAACGAGGGTGAAATTTCAGCTGTTAATATAAGGCAATGTGTACTTTCTTAATTTAAAGTACCATCATTATGATATGCTTTCGCATATTAACACTAAGACACATTAGTGCCTAAATAAATTACAGTCTATATTGTTAGAGTTAAACATGTGGGAGAGAGATTTTTATATGAATATAATTTGTATATTATTTTGTGTTAGTAATATCATATTATGGATTTGTTATTACAGGAGATATACCCTCATTTTATAGTATTATAACATTTATAAATGAAATTCCATAGCTTATATTGTACTAAGTATTTATTATTTTTGTACATGTGATTGTTATTTAATTTTTGTGAAATTTTTATTATATTGAACTAATGGGTCTTTCATCTAATGCATACGTACGCATGACAATAACATTTGGAATACTTTTATATAAAAGTTTATATAAAAAAGCTGTTTGTCTATTGGTTTCTTTTTGTAAATTTATTATGTAACTTAGTTACAATCACAATGTTTTATTGCATAGTGTTTTTTTATAGTGCAATTTTTAGTACACGGGTTTTCAAGGCAACAGTTCTTGATAATTTTATGCCAGAGCCAATTAACCCAAGCATAAAATACTCGATACTAATGCTTTATATTTTTAGCAACGAATAACTTCTTTTTCCTTATACTTCGTAGTCAATTTTTTCTTGCACTGTAATTCTGGTGACAATAAACAAGTGCACTTAAAAATTATTTGACGGTTGTGAGTAATAATAGAAAAGAAAAACGGCAGATACGTATAATTGATCATATCTATTTCTTTAGAAAAAGCAAAACATAACGGTTAAAAATGATTAAACCGTAATTCTATGGATGGTGGAGTCTTTTAACGAATGATGTGCTGATTTTGATATCAGATTTGAAATTATTATCCTTATTCGTGCAAATTTAAAATATTGAAATTAAAGATTTTACAAACCCTTTTGATAGAAACATAAAAAACAAACTATAAAAAGAGATATAAAGTATATGTGTCTATAAAAAAATAATTACAAATGTGTGTTACACTATTATATCGTTACAAAAAAACCTATTAATTCTTCAGACAAGAAGCATACAAAAATTTATACAATATTTATTATCATGCCTTTGACTCTTTAAATGTAAATACTGTTATTAATTGAAAAGAATATTATGTATAAATTCATGTATACTACTACAACACACATGTGTACACACATACATACACACATACCTGTCCCATTGTTTCAATAAATGTACAGTATTTTTAGCAACAATTTATTTACCTCATTTTTATTTTATATTCCTACTTGATCCTAGTCCCAGTATTAGTATATTTTACAGTATGGTTTATGTGTTTCTAATATATAAAACATTTCATTTACACAGCTGAATGTATTATGAATTAAGTCCAAAAAATTGTAAACCTTAAAAATATGTTGACGTTTTTGTTGTATATGTTTGTTGTTTGTGTTCTAAAATAAATTTCTTGTGCACCCTGTTTAAATTAAGAAATTATGGGAACATAAGCTAATCTCTCTCTCACAAATTGTCTTCATTCTAAATATAAATTAATAAGTACATATTTTCTATTTATATATGAAGGTACAATATTTATAGTGTTATACTCAATATCCCTATTGAAAAGAGATCTAAACCTAAATCCGCGCTTTTATCCACAGGATGATAATGATATCATATCTCCGGATTCTTGCAATTTAAAAGGGAATGAATCTCAAATAAGTGATTCTTCTACTGGTTCAAAGAATTCTGTGAAAAGTGAAACAAATCTTGTAAAAAAATCGTGCATCATTCGTCGTACCACATCCCTTTACACTGCGGTAAAAAGAATAAAGAATAACAAAAAATCTCGACAAACTATAACTCGTAGACCATTAAAAAATCAGTGCGTTCATAACGTTGAAGTAAATTCAAAATTTCCTGCAATGGGATCGAAAGATGTGAAAGACAACTTGATAAAGAGTCCATGTTTTGGTGGCATCCATGATGCTTCGGAGTTGCAAATAAAAGATTTTCAATATTCAAATAAAAAATTGACAACGACAAATAGATTGTCAAAAATGGCATTGTCTTCCGAAGAAACAGCAATTGTGAAACATGGAGCGAAACGATTAAAAATTATTTCTACAAGAGTTAATAAAAGGCGGCCGGAAGTTGGAGAATCCTCCAACAACGTTCCGGAAAATACAAAACCGTCAACGAAAACATTCCTTACACCTAATAAACAAAATACAAGAACAGCTTCTAAAGTAATTAAAAAACGTGGCCATAATGTGGAACAAAATAGATCGAAGTCTTCCAAATCCAAAAAAATTAATAGGAATACTATAGTGGTCGAAAATGTATTAAAAACTGAGAGTTCAAATAAGATATAAAATTAGTGCATAAATTAGTCTGTTATCGTAGATTGAGTAATTTGCCATGCACTGCAGCTTTATAATTCTTTGAGATGAATACTTTAGTTATCGAAAGTTATGTACATCTAACGTAAAAATTGTAAGTTGATTAAGAAACGTACAAAAATGGAATTACTATTTATTTCTAAATGATATTAAAGTATATTGTATTCATGTAATATTTTATAGTGATTTTAAGATGTAGAAAATCTCTCCTACTGTATACAATTCACGTATACATTCAGGACTCATTATACTGTTAGAATAAAGAGAATAAATGATAATTATTACTCATCATTTTTGTAGATTTTTTTGAAAATTAAATCAGAATTTTAAAATTGCTGATACGTATCGTTTATAGATCACTTCGACTATTTTCGCCTCGTGTCGGAACAGTTCGGGTCAAACTCAGGGTATTTGTGTTTGTGGCCCCTTCCTTTCTTACCTCAGTCGCGTTTGCGTGTGATAACTTTCAAGTAGTACGCGCATTCAGATGAATGTTATTGTATAGTATTGTAATTATTTATAGAAGTGGTAGTTTAAAAACGTATAATAAAATCACGGTACAGTTACTAAAAGCGTTACGTTTGTGATCTGTGATTTTTCGAAATGGGCGCCAACAGCAGCATCAGAAGCTGCGCACTTTTTGCAGCACTTCTACTTTTCATCGAAAGTGGTAAGGTTAATGCATTAACTATATAAGATGTGAACATCGTGGCGTCCTTTGGGCGGGGCATTTTTAATATCTTAGTATTGTCCGTTCGAATATATGACAGAATTCAAATGTGATACCTAGTTCAATTTATAAAGATCAAAAATTAATACTAGTTTACCTTGATTATCCGTACATGACAGATTAATATAGTTGTGCAAGATCATCGATGGAAAAACTCAACGAAACAAAATCAGAATTTATGAAAAACGAGAAATGTTCATTTCTGAAATAGCATTTTCATTTAGTCCACAGTTTACGATGTTATCAGTGCAGTAGCACAAACAACTCGCATCCGTTCCAATGCAACGAATTTCTGTCAAGCGACGTCGATATCAAACCACAGCCTTGCGATGGTGTTTACGAGGCACAATATTGTGTGAAGCATACAGGCCGATTTGAGGGTAAAATAATATCGGCAGATCAGGTTACTTGTAACTCCGGAGAGAAACTTAACACTTTCGAATGAAAACTAACCTAAAAATCATATACGGTCACATTCTTGTATCGATTCATCAAAGCATGGGAGAACAATCGATGCACGATCGATAATCTGATTTTAGATAGGTTTTGGTATTTAATAGGCTTGAAGATCTATATATGCACTGAAGGTTTCAAGGATTAACATACAAAATAAGAAACATATGGAAATTGATTACTGCATGAAAAATTAAGATATTACGCTTATTCGGAGTACTGAATAATTATACGGATTTAACACTTTAAAAATCCCCAAAGTGCGCACATAACAATTTAATCATTGCTTTCTCAATCAATCAAGCGATAAGTCTGGATTGCTACCAGTGCACGTCTGAAGAAGAACTGAGCTGCGGGAGTAGCAATTTGGTTCTGAATACTCTGCAACCGGCAAATTGCAGTCATGTTTACGGTGCACGTTATTGCATCAAATCAGTCGGCCGATACGGAGGTTCTTACATTATACTTTGAGTCAGTTTAAGTGTTTCCCATTCTGGAATGTGCATCACTGTAGACATTGTTGTTTTTTTAGCTACATGGAAATTTTGCTTTCTGCAAAACTTAAAAATGATTACCAGAATATCTATGTATACCTACTGTATCATCTCACGCATGTTGTATTTCTTCGCTATGCTTGTTGCTTTCATCTGCACGCATGCTGTTATCAAGCTTCTTGTGATTGCTAGTTTGCTCTATTACAATGAAGAGAAACAAAATATGGAAGGTTTCTGTGTTTGTTGCAACAGGTGGAATAGGTACGAAGCGATTCTGTGCATCAGTGGATCTTGGGAATTACTGTGACTATGTGAGCCAACCAGGTGACAAATTAACTTACCGGACGTGCATCTTCACCTGCAGCGGTGACGGATGTAATCCAGCAGCCATCCTGAAACCAACTATCTTGTGGATAGTACCAATTGGACTATTCGTAACATATAAATTACTTTTTCAAAGGTAGATTCTGATTTTGTGAAATTTTAATTACCTCATCTATTGAAGGTAATGTTAATCTTTAAATGTTAATCCGTCCATATTGTGTTAAGGTTTGATGTAAAGTACCGAGCACAGTAGACTTCCCTATCGAAAACAGGAATTCTTAAAATCCTAATTTTGACGATATTAATATTAAAAATGATTTATAAACAAAAATAACATGATTTCTAATTATTAAATTTTCCAAAATTTAATGTATATTTAAGAAATATGAATAATGACGTAATAAGAATAAACGTAAACACGAGTGGTGGGGAGCTACAGACTTATACATATAAATAGGGGGCCTGCTCTGATACATCGACATTTTCCTTCGGGCCATCCCCGGAATAGGGCATTTCCGTGGAAGGTGCCCCCTGAGGGGGCATCGCTATTTTCCTTGGGGGAGCCCACCATGCTCGGTACTGTATATTGTATATACCTTAAGAAAACAATTTATACAAAACTATTGAATTTTATGAAATTCAAATAACAGATGTGCCTTTTTTTAGTAAAATATCGAAAAAGTCAGTAGTTACCAAAATAAGTACAGTGTTAAGATAGCAAAAGTGAATATCAAATTCATTTCACGATGAAAAATGTATTTAGTCTTATAGGTAATTAACGCATATACTTATTATATATTAATATGTGTAAGCAGATATACACTTCCGAATTGCTATAGGTTTACACATGTGTTCATTTGTACTTTTATACAATTATTTTTGTACTCATTTCTTTCTTATTTACTTTGACAAAGACTTTGTGTATAGAATACGAATCTCATTTATTTTTTAAACGATTAGTTATAGTTAGTTTTGTATAAAGTACAAGAAACTATGAAAAATGAAATTGTACAAAATAAAAAATGTGTATCTACATACATATATGGGTCAGAAGACAGAAATACAATCGAATACTTTGTTCTTTATTTACGAACGAGATCCTCCATTCGTCTTACAGACATCTTCTCAGCATATAAATATAACACGATGGTCGATCAATTATTGATAATTTGTTTGATGACCATTCGTAGAAAGGTACATACGTGTACGTACGTTAACGCTCTTTGGTATGTCCGTTTATATGAACAATGCATAGGATAAATAGGATTTTCCTTTTCTTTTTTATACGATATACGCTATCATAACAATATTTATCGTTAAAACAAAATTACACAGAATAAAAAGAAAAAAATTGTTCGCTGATTAAGGAATTGTCAGTTGATGAAAATTGGACACCCTTTACGCCAGCTTTATTGCACCAAAATTCGACGGTGTGAAACAAAGAAAAATACACACACAGATTAACGTCGAGCAATTAGATTAATAATATTATTGCAATATTTAACTTCTAAAGACTGGTCCAGACCTACATACATATGTTTACAAAAATTTTCTTGAAAATCTTTCTGTGCTTATTTGTTTATATTAGGAAACAAAGAAAATCATTTATACTGGTTTTATATAGTATTTTTATACATTTGCTTCAGTGTTTGGGGGCAAAAGTATAATAGGTCCGGAGTAAGCTTATACAATATGTATTATAGTCTATCAATTTATCAATGATTTTTCTATCAGTAACATCTGTGTTAAATGTTGAAGGCAACACAGTATGCGATATACTCTTAGAAAGACACTTCCATCAGGCTTCAAGCAATTCGATGAAATTTGAGTATCAATAGTTCACTCGAGTATCAATATTTAAGAAGATTACACCTTCTATTTTGTTATCTCATTTTTTTATATAATGATCGATTGATGCGCGTTGAACACAAGCATTTTTTAACTCGAATTTTATACCTGTTGCTCGAGAATTTCAACTATGTATGTATGTACATCTATACCGTATGAAAAAATACATATATTTATATGTGTATAAACCATTAAGTTTGTTAAACACTATCAAGCAGCACTAAAGTATCCTGTGACTAATAACCTTTCCCGTTTCTTGGCCCTAGTAATGTAGAGTATTTTGACACACATAGATATCAGTGTTTATTAAATAGAATCGAATATTGCATATCTTTTTCTGTAGAATATTTCAACTATATGATCATAAGATGCATATCACCCACGGTTCAGTTGCTTTGTATATTGTTTTTTAGCGCTAAATATGCACATTTATAACGCTCTCTTTTAATTATACCAAAAAAAAACTGTCAGCCTAACATGTTCAAACTAATTACAGTATATAATTGAACATCATCACTGCCATGGGTTCAGTTAGAAAATTAGATATTGCCTTCTTCTACCATGGCAGTGGGTGTTGGCAGTGATCAATACACTCGACGATAAAATAATTTATATATATATACATACATATATGTAGTTGACAGGTTAAGTTTACTACCGTATGTATAATTATATATATATACATATGAAAGCGAGATGTACAGCTGCGTGCAACGATGCTCAGAGAAAAGAGACATTGTAGAGAAGAAGAGGTCGCTTTCCATCAACAGAAAAGCTTGTCATCATATTACGTTTTCTCACATTTTTTGGATATTTTTTTTTAATAAATTTATTAAACTCCTATGGAATTGAGCGTAAGGACATCGTTGCACATAACTGAACATTGAACAGAACACAACACTAGCTTTTTAAATTAACGCGTAAATTAATGTACACATATCGACAAAATTCATAATATTAACATCAAAGGTGAATAATTAACTCGTGTGAATTGAATAATAAATAGAATTATAAATATTCGTTAATCAATAAATTCATCTCGAAGAAAATTAACGTAACAAAATATTACAAAAATGCGTCGAGAATCATTGCTTCGAATGATTTTTTTCTTTGCAACCACGTACAGTTGCTATTATTAAACGATGAATCTCAATTATTGTAAGGTATTGTATGTATTGTATTATTCGTCGTTATATTTTGTGCTTTTTCTTGTATTCTCGCATGATGTTTCATTGCGTACGCAATTCTCATATAATCTGCATTCATACCTAGCGTTACTATATACGACAATTCTGTTGTAGAACGAATTGCATATGGTAAACGTGCATATGCAACAGACAGGTACAATTTTTCGTGTACACATTTTAATACTTCATCGAAGTTTTATATCTTTATATCAAGTTGATCTTTCTTCTTCGTTATGGTAATTAATACAAATACAAGTATTGTTTAACCCTTTCAGTCAGTAATTATACTCTGACAAAATTTATGGTACCTGACATAATTTAAATGAATTTATTAAGCTTTGTAATATAATTTTTTAAAGTTTCATAATACAAATTTCAAATTTTCAAGTCTAATAAATATAAAGAAAAGTAGAGTGTTAAAAACTGCGAAGAGGTATCAACATTTGATATATATAGACAAAAACTCGTCTGTACAGTGAAGGCAATCGTGTAGATCACAATTATTCGTTTGTTCTTTTTCTATCTTCAAATTCTCTATATAGAACGATGTCTAAAAAAATTGACTAAATTATTGTTGCTTCATTGCTGCATTTTTTTCACACGAAGGTAGCAGAGAAAAGATATAAATTGTAGAGAGACGAGATATATTATAAAAATGTATCCAATCGTACTTTCACAAGATACATTCAAGAAATGTAATCAATTAGCATAAATTCGAACCGCTTTAAAATCTCCTGCACCACTTTTCTCTTTTTATTTCTTTTCTTTTTTGTGAAAATTTGCGAAAGTTTAAATATTGTAGCGGTGGTAAACGATGTACGATAAATGTTTTTTAAGTACCATGCTTTTGGCGATAAAGCTATTAAGAATTTGTTCGAAACAAACGAGATTAGGGGATTTACTGACGCTGAAGCTTGCGAATTTGTTCTTCTAGCTCTTTCACGCGTAATTGACTGTTAGCTAATTGTCGTCGGACCAGTCTTAATTCATCGGTTTGACGAGCGAACGCCAATCTGAGCTCGGCCTCGTTGTTAGGAATGTCTACGGTCTCCAAAACCTTGTTATCGTTCAGCGTCGTGGAAATGATATTCTTCTGCAATTAAAATATCGGGACAACATTCTGTTGGTCGTACGAAACGTAAATTTAAAATAAGAGCATCAAAGTACCGAGGTACTCTAGTTGTACCTGCAACACAGCGCTGCCAAATTTTTGTTGCAGCTGTTGAAACTTGGTGCTCTGATTGCTAGACGTTTTTTGACTTTTCTCCGACATATCATGAAACTCGATTGGCCTGTAGTCTGGCACAGTTTCAGTAGACAGGAATGCGAATTTCTTTTTGTTGTTCAAGTCGGTTGTAGGGGGAAGTTGCGGCGGTTTGTAAACGCGTGGCTTGTGCGTGGTAATGCTGCCACCTGTTAACATTTCCACGAGAAAATTAAGCAACAAGTGCATAGAAAAAAAATAAAAAGAACGTTGAAAGTTCAACGGTTATACCGGTTTTCAGAGAAATTAAAATCGGTGGACTATTCATGCCACTGATCCAGTCTCTGGCTGATAGAGCGGGACAGGTACCGATAGTGTCAGGATACAGGTCCTCTTGGAACTGGTCGCTCTGGAAAGTGAAAGTTCCCGATTATTGAAATTCAAATATTAAGCAATTTATTTAACAAGATACCTACCTTTCGAGGTACTATCATTGAAATCGGTTCGCACATTCCACGGGTGGCGTGCAATTTATAAAATCTAAACACCTCGCATATGGAAGTGTTTACGCCTCTTTTTGGCATTACACCCAGTCCTCTTTGTGGATTGCCGGAAATGAATTGGCTGAGATAATGGACCCAAGGAGCCTCATTCACTATCTCATAGTAGCGGATGTTACCATCACCCTAGAAATAAGAAACTCTAAACTATATCGCTTCCTCCAACTATACATACATACATCATTGTTCCCGCCGACTATACGGGTGTTTACCTTGCCGGCCAGGTACACCATATTAGTGTCGTTATCATAATACGGAAAAACGACTCCGCTTGAAGAATCTATGGTCTCGCACGTCAATGGAACGGTGAGATCGTGTTGGCTCCAAATGGCGTACTGTCGATCCGAGTGGCGGCTGAAGCCCGTGGTGAGAAGACGTCCCGAACTGCCAAGGAAAACCACTTTGCTAGCTTTTGTCCCGGCATGACAAACTCCTTCCTGTTTAACAAACAATTGTCATTTAAAACATGAACTTTATTGTGATACAAAATAGATACGTACAGAGACCACGATACCGGATCTTGGCTCGAAGACCCTCAATTTCTTATCCTTGCAAGTGGTCGCTAACAAGCTGCCATCGCGATTCAAAGATATGCTGTAGATCACATCGGGATGCCTGTCGATCACGCTGACGGCCTCTCCTCTATTTATATCCCACGCGATAACGAGATGATCAAAGCCCGCGCTGAACAGTACGTTCTCGGCCACCGGATGCCATTCGATGTAAGCGACACGACGTTTGTGTCCTTGCAATTCCACCAGCCATTCGGTCAAATTTCGCGATAATCCACCGTCAGGAATGTGCCACAGTTTTATCTAACATTGAGGAACAACAAGAAGATTGTGAGAGGATGCGAATAGCAATAAGAGAAGATTGATACGCGTTGCTCGAAATAATGAGAGCGAATCGCGTTGCAGGATAAGATATTCTTATGTATTTAGCATCCCGTTTAATATTATACATTAGCAAACGTGTAATTTGTAAAAGGTGATAACCATGCTCTTTTCTTTTTTTATTTTACTTTCACTTACATGAAAGTTGTAAAATACTGTTATTCGAGTCACATTCTTGAGAATCTTCTTTTTAAGACATAGAAATTACTGACTGACTGACGCTTTATATCCAAATGAATAATATTAAGCTGTCGCGTATCAAATGATAGAAAGTCTGTCACGATTTGATGACAATAAATTTGAATCTTAGAAATTGATGAAAATGATCATAAAACTCTGAGGTAGTTTGCATTATAATAAATAGATTCAAATAAATAATCTAATTATTCTAAATAAACGCGGATAGGAAATCAGCAGAGCAATCCTACGGTGCAATCATCGGAGCAGGAAGCGATGATGTTATCGTTGAACGGATTCCACTTGATATCCAGAACTGGTCCGGTATGTCCAGTCACTCTGCTTGCATTAAAATCCAGTCTTCCGGTCTAAAACATGGAATCCTGATTAGCAATCCAATATATCTCATGTTGTAAGTACAGTGGCTCGATTAATTAAAAAAAAAAATAGAAAAAATACACCTGTTCTACAGTCGATCATTTTCTAAATTAGTATCGACAAGGAAGGTGTTGATTTTTACAATTCTTTCTATATATTTCCGAATACTCTAATCCCATAAAGGATACCGAGCTGTAACAGTATTAAATTGGGACGCTATTTGCGTCGATGTATAATCGAATGATAAAGCAACCCCGTTGATAGGCTATCAGGTGATGATGGAGCGCTAGAATCAAACGGATCGATAAGCAGATAACTCACGCGATCGAGCGGTAAAACCAGAAACGCTCCTCCGCCAGCTACTTCCGTCACCACAGCGAGGAACTTTGGATTCACGGCGCAGAATTGCGAATCATGGGCATTCTTCGTAATTTTGATATTGTCGTAGCATTTCTCCCTCTTTGCTGGTACCCCGTACACGTGGCGAAATTTACTACTTCGAACACCACGGAACCAAGACTGAAAAAGAAAAACATGATTATCAATTTATATAATTATTTAACATATCCACTGATATGATGATCATCAGTGCCTCAAATTTTACTAATAATGTTTTTAATTTGAAAATTAACCGAACGCGGCAAATTATTGAAGTATCGTTGCTGAAGTCGTTGCTGAAGAACGATTTAATGAATTTAAAGCAAGGTCAATAACACGATAACGAAGATTTGTAACAGCTGTTTGGGACTCTCTCCGGTTCAGAAACCGTGAAGAAGAAAGTTTCGTGGAACAACGCCGAAAGCGTGTTACCAAGTCGACACCTTGGTATGTATCACTATCGCTATCAGGTTTTTTCAATCGTACACGTTGCTCCGCATCGTGATCTATAACAAGGAGCAACGTGTACCTTCGATTCTTGCAACGAATACGTATGGTAATCGCGGACAAAACGTGAAATCTTTCTCGGATTAGTCGCGCGTGATGCGTGGTAGCCACGGAGCGCACTGTAGCGCGGCGAGACAGATCAAATTATGCGACTTTTTCTCAACAATAACGAAGCAACGTGTTCCATAGTTAATACACGGCCAAACTGTAACCGTAATCCCGTATCGTAAAGATTAATGGTACGTTTCTGCGTCAATTTTTATCGATGGAACGCGAATCGTGACAAGTTTATACGACGCCGTTAACAAAGTAATTAATTATGGTAAAAAGTAAAAATTCGTTTTCTAACGAGATCTTTGTAAACTTTATAATTTTCTAAATTATAAATCGTAGGTATTAAAGAAGTCTACAAAGTATTACATAATTATTGTATAAGAAAACCAATTGACTATGTCATAATATGTACTATCATCACTATAATTAGAACTAATTCTTCTTTTATTCTTCGCGTTAAAATCGAATCGAATCGATAATATGATACAATATCAGTCTCGTTCTCTCATTACATAAGAAAATTCAACTTGCAAACATCTGGTTTGCATACAACATGCCTGAAACGTGAAAATTTGATGAACTCATACAAACAATCGTGTGCCGACTGTACAATTATTATGATACAAAGGTGTTCATCTATTTACTTCAGCATGCAAATAATATCTGTGCAAAATAATTGAAACTGAGAATAAATAGGTATACATATATGTACATATATATAGTACATGTACATATGTATTTATGTACATTAAGTGTATCGTGCGGGTAATCTTGATTCTTTGTGCCATTTCTTGTGATTACAAAGAATCGTGTTCTCGTTGGATATGTACGTACCTAAGCCTAATATGTTATACATTTTTCAGTTACAATACGTATGCTACGCTTATTTGTGATTATTTATTGTTTTGTCGGTCTTTATTTCAGATAACTGGCGATCACGATCACCGATATTCGTTTTCGTTGATAACGAACAATCACTGTCGACAAATATCAGATTTTACTTAACTTATTCGATTCAAGTATGAATTACAATCATATTATTTCCGATATAGTTGAATCTCATTTTTAACTATAGCCAAACTAGGCAGATTATTAACAACAGGTTTAATCTTTTGAAAATTTGTATTCAAACAAGAATACTAATTCGTGGAACAAATAGTCGTGTAACACCGAAAGCACTCACCTGTTTGTCGTTGGTCATGTCTGATACTAATCAAGCCGAGAGACCAGGCAGTCGGTACACGTGCGTGGTGAGGACGGTGGTGGTCGCCAGTGCACAACAGGAACGTAGAAATTGAACAAGCCAGTATCCATGCATTGGAAGGGGAGAAAATGCAACTATTATGTATATTACTTCGAAACTCGCGATCGTAGGTGTATGGTAACCGCTGGCTGAGGCGGCGCGGGCGCGACGGCTGGAGCAAGCTTTTCCGCTTTACTGGAAGAAACAAAAGGGAACACGAGGCCGTCTAATTACACGAGATCATCGAATCGCGAACGCGTCGAGCCGCGACCGCGATTTTATCATTGTTTATCGACCCGCTTTTCGAAACGCTCACCGTATAGGAGATTGAATACGCGACGCGTTCGTGAAAGAACATCCGTTTCGAAACTCGTAAAATAGTTTCAGCCTTTTTAAATGAATAAAAATAATTTTCTATTTGATTTATTATTTTTATTTATTTCTTTGCGATACATTGGATTGAGTATAGGTATCTACGTAACTCTTGAATTAATGATAATAGGATGGAAAAAGTATTTTTCGGAAGCAATTGTTAAAAAATAACATATTTCGTGATTTGTTGTTAGTCAAACTGTTAAAGAACAAAATAAACTGGTTACGATACGAATGAAAAATGGAGAAAATCATCGATGGAGGAAGAGCGTAAAGATACTAATCTTTAATGTGAGGGGTAAGCGCGCGGTATGAATATTTCATTGACGCGCTTAACGCATAACTTGCGTCATGCTTGAAAATCGATGTCGCCTATTAAGGAAGGAGAAGAATGTGCTCAGATATGTCGACAAGGACGACTCTTGGTCGAAATTTTTGTCTGACGGATCGCTTCGCGGAATTTCGCCGTTTCAATTTCGACGCGTCACAACATGAATGTAAATAAACGGTATCGTGCCTGAAAAGTATTCTATCGTTCTACCCAACGGAATACGATAAATAAATATTCCTCTGTCATCACTGTCTTTTATCTTTGCAAAAAACTCATCCCGATTTCTAACGCTTCAATTCTCTCGGAAATCTGGAAAGAATCTTTAAAAAATCAGCAACGAGTGTATGTTTTAATCTATATAAGTTATTTTACGATTTGTTAGTAGACAAACTAATAAAAAACAAAAGCAAATGCTAAGATACAAATGGAAAATCAAGAAAATTTATATAATATTTAGTAGATGGAGGATTCATCACTGTTTTACATTGTTCTACTAAAATAATCTCTTTTAGTGCTTCAAACACTGAACGTTTTATTTTGTATAACATTCAAAACGATGGAAAAAATAAAAAAATAAATCACGACACGATCGAGATCTTTTCACATTGTGAAACAAGGGAACGAAACAAGGAAAACACTATTTTTGCAGCAACCTAATACTCATGCGGTCGTTGCCAACAACCTATTCTTTCCTCCTGTACGCTTGAACCTCGTGCAAGAAGAAAGAGGCTGAAGAAGAAGCCTAAGAAAAAACAGCAACACGCTCGTAACGTTACTTATAGTCGCGGTTAATGCGCACTTCTCGCGATCGCGAACTTCGAATTGATTTGTAATGAAAATAAAAAAGAAATTCATAGCTTTCAAAACAAGTTCCTCGGAGACAATCTCATTTTATTTCATTTAGATTTGAAGCTTCGAAAAAAAAGTTTAAATTCCGTACGACACGGGATGCGCTAACGAGATAATTCCCGCCGTTTCCGGTTTCGGTGTTCCGCATGTGTAGTACGCTTAATCGTGTTTAGAAAGAAGGAAAAAGGAATCGTCGGAACGTTGAACGGGCATGTAAATGCACGGACGAATGGTTTACACAAAGGGCGTTTCAAAAACCTACCGCGTGACTCATAGTTTCTTTTTGCCGCGCGTATATTTTCGTTGGTGTAACACTTTGCTAATTTCTCGCGCGCTCCAATTTGCGTGTTTCACAATACAGATTCGGGTTAGCCTCTCGACATTCGTTCGAGAAGGTTGCCCTGCATTGTATTCTAAGAACCTGTCCGATCATTTAATTCACCGCATAAATCACGTACGCCAGGATTATTATTTAAATTCTTCTTTCACGCTGCGAAGAAGCATACACGATAACGCGTCGCAGAATCATTTGAAACGGTACCTTAGAGTTTGCACGATCTCGTTCGGACATAGAGAAAGAGATAGCAACGGTAGGTATTTAATTGGTTGTACGGTCATGCAACGTCTTCATTGAGACAGTACCGCGTGAAGAAAAAAGAGCACTACGTAAGCACATGTATGTACATACATACACGATCGTGTAGCGGAGTTCCAGGCGCGCGCGTTAGATCGCGAAAGTCGCCGAGCCAGCACTGACTGACTTCACTGGCAATGGTTATATAGCCGTTGCCCGATGCCAGCCGGCTGTCACGTGGCACGCTTATTCGTGCTTCTTTCAATGCGCTAGACCGATGTGTTTTTTTTTTAATTTTCTTTTTTTCTCTTACAAACGCGTACATTGTCATTATGTAGGTTTTTATTTATAGAAAATTTGTAGAAAATTCATAATATAGGTTTGTAATTTATACCTACCGCTTTGTGCACCCTTGTTGCAGACTCGATGGGGGCTACCCTAAATTGCGAGTTCAATCCATGCTTTATAAGAATCCTACGTGAACGCATGCAATTAGTGTCCGAGCATTGGAAGAGAAAGGGAAAAGTTTTTTTTTTCTTGTTTGATTATAGAGATTAAGTGAAATCGTTAATTAATTAATTGAATAAATTGTATAAGTTAGAAAGAGCGAGCTGTGATTTAATATTCGATACGAGTACTATCGAAGCGAAGTACGTTTGGAATACAAGAGACTGCAATTTAATTTCCTCAATGAGCGGAATTTATCAGTTATTGTAAACTTAAATGAATACTTCCTTAAAAAAGTGGAACTAGCTGTTGTCCCCCATCGTAAACGTCAATTAATGCCAATTTTGTTAAATCAAGTCGAACGATAAAGTAGAACAGTTGAAGTACTTCTTGATGCATAAACAAAGAGTGCGCAGAGAGCGAAATTCAATAGATGGTGTTACATTTTTTATCCGACTTCGAAAAGGAGGAGGATACTCAATTCGATCAGTATATATTTTTTTTTTATTTAATGTTTTTTTCTTATTTTTTTTAACTAAAAAAGGACATCAAACAAGCCAAACATATTCTACTACCCACATTCATCCATTTATAAACAAAACGGAAAAGAAAAAAAATATTGAAGATGACGATCTTACTTTTCCGCTTGGCTTGTAGCATGCTCTGACGTCTACCATATTGTTCAACAATGTATGAGTGTCATCCGCGCCTTCTAGGCCCAATTTCTCCGCCAATTCCTCCCTCGTACGTATCATTTCCCAGTTCGCGATGTTATATCCCATAGAAGCTATGATCTATCGAATTGTCCACCTTCGACGCGTGCCACTCAGTCACAACTCGTATTTCCCACGTTATTTATTTAACGACTGCTTGTTGGTATTTCAAAGTCCGATGTCAGAGGTTCTCTGCATACCTAAATGTCAAACAAGAAGAACGTTTCACGAGTAATGGACAATTACGAGCCACGTGCGAACGCTTCCGTCCACCGATTTCGTAACCCACTCACTGAACACGCTATCACATGTACACGACGTATCGATCTGACGTGCGCGCAACATGTAAACACGAAAGCACGCCGCTCTCGAATGCTGTTCTCGCCACGATGACACGAATCGAAAGAATATCCCGCGTTTTCATTAAATTACGTTCCCCTCGCAAGAGATCGGCGAATAGCGCGCGAGTTCCTCGTCGGCCCACGAACACGCTATGCCACCAACTAACAACTCATTTGCTCTTGCGAGTAGAAAGCACAACCATTTATCGTGTTCCTTTGCTTACGTTTTATAAGAGAAAGAGGGACGAGCATTTATTCTACAGGGATACCCGAAATGTTAACATTTATGTATTTCAAACTGCACGAGAGCGAATGAATAGATCGACAAACTAGAGACGCATACTTTCGATTAGTGACACAACACACCGTAGTTTTTTGAATTAATATAGATACACGTGTGTACGAGAAATTGATTTTCACGTACACAAACTAGGTGTTACAGTATTCGCATCACGTAACAATACAGATGATAATTTTGAATGCTTGCGGCTTTGACGCATCGCTTGTGATCAAATCAATTTGTTTCACGGTGAAAGGAGAAATCCACGTCACGGAATAGCTTTAAAGTTCGCGGTTAGTATACACACGATCGTGTTAGAAACGTAGTTTAATCTGATGTAACACTGGCTAAGCGTCACTCACCATTTCATCCGTGCAACACCGATTTACATATCGATTTTGAAAGCAGCCGAGAACACGCCGTGATGGAAGGCGGTCTGCTCGAGGAACGGTGTATGAAAGATGGTTACTAAAATCGAACGAACAAAACCGAATGAATTTAGATCAAACGGATGAATCATCAAATATTTGTAGAATTATAGGTACATACGTGCATTTAGATATTTCATGAATTTCATGAATTAATAGAATGGAGTACGGAACAGTTGATTTTGTACAGAGGTGTCCTTTGGGTTTACGGGGCCCGGTGCAAAAGTCAATATTATTGAAAATATCTAACTGGAAACAGATAACCTTAAAATTTATTCCAATAAAATTATAGAATAACTACTAATACGTCACACGAGTATTTTATGCGAAATAAAATGCGAAAGTCTTTCAGCGCAAGATTCGGATCAAATGTTCCATTCAACCTCCTGCTAAGGACAGATCTGTTTTGTATTACAAAGTTAGATCAAATATAGACAAATATTACTGTTAGTGAAAAGCAACTAATCGAAGTATAATAATGTACCATCTTTCAAAAATGATTTAAACAAAGTAAAAATAAGAAAAATATTATGAACTTTAAAAACTACCTGCTGTATTATTTCATATCAACGCACGACACGATTGTGTCGCTATTTTATATCTAGAAATGGCTGTTTGGTGTCGCTACTGTAATTCAGCAAGTACCAGGCAGTGAGCACTGACTATAGATTCAACAAGACTGGACGTGCCTTTATTTTCAAAGGGTCGTGAATTCGTGAATTTGTGCCTCGAGAACGAACGCCATCTGTTTTATCCCCTAGTATAAAAATTTGAAATACTTCGCACTGCAGCAGTCTAACCACCGACAAGAGACTGTTAAAGACTGCCATCCTTATGGGAGTTTGTGTCTTCGGAAAAATTTTGTGGCTAATTGTTCCTACAAACTGTACCGAGGAAAATAAATAAATAAAAAAAAAAAATTCTGTGGCGACAAGCGATGCACGCTCCTGAAGTGCCCTCTGGGAGTAACTAGGTTAAGTTAAGTTAGTTAGTTTTAGTTACTAGGTTACGATGTAAATATATAGTTGGTAAGCCTAGATTCTAAGAAGACGCGCTAAAAAGAAAGCGTCGCTACTCACTCTTAAAAAACTCGCCAAAGAAGATAGTCGCGGAGTAAAATTACCATAGTGCAAGAAAGAGACATTTGTGCAAGTAAATCCTGTGTTTCAGTTATATTATTATATTTCCTTTTAACCACGAACCAAAGTCCCCGCAATTCGCCGTTTTCTTAGAAACAGAACATGAAGATATTCTCGTATCGAATAATTATCATGTGATATGAGATAATATATTATCTGGTAGGTGTTATTATTATCTCTTTGGTGATTCGGGTTAAGCTCGTTTTACAGATGTTTTGGAGATATTTTTCAAGATGTAAATTATTTGAAATAAGATAATATTAAAGACAAATCATGTTGGAAATGTTTTTCGTAAAAAGGTTGATACGAATGTAAGGCTTAACGTAATAGATGACTCTGTAATACAACCAGAGTGGATGAAGGTATACTCTTTATTTGTAGGCAATCGTACACGATGACAGTCAGAATAAGAATACCTTGCCGTCTCAAAAATTCTCGGTCGTGAGAACGCCTTCGACAGTATGCCCTTTTGTTTACAACACCTCCAAGTTAGGAGGCTTTCCCTTAAGAAGGGGAAATGCGCTGACAAAATACACATGGTCTGAGACGTTTCGCCTACTTCAATTTTTCTAACACGAACTTTTTATTTAACCCTTTCGCTACGACGAGCGATTATAGACGCTCTTTTTCTTGCATACTCCGCATCTCTCTCTAAACTTGTTGACACGACAAACAATTATCGGAGTAGCTTCGATAATGACGATACTGTGATAAGCACCTTAGCATATTAACACTCCATTTGTCCTGGTATCATTTTTTATGCTTGTACCGTTTTTTTCATTACTGACATAAAATTGTACAGCTGTCGTTAAAAAATTAAAGACAGCACACGTCCTCTTTCGCTCACGCTGTCCTTTTCTATATCCGGCAGGAATCAAAATCTCGGCCAAGCCGATTCATTTTGCTAATGGTCAGAATTGTAATAGATGTGGCAACAGTGTGACTTGATACACGTACTGTCTTGATACGTTGTGGCAACTATACCTTAAGGCTAGTTCAGACACAGCTAGTATTTTGGCGAGTGGCGAGTAGTTTAGTGTATGGACACTCCAGTTTAGTCGAGTAGTTTAGTAAAACGGTTTAGTCGAGTAGACCCGTTTCATTAGATTTTTCTGGTCGAGTAGGCTTCCCCCACCACTAACTAAGCTTCCGAACAGACCTGTCCGGACGCATTTCTTTAGTCAAGCGATATATGTATATTGTACTTTCCATTTCCAAAGCTCAACTGTACTAGTCTGGACACATTTCTATGCGCTAAACGGTTTAGTAGTAAGTAGCTACTCCCCACTCGACTAAATTACTAGCCGTGTCTGAACCAGCCTTTACCTGTGTTTGTATCTCGTGGTCTCACCAACGAGAGACTGTTGATCGCTACACTTTTATTGCACGTTCGAAAAAAACGTTCCAGGGTGTCGCAAAATACACTAAACGCTTAGTATGTTATTCCCTATTAAGAATATTTTCATATATTTATGTAGTACCGACTACGAAACAATAATTATATTTACATAGTATCGATTATGAAATAATTATAGTGGTGTGCAATAAAGAAAATAAAACAATAAGGATGTAATACAATTATAAAGTAAAACAGAATTGTTTTCCCAGCAGCACCGACGATATAATTATTTCGAAGGTGCTGTGCCAAGTCTAAATTATCTCGTTGGTGGTAAAACAGTTCTTAAATTATCTGATCGGCGATACAATGAATAATATCAATATTCTACATTATCCATTATCCGCAGCACCACGTCCAAATGCTCACAACCATTTACCATTCGTACCTTTGGCGTGCCGCACTTTAACACAGGGGATGTCAGTCTTTAACAGTTCTTGTCGGTGAGACTAACACATGTTAACGGTAACAGAAGATTGCTTTGATACGTAGGACTGTACCCCTTTGCTTAGGGTTTAGAGTTTAGAGTTTAGAGCAGGCATGGGCAGCTAGTACAGGGTGATCCTCTCGCTAGTGGACTCAAAGAAAATGCCGCCACAATAGCATGAAGTGGCCCTAGTCCTTTTTCTGTTATCGATACTGTACGATCGAAACTCTTCCACATGAACAGTTTCAATACTATTTTTTGAATAAAATCTTTAGAAAATTAAGAGTTGGATCTTGTTTCGTCTGAGGTTCGAACAAGAGTGCCCGTCCTCTCAAAGTCAGCTCTCTTCGATCCGTTTCCCCCTTTGATTTTAGATCTTCAGCGCGCTAAACACTTGAGAGCGATAAGGGCGATGTTCTGGGAAAGGACCGTGACTACCGAACATTTCGAAAGGATGTTTAGGATTTGTCGACGCTGGTTTGACAAAGAATTATTCGGCATTAATAAGTGATAAAATAAGAGTTTATTCATGAATGCAAGGGAAAAAGCCCGAAGGCGTAAAAAACCCTTGAAGATGTTTGAATAAAAAGGGAAAAAGCCCGAAGGCGTAAAAAACCCTTGAAGTTTGAGTTATGTGTGTGAGTGTGTCGCGTGTGATATGATTGATATATGAATGATATGAATGATAGGGACCTTAGGTTTGTGTTCAGGGACCGGTAAGGTCCCGGGCGATGCGCTTTAATTGTTGCCGCCGCGAGGTCTCGGGTTTACGAACCGGGTAAGGCCTCGGGCAGATGATTCGATTGTTGCCGGCGGGACCCTGGGGTTGTAATCAGTGGACCCGGTAGGGCCCCGGGCGTTATGTGAATTTTCTGTTGGCGCGACGAGGTCTCGGGTTTACGAACCGGGTAAGGCCTCGTGCGCGTTGTGTTTTTGAGTAGAAAACTGACATAATCGAGTAAAAGCACTCGACTTCGTAATAGAAAACTGATCGCGGCAAGACACTATTGAATTCTGAACTACGCGGTAAAGAAAAGAGAAAAAAACAAACTGTTCGAACGTTCACGACCGTGGTCCGTTGGTGCCTGTTTTATGGAGACAGGACGACGCCCCTTATTTCCAAGTGCTTCCACATTATCTATTTCTTAGAACGAAATTTCGATCAGCCCATATCGGGCACGTTTTCTAAATATTTAATAGTGGACGCTCCAACAGATACCTTTCCACGGACACAGTTACAGTATGCACCCCCGTTGAGAAAAGGGCTTGGGTCCATTCATACTGATGTGGCGGCACTTCGTTTGAGTCCACTAGCGAGAGGATCACCCTGTAGTAAACGGAGCCAGAGCACTCCGAAGCGCTCCGGAGCTTAGCGGCGAGTTCAGAGCGGAGCGCGAACCGAATATCGTTCCTCATCCAAAAGATAAAAATATTGTTGGTTGCAAGTGGATTTTTAACATTAAAATGGATGAAAAAGGAAATCCATGTAGATACAAAGCAAGACTGGTTGCAAAAGGTTTTAGTCAACAGTATTTACTGGACTACAATGAGACTTTTGCACCAGTTGCGCGAATCACGACTTTTCGAATGCTTCTTGCTTTTGCTAACCAATACAATTTGCTAATTCATCAAATGGGCGATTAGAAGAAGAGATTTACATGCGTGTGCCGGAAGGCATTGATGCACAAGAGGGTCACGTATGTAAATTAAACAAAGCATTGTACGGTTTAAAACAGTCGGCGCGATGCTGGTTTGAACGTTTTGATGTGACTATTAAGGAACATGGTTTCCAAAACTCCTTACAAGGAAGGTTAGGGAACCCGGAAATTCCAAAAATTATGAAACGTCGCATACAAGTACAGTAAGTCATCCGTAATACGACCCTGTTTTCCGTTGGTGCCATAATTCGGTTTTAAAGGGTGAAAAAAATTGAAACTTTCTTTTTTGTGGAATATCTTAAAAACGGTGAGAGATATGAAAAAAAAGTTTAAACAAAAGTTGCACAATTCTGTTGTGTTTACAAAATGGCGTCAAGAAAATTTTTGAAAAGTGCATAATTTTTGAGTTACTCCTCCTCCCCAACCCCTGAAATTTTTTCTTGTTTCTTTCCTCTTTTCATCTGTATATATGAATTATGTGTTACAATCTTTTTTAAGTAAATAAAAGCATTATTTTCAAATTTGAGATTCATTTTAGCAGGTTTTGATAAAGTAATGCTTAAATTATTTACGTTTGTTGTAATTTCATATACATAAAAATTGTTATATAATTACATTAAAACTGCTAAAATGAATCTCAAATTTGAAAATAATGCTTTTATTTACTTTAAAAAAGATTGTAACACATAATTCATATATACAGATGAAAAGAGGAAATCCAGAGGTATTTCAGGAAGTATAGCAAAAAAACAAGAAAAAATTTCAGGGGTTGGGGGGGAGGGGTAACTCAAAAATTATGCACTTTTCAAAAATTTTCTTGACGCCATTTCGTAAACACAACAGAACTGTGCAACTTTTGTTTAAACTTTTTTTTCATATCTCTCACCGTTTTTAAGATATTCCACAAAAAAGAAAGTTTCGAATTTTTTTTCAAGGGGTAATTTCACCCTTTAAACCCGAATTATGGCACCAACGGAAAACAGGGTCGTATTACGGATGACTTACTGTACTTGTATGCGTAATTTCATAATTTTTGGAATTTCCGGATTCCCTAACCTTCCTTGTAAGCACAGATCAGGCGATGTACACAGCATGTCATACATTAGGCAACCAATAACAATTCTGCACGGCGCTTCATAATACTCATCAGAATTTAAAGCAATGTAGTCTAATTTGGCAGGTAATGGCACACTTACACTATTACATTCATCCATTTTGAATTTCTTTAAAACATTTTGCAAATAAATGTGTTGATCTAATGTAATTATACCTTCTTTTCTTTCTACATTAATTCCTAAAAATAATCTTACTTCTTTCATATCTGTCATTAGAAATTTGTTCGTTAAATAATTCTTAAAACTTTTCATCGCGTTTTCATCGTATGTTACTATTAAGAGATCGTCAACGTTTATATTTTCTTGATAAAAATCACATTTGTAAAAACATATATGTGATCTTATATGTTGACGATCTCTTAATAGTAACATACGATGAAAACGCGATGAAAAGTTTTAAGAATTATTTAACGAACAAATTTCTAATGACAGATATGAAAGAAGTAAGATTATTTTTAGGAATTAATGTAGAAAGAAAAGAAGGTATAATTACATTAGATCAACACATTTATTTGCAAAATGTTTTAAAGAAATTCAAAATGGATGAATGTAATAGTGTAAGTGTGCCATTACCTGCCAAATTAGACTACATTGCTTTAAATTCTGATGAGTATTATGAAGCGCCGTGCAGAATTGTTATTGGTTGCCTAATGTATGACATGCTGTGTACATCGCCTGATCTGTGCTTAGCCATTAACTTGTTTAGTAGATACCAAAACAAGAATAATAAAGAATTATGGCAAAGTCTAAAAAGACTTTGAGATATGTTAAAGGATCATTGAAACATCGTTTAGTCTACAAAAGAAATGATTATAAAGACATATTAATTGGATATGTAGATTCTGATTGGGCAGGAAATGAGCTTGACCGTAAAAGTACAACAGGATATATTTTTAAAATGTTCAATCAAAATACGATTTGTTGGAATACAAAAAGACAGAATTCGGTTGCAACTTCTTCAACCGAAGCCGAATACATGGCGTTGTATGAAGGTATTAAAGAAGCCTGTTGGCTAAAATCCTTATTGTCAAGTATAAATGTGGATTTAAAAATACCGATAACTATTTTCGAAAACAATAATGGCTGTATAGCTATAGCTAGTAATCCAACAGATCATAAGCGAACAAAATATATTGATGTTAAATATCATTTTTCGCGAGAAAAAATAGAACGAAAGGACATAATACTTAAATATATTCCAACAGGTGAGCAATCGGCGGATAGCTTCAGAAAGCCAATACCAACGGTGAAGTTCAATTACATCCGCGACCATATAGGTTTGGAAGAACTTAAATAAGTAAAAGAAAAATAATAAATAATAATAATAAAAATATTAACGATAATGATTAGAATAGTCTTCAATGTAAGTTCATAGTTAATAGATAAAACAATAGTCTGATTGGGTTTTTATTATTGGGTTTTCCCCAATCCTCGCAACAAATGTTGGACTATTTATGTACATATTACCCAAGATCAATCATTAATAAATGAAAGGTAATGTTTTCTCTTTCCCTCTTATTTTTTTTCAATTACAAATATTCTTTTTTTTTTGAGTGGGAGTATTGATATACGGGCAAAATAAAAAATTAATATTAACAGCACAATCAACGGTTATGATTAAATGAGATGCCAGGAATCAAATACAGGGTGATACTCTCAATACGCTACCCAAAGGAAGTGCCGCCACAATAGAATGTGGTAGTCGATATCCCATTTCTGTCATCGCTTACTTGTGTAAGATCAGATTAAGCGAAGCGGATTATGATTTGGTGTGGAGAAATAAATCAAACAAAACACTGTGGGCGTTTGCTAAAATTGACTATGCTTTGTATTTTGCAATGCTCAGTACAAGGCAACGGTCAGAACGAGAATGCCCTGCCGTCCCAAAAATCCTCCGTCGTGAGAATGCCTTCGACAGTATGCCCTTTTTGTTTATGACACCCCCAAGTTAAAGGACTTCCCCTTAAGGGGGTAGACACGGGTAATGCAGCGAGGTGACCTTACCGGCAAAAATGGGCCTATTAATGGGTTCACGGGAATCGGTTATTTGTCCTTATATGAGAACACATAGGACTGAGTGAGGGCTCATTCGAAAGAGGAAGGTCCAATGCAGGGCGGTCAACTCATGGTTTAACGAGATTGTGTCCATATTTAATAATATCAGTGTCCAAAGTAGAAGAACAAATCGACAAAATGCACTTGCGGAATTGAAGCATTTTTAGGCCACTAAACGAGTTTTGTGACTCAAACGGTGAGTTGACCGCCCTGCATTGAACCTTCCTCTTTCGAATGAGCCCTTATTCAGCTCAAGATCTTCTCATATAAGGACGAATAACCAATTCCCGTGAAAGCATTCCCACAGACGAGTTCTGCCATTATCTGGATAATACAGAGCAAGTCACGTGACAAATTTAGTTCAGCGGGTAATTATAAGGTGGCGTCTAAGTAGAAAGACTTGTAGCGTTGACTACACTCTCACGCGTAACTAAACTGTCTTATCCCTCGAGGAAAAAGAATCA
Organism: Osmia bicornis bicornis; assembly: GCF_907164935.1. Taxonomy (NCBI): domain Eukaryota; kingdom Metazoa; phylum Arthropoda; class Insecta; order Hymenoptera; family Megachilidae; genus Osmia; species Osmia bicornis. Next base: position 11,626,061 of record NC_060218.1, read on the forward strand.
ACAGGGTAATGTTTTAACTAGTTTATTTCAGAGTGCACTAGCTGCAAATTCTTATAATTAATTGTTTCAAACTAAACTCGAACTGCGAACAAACTTAATTAGTTATTAAATGATTGACTTCGCACAAAGAAAACTGCGGAACTATGCGCACTTTATCGAGATTTCAAAGAACTACGATGTTTCCACTTCGACGGTTCGCGTGGGAAGAAAGCATTTTCCTTCTCTGGGAAAAATTTTGCGCGCCCCGGAAGTATGTGGCTCCATTTTTTGTCTTGTGCAAACTTACCGGAAATGCACTTTCCGCGTCGGTAAAATAGGTATTCTATACGCCGCCACAGACTGCCGATTTGGAATCGTAGCCAGAATCAAGCATTAGCTTGATTACGTCACTCAAACTGTGCTGAGAAGGCAAGCGAAAAAGGCAACAACGCCCGAACGCTGAGTGAAACACACTACAGACATGCTGTCCTTTTCTCATTCTGAATGTTGAAATTGTCCCTTTTCGCCAAGATTTGACTGCCGCCCGCCTGAATTTTTCACAGCGCCCCGTAACAAACCTCGCCCCACGCAAACTATATCGTGTTTGGTATTATTTCAATCAGAAAAATTTCACCAATGCGCTAGTAAAAGTTTCAGTAAAAAAAAGTCAAAAATAAAAAAGTTTTATAATTGAATTAGTATTAGTCACACCGATACGTTTCGGCTGTTTCCTTTGAACATTGGACTCTCTCTCTCTCCTCCACTGTCTGTCCCTTTTTACGTTCAAGCTTGGCTGGTCGACGCATGTATGTAATCCGAGATTCGACACCTCGGCTGCTATATGCAACGTCTGGGTCCCAATCTTTATTGCACATATTCAACTTTTACTGTATAGACGGGAGGTCCCTCCATTTATTAGTTCTAATAGTACTATAGTACTTTTTTATGCAGAATGTTTCAAGGAGTTGACACAAGTAAAAAAAAAATGCAATTCCATTCAAATAAAAAGTGGATTTGTATTTTTTGAGTGCATCGTTGCATTCACGAAGAAAATGAAATCACAGAAAAATAGACATTATCATACAATTGAACTTTTACATAAACAGCTTTTTCCTATCTCTTACCAAATTCAAGATATAACCCGTCCCAATTGCATGACGTATCCTGTATACTTTTATTAATTAAGAAACATTTATTTAAAAAAGTTAATAACTTTTTCTAAAAATAATTCTCAGATTGCACGTTCCTTCGGTTCCTCAGAGTAGGTATATATTTTTCAGCAGCGAGGAGTGCTACGGTACACTATGTAAAACCCACGCGTTTGGTCAGTCAGAATTTATCGTAGCGGGGCAATTCTATCATTTGGGTTGATAGAAGGATAGCATGATCATCGTACATCTCACTCTAAACGCGCGCCAATGTTTCGCTTTCGTTCTTCAGGCGTATCGTGGCGATGCCTCTGGCGAGATGAGCGTTTGAATGTGTTTGTAAAAATACTTGAGGCGCTGTTGCCTTCCTAGATCGTGTTGCGCGCACGCTAGCTGAGAATTAAACCTTTCAAGTTCGTAACAAAACACGCAAGTGGCTCCACCAGGCCCAACGAAAAAACTACTGTAATACCGACATCCCGAATCGGTGACGTCACGTACTGGGCCTACCCCCTTAAGGTGATGCTAGCGTCGAAAACTTTACCGACAGTCCCTAGAAAAATCCCTAGACACGAGTTCTCAAAATACGTCCTCATTTCTAAACAAAATGCAAACAAATTTGAGGGACGTGTCCAGGAGGCTCTAAAGAATATTAGTCTGGTCCTTATATTATCCAAATCGTCAGAAAGTTATAAAATATTGAAATTGCTGTCTGTCAACGGTCAAGAAAATGGCGGATCGGACTCACCTAGATTGATTTATTCGTAATATAAACATTTCTGCCAATAGTTTGTCTAAATAGGCACCAGACTAATATTCTTTGGGTCGGATAGAATAAAACGAGCACTCAAGGGATGATGTACAAGTCTCCAGGAAGAAGTATTTTGAGAACTACGATTTCGTTGACTGTTCATTCGCGAAAGACGTCAACAAGGTAAAACAGACCAGAAATTTAGTTCCTCGTTTATTCTGTAGAGCGCAGTTCGTTCGTTTTCTACGCTCGACCGCGCGCTCATTCGCAGCTCGTATAACTGAATCTGTGTGTCTCGACCGAACCGTCGACGACGATATAATGTATCGTGGAGAATGGAAAGTTCGAGCCTGGAAGAGGCGATAGATTTTGACGCGTGAATTTCTTCTCCACACGACGTTCTATCGACTAGAATAGCGATTTTCAACCCATATGTCACGAAATGATTATTTCTATCATTATTTTTGGTTGCTATTATTTTTTTTCTGTAGAACTGCAGAGCAAATACGTCCTCCCCGATTTCGATGATTTATGGACTATCATTTATATGTACAGGAAAAAGTTGTTTAAAATATCGATTTCTATAATATATCCAAAAATCAATAGGCCCCGGCATTTTAGTGAATAGTAAAGATTCAATGAAAACGAAAAACTCATCCCCACTACTGGAGGGTATACTTCTTGAGATGCCGGGAAGTTCGCTCGCCGAGTAGTGTAATATGATCTGGGCACATCTGGGATCGGATATATCAGTGAGGTCATACTAATGCAACGACTGAAGTTTGTTATTTTTTATTTTTTTTTTATAAAACTTTTACGAAGATATTTGTGACGTTTTTCTGAGTAAAATAATACCAAACACGATATGGTTTGGACAATTTTTACTTATAATAGTATTTGCTATTTCTGAACTCTGTCTTCTAAACAATCAGTTCCGTGGCACTAAACTATGTGTTGTTTGGTATCATTTTAATCAGGAGTTTTTCACAAACAATTTGGTAAAAATTTCATAAAAAAAGAACTAACAATAAAGAAGTTTTAATCTGTGTTTACATGCGGCTCCAGTCAAGCGTGAACATAAAAAGGGACAGATAGTGGAGGAGATAGAGGTCCAAGAATTCAAAGAGAGGAGCCGAAACGTATCGGTGTGACTAATCCTAATTCAACGATAAAACGTTTTTACTTTTGACTTTTTCTCAATGAAACTTTTACTAATGCATTGGTGAGATTTTTCTGATTAAAATGATACCAAACATGATACAATTTGGATATAATTTGGTCGGTGCCCCAGTACGAAGAGAGGTTTCCACAGTCGGTATAACAGTCGTGCCTGTTTTGACAGTTCTTCTGTTACCATACCTCACTGGCACAACTACCTTATCGATTACGGTAAGGTGAAGAGACGTACGCACATATAGTATGACTGCAATGTTGCCACATCTGTTTTCATATGTATTGCAACTAGTATTCGCACTTCACACACAAGTATATATCTGCTTCTATCAGTGTGCGCTATCGCTTCGGTGCTTTCCACCATCAATTCACGTATTCTGACGCGAGTCCCGAGCAATCTGACGATGGATGCAGAAGTCACAACCAGAAGGTCGAGTTCGAATCCCACGGAGACAATTTTATTTTTAATTAGTGTGTAACCTCTTAAAAAAATGAAAGCTTGATAATTATTAATTTGTGAAGTATTTAAACAAAAGGGAGCAGAATTTTTCTTTTTTAATATGTAAATTTTATATTATATCCATACGTCTTTAAGAAAAGATATAAGAATACATACATATATACAGATATTTCATTCTTTATCAAATAAGTGTTTTATGCAATCTTTAATATTTGTAAATGCAACAAATGAGCATAGAAATGAAGGAAATTAAAGTAAGTAGATATTTTCGATAGTGTTAGTAGTCCTGAGACAATGTATCAGAGTGCTAAGGCAGTCTAACGGTTTTGTACCAGGTTCAAATCCCTCCGTAGACATTAATTTTTTTTACATTGATAATATTTTTATTCAATTTCTGGAACTGTCCGTAAATTATGTGTACGGAAAAAGTGATTCAGAACATATTAAAAAATTGTTGAAACCATTTGATGATAGTATATCAGATGATCACGTTATAACATTTTTTTATATAACATATACGGTGTTTCACTTTAATTCATTACTATGCCGTAATATTTCAGTATTGGCAAGTGAACACACGATAGCACATGCTCAATCGTAATGCTTTATTAGGAGCCAGCAGTTGAATTCTCGTTTGCAGGATAACGTTTTTTCTCTAGGAATTAACTCGAGCATTGCTCGACAAAGTAAGATATCTTGCGGCATACCTTTGACATGTATCTATCTCATTTTATCTCGTTGCGTGTATTCTCTTTCTTTGTCTACTGAGATATGGCAACGCTGAGCTGAAGGCTGTAAGCAAAGGGGTACAATCCTGGGTACCGAAGCAATCTTCTGTTACCGTCAATGCGTATTAGACTGTGTAGTGCGAAGTGTTTCACATTTTTATATTAAGATAAAGCAGATGGCGCTCGTTCTCGAGGCACAAATTCACGAGCCTTTGAGAACAAAGGCATGTCCAGTAGGGATGTTCGATTCACCGGAAAGAATCGATTCTTGAATCGATTCTGAATCGGAATGAGAGAATCGATTCCTTTAAAAAATCGAAACCAAAGAATCGATTCTACAAGAATCGATCTAAAAAGAATCGATTTGAAAAAAATTGACTTGTTTTGTTTTCTTTTTTATTTTCATTTTTGTAAACAGGCTATCCCACACGAGTCTTCTATGCGGCATCGATTATTGTAAAGAAACGATCTTTTATTTTTTTATATTTCGTACTCTTACACAAAAAGCAGGCGCTCCACATTGTTTATATTTTAATCACTATTCTTATACTTTTTTTAGGAGTGAATGTGTTTTTATGGATCAGAAAAATCGATTCTTCTAAAAATTTGAAACCAGAAAGTCGATATAAATAAAAGAGAATTTATAAGAATCACCACATATACCGCGTTCAGCGAGAGACCATACTTAACTCGCGCCACAGCCGACTCTAGTACTAGCCGTGCTGAAGTAAAAATGGCAACACCGCGGGAGTCCGGTCTGAATATATCAACAGCTAACCCTACTCTATCTGCCTCCCGGACTCCCAGACTCCCAGCCAATCAACGTCGTCGGACTCTCGGCTACTCTCTGGACTTCACATAACCTCTTTGGTTTCGTTCCAATAATTTCGCTTGTTTCAAGGTTTTTATTCACTTATATACACGTTTATCAATTCTTAAATGTTTCAATTTGATCCAAAGATGGTCTCATTTTGCTTTATACCTAAATTTTCTTGAAACCACTGTAAATATTTCAAATATCATGCTTCACAACACCAAACTACTTCGAGAGTACACAAAATTTATATCACATTTATAACAATTTTATACTACTACATCACTTCTACTTGCCATAGTTGCAACGTTTAAGTATTGTTTATACATAATTAATACAAAATAGCGTATATTACTACAGCTTTTAATTAAAAAAGACGGTAATTACAATTCCGAGCACAGGACTCTGTTTTTGAAAATAGGACTCCCGATTGTCACGTGAGCGGTGTTGCCACGTTGTTCAGCATGGCTAGTACTAGAGTCGGCTGTGCTCGCGCAGCTCACTAGGTCTAGGGATTTTTAATAACGTGTGTGATTCCCTTGTACATACAGCTTGCTTCTTACTTTGCAATTATGTCTGAATTGCCACTTTTATTTTCCTGATTTAGTAAGAATTAATTCCCCGGAGGGCAAAAAATCGACCTTCGATTCTTACATGAAAGAATCGATTCTGGGGAAAATCGAATACCAAAGAATCGATTCAAAAGATCGATTTTTTTACCTAAAGAATCGAATCGGAATCGAATGCTTCTGCTTGCTTCTACTATCTATAGTCACTTTGCGTTATGTGTCAAAGTAGAGCACATAACCTAATCAATCCTTGTATATCCAAATTCCTATGCCAAGTACTCTAGTAGAATATTCAAATACTAAATCAACCTTTAATATAAAGAAGATCCTGTAATAGTCACACACCACGATCAAGGAAAGGAACAAAAGAATTAAAGGTAAGGATAGTAGTTCTTAAATTATTCAGAGCTGTGAGTACAAATTAACTGAGATCTGCTTAAAAGATTTAATTGCAAGAAAACAGGAGAGCAGAAGAAGCACAAGAATAAGAACAAGGGCTCAAGTATCAAGTATTAAAAATATTTCAATAGACAAGTTCTAGTAAACGAAAGTCACAGTCACTTCAACCCACAGCACCCCAAGGTAATGTGGTATATACAGATATATAAGAAGGTAACTAATAGTTAATAACACCTCATCATGTTACAGTGAAAAGTTATGTAGACAGGGCAAAATCACAACTTAAGAAGGGCTGGATATCAACATAATGCATCGACAGGATGAGCTGTCAGAAGGAGCAAGAGCCTGAGGGTTAGGGTTAGGGTTAGGGTTATGAATTATCCCTACACAAGTTTGGTTTAGAACAATGTTAACACCTCAATAACAGTGATAGCAACAATCATGATTGTAGTCAGCCAAGAACAAATGGCAGCATTGACCAGTTATAAAATATGAGCAGATAGACTGTGTTTAACAAGCGTGTAATAATACAATAAAATAAAGCAGAATAAGTAACTGCAACAGTGTTCAGAGATGTGCCCATACCATTATGTACAAGACATAAACTGCCAGGTAAATAATAAGTAAAATAGACAGATAAATAAGATGAAAGAAATAAAAATAGAAACCCGAGTCTAGGGGTTACAACAGAACCCTCACAAAAGTACGTAGATTGAAGTAAACATATTACATTTAACACATACAGAAGTAGCCTATACTCTAGATTTCCCTAATAACATAGCCAACAATGCAATCTCAGCAATAATGCCAAGACAAAATTGGCTAAAATAATGCATGCTTGACAGGGACAGCACATAAACATAATCATAGATGTGAATTTAATTGGTAAAACAGAAATCTAACTTAATAAAGTGAAATGTAAATCCGCCACAGTTACTCCCTTCCGAGCATTTGCTAAATTATTTAAATATTAAATGTAATTTGTTTTTTCTCTTTAGGTCCAGGATATGTTCTTAAAGTTTCTTGTCTTTGAGTTGATGAGATTCCAAATAAATTCTCATCATTAGAATCATCCAAAAAACTTTCCAAATAAGCTAGTTTTAGTCTCTGTGTAGAAACACTTATTGGTTGTCCATTTACCTTGATAACAAAAATTCTACCCGAAGGCCTTCCTAAAACTTCAGAGGGACCCTCATATGAAGGAGCTAGAGGTGGCTTAACACAATTTGAACATAAAAAGACATGAGAACTTTGTAAAATTGGAAACAAAAATACCATCTTTTTAATATGATGAACAGTTTTCAGAGGTTTTAAAAATTTCAAATGTTTTCTTAAATTTTGTAAGATCTTGCGATTAACTGGAGGCTCTTCATCCAAAAAGATTTCTTCAGGTAATCTCAACACAGATCTATAAACTAACTCTGAAGGGAGAAACTCCGATGTCTTCCTTGTAAGCTGTTCTTTTTAAACCTAAAAAAACTAGGAAAAAAATTAGGATTAAACCTAATAAAACTGTCGGTAAAATTTCTTTAGTTCTGTGACTAAAGACTGCCTTTAATGATCTATGCCAGCGTTTAATCATTCCATGCGAAGCTGGATGATAGGCAGTAGTCTTTATATCATTGAATCCAACTATTTCGGCTAAAGCTTTAAAAACTTCCGATTCAAATTGACTTCTTCTATCAGTTGTAATAGTAACCGGTGCACCAAATCTTGATACCCAAGTCGAAAAGAAAGCAGTAGCAACTGTTGTAGCTGAAGTTTTTAAAATTGGAACAGCCTCAGGCCAACGTGTAAATCTGTCAATCATGGTTAAACAATAACGAAACTCTTTACAAATTGATAATGGACCAACAATGTCTATATGAACTTGATGAAATCTCCCCTCAGGAACAAGTATACGTTTTCGGAATGTTCTCGAGTATGACGATAAATTTTGCTCTTCTTCTATATTTTCGATCCTCTTCTGATCATTCAGCCGCTTCTTTTAATATTTCTGGCCAAATAAATCTTTGAGACAAAAGTTTTTTTGTCATTCTACTTCCAGGATGAGTTAAATTATGAACAACTTGGAAAACTTTCTTTCTCAAAATTTCAGGAACATACGGTCTGATATTTTCTCCGACAATATTACAAAATACTTTAGTATTTGAATCACCAATTCTCAATTTTCTTTAAGTTCTTCATTAACCTGTTGTGCTTCTGCCAACTCTTCGGTAGTGACCACAATAGGCATGTCAGTAGTTTCTACTCTTGAAAATGAATCTGCAACAATGTTTTCGTTTCCATGAACAAAAATAATTTTCGTTGAAAATTGACCAATAAAATGTAGATGTCGAAGTTGACGAGTTGATACTTTTGATGATTTTTGTTGTAATGCAAAAATTAAAGGTATTTATGGTTAGTTTGAATAGTTAACTCTGTTCCTTCAATCATGTATCTGAAAAGTTGAATCCCTCAATAAATTGCTAATAATTCCCGATCATGTATACTATAATTCTTTTGAGAATTGCTGAATTTTTGTGAGAGAAATCCTAAAGGTTGCCAAACTTCATCGACCAACTGCTCGAGTATAGCACCCATGGCTGCATCAGAAGCATCGGTTTTTAAAGTTAAAGGAGCATTATCTAAGGGTTGCGATAATAATGTCGCAGAAATTAATTGCTTCTTTGTTTCTTCAAAAGCTTCAATTTGTTCCTAGGACCAATTAATAATTCTTTTATCTTTTTTGCTTCGCATCAGCTAATAGAGAATGTATTGGAGCTTGAATTTGTACAGCAAGAGGAATAAATCTTCAATAAAAATTGATAATTCCAAGAAATCTTCTTAATTCAGTCCTGTCCTTTGGAAAATTGTAATCTTTCAGTGCTATTACTCTATCCTCCAAAGATTTAATTCCATCAGCAGAAACTGAATAACCTAAATATTTAACTTCGGACTTCCCGAAAATACATTTATTAAAATTAATTCATAAATTATGTTTTTTTTAGCCGCTGAAAAACGATCCTTAAATGTTTTTCATGTTCAATTTTATCTTTTGATGAAATAACAATGTCATCTCCCAGATAGCCCAGAGATATCGTTAAACCATCCTAAAGATATCTGCAGACCCTCCAAACTGTGATGCGAGCGTCGAGGCCGAACTTCGAATTCCGCGTCGGTATAAAAACAGTCAACGTTTCATCGAAAATTAGGCCGAACAGAAACTGATTTCAGCGCCACCTCAGTTATCGCATCCAACTAACGGCATGCAATGCTACATTACTTTTCGCATACACCGAAATGACACGGATAATATAAAATACGATACTGTACACATGACCTATGAAATATATGAATGACCTAACTCCTTCAGGCAAATGTTATATATACATTTCTTGTAATATAACATAACCAAGGGAAGAATATTCCTACAAATCTTATGTCTAAAGTTATTTATTTTATATGTCCCGACATTGTACCCCGAATTCCTACAAAATAATATGTCCCGACAAAGAGTGGGAACGAGAGGAGAGTGATTGATGTGAGTAATGATAGGCAGAAAGAGAACTAGAGCGATTGTGGGTGGGTATACGTGAAAAGGCGAATAATAAAGATTATAGTATTTTGGGCACAAGTCCCGTTTATTTCCTATAGGAAAAGGAATATGGGAATAAATGATAATAACGTAATTTTTGTTAAATATTATATATTTAAAAAAAAAAATGAAATAAATTAATAATAATTGAAATTAATTGTAGGTCCTGTCCTTTCGCGACCGCGAGCTTGTACTGCTATATTCTGCCGCCGCAGCCTGTTTAATCTTCTGCACCTGTGACGAATTCTCAGCCGCTCTATAGACCTGATTGACTGGAAAAATAAATATTATGTTATTATTCATAAACAGTGAATAGAAGAAGGAAGTAACGTAGAAACAGGAACGTAAAAACAGGAACGTAAAAAAACGACTTACTATATGCTCCTGTGGCTCATCAGGCTCGTACAAGTTTACGAGCGGCGACCGCTGTGCCTGTGCCGTCTGTTGTGGAAAAAAAAATTATGTTATTATATATAAATAAAGAATATCAAAAATCGTACAAACATGAACATAAAAAAAACGACTTACGATATATCCATCATGTTTTAACATTTCGATGTTTTTTTTATATTCAGTATTTGCTGCAGCAGCGGGTCCGGCTGCGGTTGCCGCGGTTCCTGCGGCTGCGTCCGCAACCGCAGTTGTTGTACTTGCTGCTGCAGCTGCAGCAGCATTTCCGGCTGAGGTTGCTCAGCTTCCTCTTTGTACTCTTTAGTATCTAAAACAAAATATATAATGAAATAGAAATGGATACATATATAATAATATAAAAATAGAAACTAAACATGGGTGATACTCCGGAAGACAAAAGCGTGAATTTGTTAGTGAATGTATGTGTGGCCAACTTCACTGCAACAAATATAACAGACGATTATTCTAATGCAAGAATTCTTTCAGAAACCCTTGCAATAGTCGTCTGTTTCATTGTCTCTTGGATACACGTCTAGAAAAGGCAATTTTTTATCTTTTTTATTTCAGCCTGTAATGAAAGTTTAAAATATGACATTTGTAAAAAATAGTTCATGTGTATGCTAAAAATTTCATCGAGATCGGTCAATGCACTGAGAAGTTACAAGTAATTTATTTCTGAAAATCCTGACTTTTCATGTAAGAAGTCGCAATTCTCTGAAATTGACCGATCTCGATTAAATTTTTAGCATCCTCATAACATATTTTTTACAAGTGTCATATTTTAAATTTTCATCACAGGCTGAAATGAAAAAGTTAGAAAATTACCTTTTCTAGACGCGTGTCCAAGAGACAATGAAACAGACGACTATTGCAACGGTTTCTGCAAGAATTCTTGCAATAATTGTTGGAATAATCGTCTGTTATATTTGTCGAAATCTTAAGCATGCACATAACTCATTTTAATCTACGAAAGACATATTTTAAATTTTCATTATAGGCTCACATAAACCCACTGTATATGAGACAAAGCAAAAATATTTTTGTTACAAATGGTCACCTTATTATAATTGTCAATGACACTCGCAAAGTAAAGAAAACAAGAAACACTTACTGTCGCCTTTTTCCATTTTTTTCCGAAACCTTCTGCACGCTGCAAGTTCAACGACGCCAGTGAAATTGGAAAACGAGAGCGCGTTGGCGTTTCGTTTCTTTTTAGAGCGTTGCCATGGCTGTCGTTGTTATTTATTTCTTTCTAACAATAAGGCATCTTCGCATAGAAGACATACATATATATAAGACATCTTCGCATAGAAGACATACATATACATATATAAGACGTCTTCGCATAGAAGCCATACATATATATTATTGATATAAAATGATTTTTAACAAAAAAAAAATCCGACTTCAAAATGAACTAAAAAGTATAAAATAATTTCCATTTCATTTATATCTGTATTCCACAGCTATTAATACAATCTACTTGATCATTAAGGGGGTAGACACGGGTAATAGTAGCGCGTTGACTTTACCGGCAAAAATGGGCCTAAACATGGGTTTACGGGATTCGACTTTTCGTCCTTATATGAGAGAATTTCGGGCTGGGTGAGGGCTTATTCGAAAGAGAAAGGTCCAGTGCAGTACGGTCAACTCATGTTTCAGTGGAATTATGTTGATGTTTAGTAATATAAGCGTCCAAAGTAGAGGAAAAAATCGACAAAATGCACTCGCGGAATCGAAGCATTTTTCGGCCACTAAAAGAGTGCTGTGATTGAAATCATGAGTTGACCGTACTGCACTGGACCTTCCTCTTTTGAATAAGCCCTCACCCAGCCCCAAATTCTCTCATTTAAGGACGAAAAGTGTATTCCCGTAAACCCCTTTTTAGGCCCATTTTTGCCGGTAATGTCACCTCGCTGCATTACCCGTGTCTACCCCCTTAACTCGCGCAGCTAGTGACCTACTGAGGTCTAGGGAGTGTAAGTTACACCAATGTGTAACACAATTCATACAAAACAAGTATTAGTTATTTATTAAATTATATAATGATACACGTTGCTGAATATATACATTAGGCTCAGGACGCTAACGTACTCTAGTAATCTATTATGGCGGGGTCTCGTACCAACATTTATCACAAGGTCTGCTGACTAGTTTACGCAGTGTGACCAACCATGACACCTTCCCCTTCACCTGTTTGTGATATTATTAGTATTTATAGTAGTCTTTGTATCTTGATGGCTCCTTCACTCTTCGTCCGCTTCTTGTAGTCACAGCATTGTTATTCTCCTGACATCTTGCTTGATTGGCAGGCCCATCAGCAACCGCATCTGGTCGTTGGTTATGATCTCTCGCTTGATCACTCTCATCATTGCTGGCTCTGTTGCAATCCGTATCTTATAGTTGATCCCAGTGGTCTTGTTCCTGTATCCTTTTGTACTCGTTATATGATTTTTTTAAATGAACTGAATTCCTTCTTATTACATTACCATTTTGATTTTGTAGAATATATGACCTAGGACTCCTGTGTTTCTGCAGGATTTTTGCCGATTCCCATTTTTTATTATTTTTATTAAATATGACTGCATCCTCGCCGACGTTCAAACTATGCCTGGGTTTGCAGTTCCTGTCATGATAATATTTGTAAATTTTTTGTCTTTTTTCAATTTGCTGATGAGCCTGCGACTCAACTTTTGGCTTGAGTAGGTCCGAATGGATCGGAACTTTTGTTCTTGTTCGTCTACTAAAAAGCACTTGTGCTGGAGACACAGTAAGGCCTGTTATGGGAGTATTGCGATATTCCAATAATGCTACATCTAATTCCTTGTCCTCTTCAATGCATTTCTTTAGTATTTTCTTGGCCACTTGAACCGCCCTTTCAGCTTGACCATTGCTCCTGGGGTAGTGTGGAGAACTCGTGACGACATCAAAATTCCATTGTTGTGCAAAGACTTTAAGTTCATAGGAGGAAAAAGGTTGATTGTCACATATTATCGTCTTTGGTATTCCATGAGTTGCAAATACTTTTTTGAGGTTTAGTATGACCTTACCGGCAGTCTTGTTTTTTAGTTTTAATATTTCCAACCATTTCGAGTAATAGTCTTGTATTATAAGGTATTCATTTCCCGCGCATTCACAGATATCACATGCAATCTTGTTGAACGGTATGTCCGGTATATCATGCGTTATTAATGGCTCCCTGCTGTTCAAGGATCTGTACTTTTCGCAGGTGGCGCACTTTAATATCATATTCTCAATTTCATTCATGAGCCCCGGCCAATAAATTAGTTGTCTTGCTCTGGCTTTTGTTTTTTTCAATTCCTAAGTGAGACTCGTGTAACAGTTTCAGCATATTTTGTCGCAATGAACTCGGTATAACCAGCCGATAGTTAAAAAAAAGCATATTGTCCTGAACACTTAGTTCATTCTGATATTTAAAGTAGAACTTGACATCATTCCTAACTCCAGACTTCGCTTTCGGCCAACCTAGGAGGCTGTGTTTTATAACTTCATTCAATGTGGGATCCAATTCTGTGGCCTTCTGAATTTCTCTTTTCTGCTTTTCTGATATGTTCAGATTAGTGCTTATCGAATGTACCACCTCCGAAATCCAATTATTCTCATCCATCGCTTCTTCTAAGTACGATCTTGACAGCAGGTCTGCGACATGCATGAGTTTTCCTGATACATGTTTTGCTACTATTTCATACCTTAGGAGTTTTATTTTCATTCGCTGAAGTCTAGGAGATGGTATGTCTCCTATATTTTTCTCATTTAACAAGTTAACAAGCGGTTTATGATCGGTCAACACGTGAACTTTTCGCCCGTAAACGAATTGGTGAAACTTATTGGTGGCAAATACTATAGCAAGGAGTTCTTTTTCTATTACCGCATAGTTCTTTTCGGACTCACTTAAACTTCTAGACGCAAAAAACACGGGCTTCTCATCCTGAAGCAAACAACATCCCAGACCGGATCCTGACGCGTCAGACTGGATGAAGATTTCCCTGTTCGCATTGAAATTTGCAAGAACAGGGGCCTTTTTCATGGCTATTTTTATTTCTTGCAGAGCCTTCAAATGATACTCAAACCAGTGAAACTCAACACTATCCTTTAGCAATTCTCGTAGTGGGGCTGTTAATTTACTTAAATTCGGTATGTACTGTCTAACATAATTTATCATTCCAAGTATCCTTTGTACTTCAATTTTTGATTTAGGATTTTTGATGGCCTCAATTGCTCTGACTCTTTCAGGATCAATTTTCATGCCCTCCTTTGAGAAAACATGGCCCAGATATTTTACTTCCGATACCTTATACTGAATTTTGTTCTGGTTAAATTTTATTCCTAGTTTTCGGGCCCTCGTAAGTACTTGTTTTAATATTTTATCATGTTCTTCATTTGTTTCTGCTGAATGCAAATATCATCAAAGTAAACGGTGACACCGTCAATGTCTCCAAAGTTTCTGTTATTGATTTCTTGGAAGTATTCCGGTGCCATGTTCACCCCAAAGGGCAATCTGTTGAATTTCCAGTTGCCAAAGACAGTGCTGAACGTACACAACTCACTCGAGCTCTCATCCAGTTCAACGTGCCAAAATCCGTCCTTCAAATCTAGAACAGTGAAGATATTTTTATTACACAATTTCTCGCTTATTTCCTCAACGGTTGGGATAAGTACACTCGAATTTCGCTTTATCGCTTTGTTCAGGTCCCTCGGGTCAAGGCACAGTCTCAATGATTTGTCTGGTTTTTCAATAATAACCAAATTACTAACCCACCCCTTCGGATTATCAACTTTAGAGATTACCTTTTCTCTTGTAATTCTAGCAGTTTATTTTTTAGTTTTTCTTTTATTTTAAGCGGTATCCTTCTAGGTGGTCTGGCCACTGGTTTATAACTTGAATCTATTGCTATATTGCATTTTTCTTCAAACCTACCCAATCCCTCAAAGATATCCTTATTTTTCTTTATAAACTCATCTTTTTCTGAGACTTTTCTAACTAGATCAACTTTACTGATTAAATTTAGTCTAACGCAGGCTGCTAATCCCAGAATTGGTGTTACTTTTTTATTAACTATTATGAATTCATCATATATTTCGTTATTTTTGACTCTACATTTTAACTGCACCGTGCCCCGAGGTCTGATTTTGAACCCGCCAAACGTTTCTAGTATAATATTTGTAGGTTTTACTTCAAATTGCTTGTTAATTTTACTAAAGAAATAATTTGGCAAGATATTAACTTGCGCGCCCGAGTCTAGTTTAAAACATATCTTACAAGGGGACCGCCAAGGTGAGGACAACTCGATTTTATCGACAGTAGGTAAAAGTTGTAGTATACATAGAGTGTTATAAAACCCTTATTGGTTTTGAGAGAATGGGCCTTTGTTTTCGAGTTATTGCAGTTTAAACAATTCTGTGCATTTGGTCTTTCAGTTGTGAGAGGCGGTTTACAACAGCGGCGCTGTAGGTGAGTGAGTAAGATAACGGACTGGAAGTCTGTAGGTTGGCGCGTTCAAAACCTCGTTTTGGAGGTTGACATTTTTTTTTTTTTATGATTTTTTCGATGCAATTTGTTTTTGGTTTTATTCTACATTAATTTAAAACAAATAAATATTAGTAAAAACATTTGTATATAAAAAAATAATGTATTTCTGATACAGCGTATTGCTCGCGTCTGCAAGCAATTTTGCATATATATACCGGAGAAATGTCTTTCTTTTCGGAACTGTTATACCGAAGGTATCGACGCCTGGAATTGCGCACAATATTGAGGATGATACATATCATAAAAACAATGGAAGCACAATTTATTCACACACCACGCACATTGTAATAACGCAACTTTTTCACAAGTACAAAATCCTAAATTCCAGACGTCGATACCTTCGGTATAACAATTCCGAACAGAAAAACATTTCTCCAGTATATAGTATATATATGCAAAATTGCTTGCAGACGCGAGCAATACGCTGTATCAGAAATATACATTATTTTTTTATATACAAATGTTTTTACTAATATTTATTTGTTTTAAATTAATGTAGAATAAAACCAAAAACAAATTGCATCGAAAAAAATCATAAAAAAAAAAAATTTCAACCTCCAAAAAGAGGTTTTGAACGCGCAACCTCCAGACTTCCAGTCCGTTACCTTACTCACTCACCTACAGCGCCGCTGTTGTAAACGGCCTCTCACAACTGAAAGACCGAATGCACAGAATTGTTTAAACTGCAATAACTCGAAAACAAAGGCCCATTCTCTCAAAACCAATGAGGGTTTTATATCACTCTATGTATACTACAACTTTTACCTACTGTCGATAAAATCGAGTTGTCCTCACCTTGGCGGTCCCCTTGTCAGAGTAATCGGTGAACATACACCGCGCGTACATGAAATAGTACGTTTTTTTGCAATAAAAACTGTTCGGAATGAAAAAGTATAGAATGTTTTTTTAACGGGACCAATCGGGGGACATACTTTAGAAGATGCAAAAGGTTTCGTTCCAATTGGTCCATCCGTCTCGGAATAATCGGCGAACAAAGGCAGAAAAAATAACAATAGTTTTTCACGAATATCTCGAAAACTAAAGGTTTCCTTTAATTATGCATAATGAAAAAGTTGTTCAGAATCATGCCCCCGACAAAATATTAAAGGATCATTGAAGTAATTCTATGTTGAGATTAGAAACTTCCCGTTTTTTGCAATAAAAACCGGTCAGAATAAAAAAATTCGAAATGTTTTTATAACGGGACCAATCGGAAGACATATCCTACAAGATGCAAAAGATTTCATACCGATTGGTCCATCCATTTCGGAGTAATCGGTGAACAAAGCCAGAAAAAAAAAAAATATACTGATCGAATTGAGTATCCTCCTCCTTTTCGAAGTCGGATAAAAATTTCCAAGCATTTGTGATATAAATAACCACAAATGGGAAATAAAAAAAATACCAGAAGACTCTCCCTCAAAAAAGCTTATAGAAAACTGTAAGTGCTAACAATTTATATGTACATTTCAGTAACTTGTGTGAATTGTCCTACATTCGTTTTACTTTGCAGGCGACGGAAAGAATGGGAATCGTCGACAACGACGATTCAAGCTGATGCAGTTTTCGAAGACAAATATTTCGAATATAAAGATGCGGGGCGCATCCCAGAATCGAAAAACGTCCTTTTCGTAAATAAAGATTTTGGGCGCATATCACAAAACGTCCTTCGCGAAAACGACGAAACTGTCGTTGTACAATGCGATTCTACAAGTGTGAGACCCACTGTAGTAGTACAAAACGTCCTGGACGATAGCGACGACAATCTCGTCGTAGACGTCGGACACGAAGATATGGGACGTATTTCGGAAAATGTGCCAGATGGCCACAGCATTGTTGACGTTCACTTCTTTTGGAATTAAATACATAGAACGTTCGACAATCATGCGCGAGGTATTGAATGTCATTTTCGCGATTGGAAAATGATCGGTAGTCGCCAGCATGGGTGTCTGACACAGTTTTTCTTCAAGTGCCAAATGTGCAATTACGAAGATACTGTTTGGTCGGAACCTATGAATTCAGATATAATGAATGTAAATGAGGCCACGACAACCGCGACTGTTACAGTCGGAATCGGCTATGCACAATTAGAAGAATTATGCGCCGCCCTGAACATGCCCTGCATGGCTGAAACGACGTACCGGAGGTACCGTGAAAAACTTGTAGATCAGTTTATGAAAAGCGCAATGCATACCATGCAGGCAGCAGGTGAAGAAGAAAGACGATTAGCTTTTGAAAACAATGAAGTCGTCGACGGTATCCCATACATAACTGTCATAGCGGATGGTAGCTGGATGAAGAGATCGTATGGTACGAATTATAATTCACTTTCCGGTGTTGGTGCCATTATAGGTTTCCGCACAGGAAAAGTTCTGTTTATCGGCATACGAAATAAATATTGCACAATATGTGATATAGCGGAACGAAAAGCTACATCCCCAAAACATCATAAATGTTATAAAAACTATGATCGTTATGCCAGTTCTAGTAGCATGGAAAGTGATGCTATTGGTGAAGGTTTCAAATGCAGCATTGAAATGCATGGCTTGATATATAGAACGGTTGTTGCCGATGGTGATAGTAACGTATATCATACTATTGTAAATAACAGACCTTTCCTCAAAAAGTAACCGTTAAAAAAATTGAGTGTACCAATCACTTACTTCGTAATTTATGTAAAAAGTTGAGACACGCTGCTGAAAAAACGCAAACGAAGGGTCACAGAGATCGTGGCTTTGTTGCGTACCGAAATATAATTTAAAAATATATTTTAAATATAATATGCGCGAAAACAAGAAACAGGGCCTCAGCATATCAAAGCTAGAGAACTTCAGAAGGACATTTTAAGTATTCCTAGCCATATATTTGGTGAGTACAAGGAGTGCAATAGCCGCAGCCATACGTGTATGCGTGACGAAAACATAGCTGAGAAAAATTACGTTCCATCTTTGAAATTGTTCGGTCTGTATAGCGAAGTCGAGAAAGCCATACGATTCCTCAGCTGCTATTCGGATAGTTTGTTAATGAATGTTACAAACAATCCAGCAGAAACATTTAATTCAATTATCTGCAAAGAGATTGGTGGAAAACGTATTAATTTTGGTGCAAGAGGTTCCTACAATGCTAGAGTTGCAGGAGCTGTTACGCAATACAATACGCAACAAGTACTTACAGAAATGCATAAAAACATGTGTAAATCCGTTCCGCCACTAGTAAAGAAATTGGAGGAACGGCGGCAGAAAAAAGTTGCGAAAACGAAACAATTTCGAATGACCTATGGTAAGACAAGGAAATTAAAGCCAGTGCAAGGAACGGATAAATATTATGGTCCAAACTCGCAAAGACCCGATCTTCCGAGTGATATGCTGCTTCAACTTCGCAAGGAACATTTTGAAAAGCTTGCTGATAATGCAAAAAATCGTACAATAATAGAAACGAACACAAGAGAGCAAAACGATTCAGATTTATGGAGAACTTTGAAGGAGGAAATGCTAACTGCTTCGAATTTTGGAGCAGTGTGTCGCATGAGACAAACAACGTCCTGTGCAGCAATGGTAAAAAATATTTTATATCCTCCATCTATCGATACCGCTGCTATGAAATATGGCCGCGATAAAGAACACATTGCAAGAAAAGTCGTAGCGAACGCAATGAAAACAACAATTCGAACTTGTGGATTGTTCATTGATCGCGACATTCCATACTTGGGTGCATCTCCTGATGGACTTATCGAAGATGACGGTTTAGTGGAACTAAAATGCCCACAATCTGCTGAGAATTTGACAGCGATAGACGCAATAGAAACAATACGTCACTTACGAAACATCTTCGATAAGAGAGATATACAAGAAATGAATAGGAAGCACCAGTATTTCTACCAAGTACAAGGTCAGTTGCATGTAACGCAACGGAAGTACTGTATTTTCGCTATCTGGACACCTCAAAGCATACATATCATCCGCGTAAATAGGGACGACGCGTTTTGGACAAATCATATGGAACCTTTCCTAACGCGTTTCTACGAAGAATGCATGCTTCCGGAAATACTGGACAGCCGCCACAATAGACACATGCCTATTAGAAATCCAGAATACATACTACGGGCAAAAGAAGACGCATCTATTCAAAAATCAAGCAGAAAAATCGCAAAAAAGCATACATATGAAAACATGACACAGAACAGTGTTGAAGCAGTAAATAGCGACTGTGTCATTGTCAGTCATTCAGTCCAGGAAGAAAACTGTACAGATGATGCTGTACGATACTATATATTAGAGAGTGCTGTTTGTTCCGTAACTGACGTAAAGAAAAATGTACTACCTCTACAAAGTAAATTAAACGATGAATCGTTAGATCGATTTTTACGTGTCGTCAGAGAAACTACTCCTTTTGAAACGCAAAGTGTCCTATACTTACAGTTTCCAAAATGTATCAATCCCTGCCGTAGTGACAAAAGCGTACAAATAATTGGAGGCAACTGTTCTGATCACTGGCGAAGTGTCTATTACAATCGCCGCAAACTCCATGTATACGATAGTTTACCTGGCAGTACATATGAGAAGCTCGTAGAGGAAGAAAAAAAATATATTGCGTTACGATTTCCTCATATTCGCAAAAAGGATATACTTTTTAAAAGAGTTCAGGCGCAACCGGATTGTTACAGTTGTGGTGTATACGCGGCGGCATACATCACTACTATAGTTTTGGGTGGAAACCCTTGTTTAGAAAACTATTCCCATGACATACAGCGGCTGAGATGTCACTTCGTGAATATTATTAAAAATAATAGACTGTTGCCCTTCCCGATAGAATAAGGTAGTAATAAGATAGTGCAGGGGAAGAGGTTTTAGTGGGTAGTATATCACCCCTTTTGGGTGGTATGAGTCCCACACTGCCCGAGCTTTCCCTTAGACGAGTGCGAAAGGGAATGCCTTGGGCGTACGTAAACGTATTTCCTCTTCCATAAAAAAAAAAAAAAAAATCAAGCCTATTAGCGAGGTCGTCAAGGCAATGTGAATTATTTGAATGTACATATTTAAAATTTTTAAAAAGTTGAAAAATTACCCTTCGTTATTTTTTCCCACGATTTCGACAAACTATAATTTTTTAAAACAGCACAGGTACATATCTTAGTAAATTAATTTTTATAGCTTTTCAAAAAGCCTCAAGTCATTTCATCCAATGAGGTATTCGGTTGGTGAGCGAATAATTTTGTGACCCACTGTATTTCCCTCAGGCCACGACTTTTCCCAACATTTGGAAGCGATTAGCCTTGACGTCGTAATACTCTTGACCGTCTAGCAAACGGTCGATGTTTTGCCTACGTTTTTAAAAGTTGACTGCAATAAAAGCATTGTACACATTGCAGGCATTTCCTCCGTTGGCGCTCACCGATCGGGTGATCACAGTTCCTACCTTGTTAGAAGTTTGATGACAGTTTCAACCGTAGAAAAGGACAACAAGTGAAAGAGGGACTGCCGATTATCACGATCGTAGCTTCTGTGTTTTTCATTCGTTACCCTTCTCTTAGTCCGAAACTTTTTATCGTCAATTTAACAAGTAAATACAGTCCAACTTGTATACAACTGAATAAATGCAACCGAGATTGGGACACAGTGGTTGCATTCCAGCCTAGGTGTCGATTCTGTGTTTACATGCGGCGCAAGCCAAGCGTGAACGTAGAAAGGGACAGGTAGTGGAGGAAAGAGAGGTCCAAGGATTCAAAGCGAGGAGCGGAAACGTATCGGTGTTACTAATACGAATTCAATTATAAAACTTTTTTATTTTTGACTTTTTCTCATTGAAACTTTTACTAGCGCATTAGAGAGATTTTTCTGATTAAAATGATAGTAAACACGATATAATTTGAATTGTAATTACTTGCTAAAATTGATGTTACAAGTTGGCGAAAAGCCAGAGATCGAAATCAAAATCAGCCGAGGCGTCGGCTCTGTGTTTTCAAAGGTTACATTTATCCAGCCGAGGTGTCGATTCTGCGTCCGTACACATCATTTACATGCAGCCGAATCGTCGATTCTATGTTGTTTATTCTATTATTATTGTTAGTTTGTAAATTACTTTAATTTTCAATAGGAAGAAACTGTCCGGTTTCATGTAAATCACGGGCTTTTCCTAACATCATAAAGCACCGAATTTCCAGTCAATAGTTTCGCAGCATATTCTGAATAAATAAATAAATATAATTCAAACTATATGAAGTACATTATTGTACTTTACAAACAATAATAAAGTACATTATTGTAAGACTAACCGAGTGGGTGACTAAATAATAGTGGGCGTATAAAATGTTCAACTTTTATTCACACAATCGTACACGACGACCGTACACAATGATATCCTGCTGTCCCAAAAATCCACGTTCATGAGGACGTCTTTGACAGTATGTATACTCTTTTGTTTACGACACTCCGCTCGATTGGGTACTTTCCCTTGAAGGGGAAACGCGCTGACAAAATACATATGGCCTCCCTCAACTGTTTGCCTACTTCAATTTTTCTAACTCCGAAAGCACAGCGCTCAGACCTATCGTAATTTCACCCTGCGGCCTTGAGCAGTTTTTGCAGGCGATTCTGAAAGAACTTTCCTGCGGGCCGCTTGCCTGTTGTAAACAGTTTCCATTCAAACAAGCAATCCTTCGATTCCTAATAGCTGAGAGACCCAACGTGGTCATCAGCCATCCTCGATCACCAGGCCTGTTTAGTTTCACTCACCCTCTTTCAAGACCTCACGGAGTCCAAGTCTCCATTATAAAGCGTAGGAAAGCATACTAGAGTCGGGTTAATTGCCCTCGACGACCCTTAAAAATAAGCCATCGCTAACACATTGGTAAAAGTACAACAGTTTTATTGTTGCATTGGCCTCGAAAAGCTGGTCAAAAATATTTTAGCATTATTTTAAAATGTAAAGCCATAGTGTAATAGGTTTTTGGAACGTCAATTACAACAGAACTCAACATATTCAATTAGTTATAGCTCAAAAAATACAAGAAATATAAAAGTGTACTTTGCTGTAATTATGCATATGAGGTAAATTTAATCCTATCACTTATCATTGAAGAACCAAAGCAATATTTGGAAATATGTATTTCGAAGATACAATCCCTCTTGCATATACCACCTTTTACTGTATATGAAATACATGCTTTCAGATAAAAAATTATATAACGGTTTGAATGCAAGATATTGTTATTTTTATTTTTATTCATAACTTCGGTATAAGTGTAGAACAATTACCTCCTCGCTGATTTTGATGATTTTTGGATATTTTATAGCAACCAATATTTTGAACCATTTTTTCCGGAACATACAGGGTGTTCGACAACAGGTGGGCAATATTTTAATGGGTGATTCTAGGGATCAAAATAAGACGAAAATAAAGAATAACGAAATAGCGTTTGCGGCTTTGTTTTCAAGTAATCAACGTTTAAAAATATGAGTAAAAAGCCCCTGAAACCTGCAACCCGCCCAGCACCGGCGACTGAACGTCAGGTCGGCAGGGGTTGGTACAGTCATAACCAAGAATCGTTGAATAGTAGAAACTTACCTCGTACTATTCTGTTTCTCGGTACTGCAGCATTCGGCTTCGATTCTTGGTTATGACTGTACCGACCCCTGCTGACCTGACGTTCGGTCGTCGGTGCTGAGCGGATTGCAGGTTTCTGGCGCTTTTTACTTGAATTTTTAAACGTTAATAATTGGAAAACAAAACCGTAAACGCTATTTCGTTATTCTTGATTTTCGTCTTATTTTGATCCCTAGAATCACCCCTTAAAATATTGCCCACCTGTTGTCGAACACCCTGTATAAGCGACGGTCTCGCTTACTTTCCGAGATATTTACGAAAAACTTTCGATATAACATATTGAATTCTGCCTATAGATGTGGGCCTACGACAGCACATGCATAAGTGTTGGTTGTTATCCGCTGGCCATTTGTCTTCTGTTTAGAAACGAGGGTCGGCGAACGTAAAGGCTCCGTTCATAACTGCATATACCAGACTTCAAGAAATGTGTATTCCAATTTAATTAGAAATGAATATCATTGATGTGATGGGTTAGGAAAGGCTGTATATTTAAATTCGGCTGCCGTAAAGCGGCCGGCAATGTTTTTCTGAAATAATAATAAATTAATTATCAAAACAAGTGTAAAAAGAAATTCTAAGAAATGAACAAAAGCTATAAATGCGTATTATATATTATTTAAATAAAAGCGTTGCCGACCGCCTTACGGCGGCCGGATGTAGATATATACCGTAACCTAACTTATTACATCAATAACATTCACTTGTAATTGAATTTGAATAGACATTTCTTGGAGTCTGGTATATGTAGTTGTGAACGGAACCTTTACTCCTGCTCGACCCTCGTTTCTAAAGGGAAGGTAAGTGGCAACCAATCTGACGCGTATGTATGCTGTCACAAATGAACAACTATAGGTAGAATTTAATGCACCTGTATCGGCAGCTTTCTGCGAATATCTCGGAAACTAAATGAGACCGCTCTTTATATGTATACGAAAAAGTTGTTGAAGAAATCGATTTTCAGTCATTACATGCTAAATCGATCACTTTTTGACGTTACCATCAGTGACGAGAAATGAAAATTGGCGTCACAATGAGCTGGAAAAGGACGCGGTGTACCCCTGTTTCAGGTAGGCGAGTCGTCCGCTAATATGGTCGCTTATCTATCCCGCTGGTCTCAAAGCAATACCAGCAGACCTCGTAATGACCCTATTTATACCTGGAGAACTAAATTAGTAACCACCCTTGGCCGTTGATATTGTTGAAAAAAAGAATACAATATCATATCCGGAAATCGGGAAGGACGTATTTATTATGCAGTTTTACAAAAAAAAAAAATAATAATAGCAACACAAAATAATTATACAAATAATGATCACTTCTTCACGTCAGCATCAGTGACGAGAAATGAAAATTGGCGTCACAATGAGATTGAAAAGGACGCGGTCTACCCCTGTTTCAGGTAGGTGAGTCGTGCGCTCCGCTAATATGGTCGGTTATCTATACCGCTAGTCTCAAAACAATACCAGCAGACCTCGTAATGACCCCATTTATACCTGCAGAACTATTAGTAACCATTCTTAGCCGTTCATATTTTTCAAAAAAAGAATAGAATATCATATCCGGAAATTCGGGAAGGACGTATTTATTCTGCAGTTTTACCAAAACAAAAAAATAATAGCAACAAAAAATAATGATAGAAATAATGATCTCATGACATATAGGTTGAAAATCGCTATCGTAGTCGATAGAACGTCGCGTGAAAAAGAAATTCACGCATCAAAGTCTATCGCCTCTTCCAGGCTCGAACATCCCATTCTCCACGATACATTATATCGTCGTCGACGGTTCGGTCGACGCACACAGATTCAGTTATACGAGCTGCGAATGAGCGCGCGGTCGAGCGTAGAAAACGAACGAACTGCGCTCTACAGAATAAACGAGGAACTAAATTTCTGGTCTGTTTTACCTTGTTGACGTCTTTCGCGAATGAACAGTCAACGAAATCGTAGTTCTCAAAATACTTCTTCCTGGAGACTTGTACATCATCCCTTGAGTGCTCGTTTTATTCTATCCGACCCAAAGAATATTAGTCTGGTGCCTATTTAGACAAACTATTGGCAGAAATGTTTATATTACGAATAAATCAATCTAGGTGAGTCCGATCCGCCATTTTCTTGACCGTTGACAGACAGCAATTTCAATATTTTATAACTTTCTGACGATTTGGATAATATAAGGACCAGACTAATATTCTTTAGAGCCTTCTGAACACATCCCTCAAATTTTTTTACATTCTGTTTAGAAATGAGGACGTATTCTGAGAACTTGCGTCTAGGGATTTTTCTAGGGACTGTCGGTAAAGTTTTCGACGCTAGCATCACCTTAAGGGCACGGAATCGATGTAAGCGCCATTGGAAAGAATCGGGCAATCGTGAAAACACATAATTGAGAAATTCGACATTTGACGGTGTGACATCTAACGTCATTATGCAGAATAAGAAATGAAAGTGAGGTGGCATAGTTGCCAAATCACATCATTTGAGAGTTCTATCGCGGTGTTGCCGCATCTGTGACCATCTACCAAAATGAATTTGCTCGAGCCGAGCAAGATTTTGATTCCTGGCGGACATAGAAAAGGACAGCGCGAGAGAAAGAGAAAGAGTATCATGAATGAAACAACGTAGGGCCGATTGGCGTAAATATAGTCACACGCTACGACAGATTCGATGAGATTCTGTAATACACATAATGTACGCGACTATAAAACTTATAGGAATAAAAACTATATGGCATTAATAATTTCAGGAAAGGAATGAAAAATAAAGACATGTAAATTGATCTATAACATACAATATTTATTGATTGAAATGTAATCAATAAATATAAACAATGCCTTTTCTTTCTCCGCGACGACGTCTACATCGTCGATTACCATGACAGCCACCCCAGCCACGTGTTATTGAAATATAATAATGAATTTTAATATAATTGTATCTGCATATACAGGGTGTCCCGGTCTAAGTGTGACAGAATTATATTAAAATTCATTATTCACTTCTTTATTTCTTATTCCCTTCTTGAAATTATTATGTCAGGTAGTTTTCATTCCTATAAGGGCACAGATTCCTTGTGCCATGACCTGTATGCGTGCACTTTCACAATCAACGGAAAGCATGCACGTATACGCCATGTTTTGAGAGAGACACTCGATTTCGTAGATTCCATTTTTCGTCTCGATAATTGCATAATTGAAATTTTCGCGGGTACACCACACACGGGTAGACTTCGCTACAGGTCGGTCAGGTCCGCTTTAATGCTAATAAACACCATACGTTGAGAAAAATGGAATTTTCGAAACTGTACGATTGAGACAGACGCTGTTGTAAGCAAACAACATGGCTGCCGAATGCTGCGTTCGGCTACATTTTAGCGAATATTGGACGATTTAATTGTTTTTTCACTGATAACAGAGCTGACCAACTTTCCTTGAACTAGCACAATATCACTGAAATTCGATTTTTCACAATTTATCACTTCTGGAAGACGTAAAATGGAATCTACGATTTGCACGCATCAGACGTCAAATAGACATAAGAATAGTTCACTGATTCTCCGTCAGAGGCATTGATGGTATATTTGACCACGTTATCATCAGGGTCGATAAAAACACAAATCAGTCGATAATTTGTCACCACAAACGGCTACGCGAATATAGCCACAAGTAAGGCATAGTTGCCGCAACGTATTAAAACTTCTGTCACGCTGTTCACACCTGTTACAATTCTAATCATCAGCACAATGAATCAGCTCGAGCCGCTAAAGAGGTCTGAGAATGAAACAATACATAATGTGTGGCAAACCACAAAACTGTTTTATTCATATTTATAATCATGGTTTTTTATCAATGAAAAATATACAGATATGCCAGAGAAATGAATTATAAAACTTGCACATTTCGCATATTCTATATGCAAAAAGATATAGAAGGCGATATAAATGTGCTGTTTGTGTTCCTATTTATGTATTTATTATTTACTGACAAGATTTTGATTCCTGCCGGACATACAAAAGGACAGCGCGAACGAAAGAGAGGTAGCAAGAACGAAATAATACACATAACGTATGCGACCATAAAACTTATAGGAATGAAAACTACAGGACATTAATAATTTTAAGAAGGTCAATCGGAGGGAGTGAGGATGCAACAGTTTTACACTAATTCTAAATGCGTCTATAAATAGAAAACAAAGAATCGGCGGCCGAAGCTCGCCGGTGACAGCTGATCGCGCGGACGGTGTAATGCATACGAGTGCAAGTGAGAAAGCAAGATGACGATACCGATGGCTTTGCGAGACAGACTGTGTTTTGTCGCACGGAACGACAACGATTTTGTCATCTTGCTTTCTCACTCGCACTCGTACGAATTTCTTGTCGCGAATATTCTCACCCGCGGGTCTGACGCGATTATTCGCCGGAGATTCGCAACAAAGGGAATAAGAAATAAAGAGATATGTACTAATTTATCATATATTCTTTTTATTATTTTAATTTTAGATTTTGTACATTATTGTTCAATAATAATTTATAATGACGTTGCGTCCTCCTCTACCGCCGCCCCGTCCCCTGCCGCCGCCCCATCCTCTGCCTCCACGGCGGACGCCCCATTTTCCTCGACGGTGGCCACCGCCATAGGCAATTTTCTTTAGCAATTTTTTAATCTGAAATATAATAATGAATTGTACTATAATTGTGACATTATTAAAAAAAAACAAAAGATAATCGTGTAAATTCATTTCCTACTATTGCAGAAATGATTTCTTTTCACGAAAATCTAATTCTGCCACATTCATTACATAGATAAATCAACGTTTTTACTTACTTGCGACGTCGACGGCTGTTCCTCCTTTCTGTCGTTTTTTCTTCTTTTTTGGCTTCTTTTTCTTCTTTTCTTGCTTCCTTTTCTTCTTCTTTTTCTCCTTCTCTTTCTTCTTTTCTTGTCTCTCTGTGTTCTTCGTCTGTCTGCATCTATAAAGAAAGTAATTTATACATAAATAACGTAATATTATTGATATAATATTCTCCTGGCCGATTATACGCACCTTTTCTTCTGACATTTTGGAATGTGATTGTCTTTTGTCGTTGATACTGAAACCACTCGAATGTTGGTGGGGATCAAGACCAAGTTCACTGTTTTATAAAGTAGACCCTTTCCTAATTTCTAATTTCTAATTTTACGGATTGAATTTTTATTTTCATGTTATATATTTTTTTAATAATTTAAAATCATAATGTTATAAATGAATACAACTTGAAAAGTTTTTTTTTAATAAATATTGTCGTCATTGTTCTTCATTTTTCGTAGTCCTTAGAAACACTCCCCACCATGGTGCCCTATGTTTCTCCGTATTGCATTTTACGTTTTCGCGACAGTTGCATTCGAAGCAAGAAATAGATAACATCATTGAATTTATTTCAAAGCTTTGAAAGTGTGAAGTAATCAAAGTGAGAGGTGAATATTGTTGTGTGATAGTGACAATGAGTGATAGTGAAAATGTTCTCATGGTTGAAGTGATTGAAGATAGGAGAAATGAATGTGAACATCAATGTGTGGCGGATAATAGAAGTCGTCGGCCAAAATATACAACCAGTACGAAAAGATATTCGAAAAAAACAGCATGCCGCGAAAGAAGGCGGCGGTTAGCCCTTCAGAAAAGTTCCGTACAATCAACATCCGATGGACAAAGATACACCCCCGAGAAAATTTATTTGCCATTGGATGAAGAAACAGAAACGGCAAATTCGACCAAAATTTTTGAAGAAACGACGAATGAATTGTTTGCAATTGAAGAAAGAAACAATGCAGAAGATGGGAAAAATATTGAAGGCACAAATTCAGAAAATGAAGAATTGATGATACACAAAGTTGTAACGAACGAGCCTGAAGAACAATTCTGTATACCAAATGGCTTCAGTATCGTGGACATGCAGCACATTTTTGCTGAATTTCAGAAAATAGGCGACCATGCTAGAAACAGGGAGGACTGTGGAATTAGACATCTAAAAATAACCGGCATGAAACGGTCGGGCCTGAGGACCACCCTCAGTGTAATGTGCGATATGTGCAAATATAAAGGTGAAATCCACAGTGAACCTGACGAAAGCAATAAAATGGAAACAAACCAGTGTGCAGTTGCTGGAACATTTGTGAATGGAGGCAGTTATGCCCAAATGGAGGAGTTCCTTGCAGCGATGAACATACCCTCCATGACGAAGAAAGAATTTAGAAAGCATCACGATAAAATCGTGAAAGCACTAATTGTTGCTGCAGAAGAAGAGATGGTAGCAGCGGCAGAGGAAGAAAAACGCTTGGCCATTGAAAGAGGCGATATTGTTCCTGGATTTGGAATCCCTCACATCCCCGTTGTGGCCGATGGAAGCTGGATGAAACGATCATATCGGACTGGGACGTATGATTCCGCATCTGGAGTCGGCGTTATAATTGGATACCATACGAAGAAAGTTTTATTTATCGGTGTGAGAAACAAGGTGTGCAGGATTTGTCGATGTGTTGCGAAAAAGAAAGAAAAGCCACGGAAACACACCTGTTTCAATAATTGGAGCGCAAGCCAAGCATCAACAGCTATGGAAAATGATGCTATAGTCGAAGGCTTAAAGACCAGCGTAGAAAAACGTGGGCTGATTTATTCAACACTGATTGCTGATGGGGACAACAGCGTTTATAAAAAAATTATAGATGCGGATCCATATAAAACGCAGATTCGTGTAAAAAAAATTGAATGCACGAATCATTTGTTGAGAAACTTTTGCAGAAAAATGAAAGAAGTTGTAAAGATGACAACACCTGGTCCATTGAGAAGAATCGTTGAAAGCAGCATTCGGCGAATGCGTGCGGACATAGTAAAAGCCGCAGAGTTCAGATACAGTCAGCAAGTAACAACCGCTGAGAAAATTAAGAATTTGTACGCCGACATACACAATGTTCCTAGCCACGTTTTTGGTGAACACGCAGATTGTTCAAAACTACAATACTTCTGTGATGGAACGAGTAAAAAGGATGAAAAGAACATTGTTCCCGAATTGATGAAGATGGGAGTGTACAAATACATCAAAGAAATACTTCGACCTCTGTTGGCGCATGCTGAGAGTTTACTGTATAACAGCAACAATAATGCCGTCGAAAGTTTCAAAGGAATCATCGCAAAATATACAGGAGGAAAAAGATTGAATTTCGGAGAGAGAGGGGATCTTACACGGGAAGATGTGCTGCTGCTGTCCTACAGTATAACACAAAACAAGTGTTGTCGCGTCTGAATACAGCGATGAACAAGAAACCGCCCGTTATTTTACGCAAAATAGAAAATAGAAGGAAGAAAGAAAATGAGAAATCCAGTGAAAAGAGAAAGGAAAAAAAAATTACAAAGCACGTGCGGAAACAATTCCGTTCTGAAAAGGATTCCAATTACGGACCAAACGCTGAAAAGCCGGATATGGCTAACAATATTTATGAATTAGAGGAAAAAAACATATGGAAATGTTACAGAATTGGCAAAATAGAAGAGTTGCCATTGAAGAAGAAACCATCGGTCAAGCGAAAAATCCGAGATGGTTGAATTACAAATCTAAATTATTGACGGCCTCTAATTTTGGAAGAATATGCCGTCGTCGAATTGGTACGCTCTGTGGAATTCAGTGAAGTCGTTAGTACACCTGCAGTACAATATGGACAGGAATGCGAAAAATTCGCACGTGAAAAACTAAGTGTGTGCATTGGTGTTGAAATTAAAGAATGTGGATTATTTATTGATAGTGCCATCCTGTTCTTAGGAGCTTCGCCAGATGGACTTATAGACGAAGAAGGCATTGTGGAAATCAAATGTCCGAAAACGGCGGAGAATTTATTGCCGGAGGAGGCAATCAAAAGTGTTGCAGTTATTCGGCGTATATTTGCAGACGCAGAAGGAAATTCATTGAACAGGAACCACTACTATTACTACCAAGTACAAG
Source organism: Osmia bicornis bicornis (assembly GCF_907164935.1). Classification (NCBI taxonomy): domain Eukaryota; kingdom Metazoa; phylum Arthropoda; class Insecta; order Hymenoptera; family Megachilidae; genus Osmia; species Osmia bicornis. The sequence continues at coordinate 11,657,188 of NC_060218.1, forward strand.
GACAATTACATGTCACAGGTAGAAAATATTGCTTATTTTGTATTTGGACCTGAAAAGGGTTAAAGTACATTAGAGTCGATAGAGACGATAACTTTTGGCAAAACAATATGGAGCCAAAATTAATTCAATTTTATTTATTGTGCATGTCACCGGAATTAATAGATAGCCGGTACAATAGGGGAATGCCCATTCGGGAGCCTCAATTTATAACAGAGGAGAAAGCAAGCTTAGAAAAGCGCAAAAGGTCTCTCTCAGAAAGTAGCACGAATACTGCTACTGTCCGGCGTCGCACTGCACTGTAAAGTGTAGTAACACTGACTCTGTTAATGGTTCACAATTGCATGAAATAGCAATTGTACTCGCGGATCATACGATCTCGTGAATTACGCGATGCCATACTATATTTCGTAAAATTTGTTACAGATTTTTGAAGAAAGGATTCCCGAGAAGAGGTTTTTTGGAGCGAAGCGAGCGTAGGGCTCTAAATTTATTTTTTCAGCTGAAACAATTTTTTTCTTATTCTCTTCATGAAATTATTAATGTCCTATATCATCTATTTCCATTAACTTTTTCTTTTTTCAATATTTATCTTCATTCATCTTCATTCATCTTTGCATGAACATTTTTGTCGTTGAGAAATTAAAAACAGCATTTTCCTCTTCTCGAAATAAACTAAAAAATTATATATAGGTATATTCAAGAAAGCATTACCTACCAGGACAACTGGACTGCAAATATGCTGTCTAATCACGTATAATCGGCAGATATAATCTTACATAATTAATATTACGTTATCTATACATAAATTACTTTCTTCACAGATGGACGAGGAAGAAGAAGAAGAAAAGAAAGAGGAAATGAAAAAGAAAGAGGATAGAAGAAACAGGAGAAAGAGGTCTAAGGAACGAAGTCGGATAAAAGGGAAGAGAAAAGAGAATCCGAGGCCGTCAACGTCGCAAGTAAGTAAAAGCGTTGATTCTTTTATGTAATAAATGTGGCAGAATTAGATTTTTCGTGAAATGGAAATTATGTGTACAACAGTAGCCACTGAATTTCCATGATTGCTTTTTCTTCTTATAAAACATTCATTATTATATTTCAGATAAAACAAATTCAATACCACATGACTGGGATGGCTGTCATGGTAATCGATGATGCAGACGCCGCGGAGAAAGAAGAGGCCGAAACGGGCGGCGGGCAACGGGCGACGGGCGGCTAATTATTGTTGATATATATTGATAATATTTCAATAAATAAATACTGTATATATAGATCAATTTACATCTGTTTATTTTCCATTCCTTTTCTGAAATTATTAATGCCATGTAGTTTTTATTCGTATAAGTTTTATAGTCGCGTACATTATGTGTATTACAGTCTCATCGAATCTGTCGTGGCGTGTGACTCGAACATATGTATTTCCGCCGATCGGTACTACGTTGTTTGATTCATGATACTCCTTCTCTTTCTATCGCGCTGTCCTTTTCTATGTCCACCTGGAATCAAAATCTCGCTCGGCACGAGCGAATTCATTTTGCTAGATGGTCAGGATTGTCACAGATGTGGCAACACCGCGACAGAACTCTCAAATGATGTGATTCAACAACTACGCCACCTCACTTTCGTTTATTATTCTACATAATGACGTTAGATGTCACACCGTCAAATGTCAAATTTCTCAATTAAGTGTTTTCATGATTGGCCGATTCTTTCCAATAGCGCTTACATCGATTCGGAGGAGGCCTCGAAGGAGTCTGTGCCCTTAAATGTCCCGTGTCAATGTGATCATACTAATGCACCGAATGATGTGATTCGACAACTACGCCACCTCACTTTCGTTTCTTCTTCTGCATAATGACGATGGATGTCACACCGTCAAATGTCACTGTGGCGGCACCTACTTCCGGTGAACCGTCCTGTCGGAAAGTGCATTTCCGGCTACCGCAGCGCACCCTTTAACGTTAGAAAATGCGAGAAAATGCGTTTTCCCCTCCCACGCCAACGCTTGGCGTGGGGCATTCTGATCCTCACATTCACCACGGAAGGGTCGAGACAACTGTCCATAGTTTAAGTGTGTGAAATTGTTCGACTAAAGTAAATAGACTACCAAATATTATAGATAGAAGAATTATTCGCGAGACTGATTAGTTTTAAATAAAAGACTGAAATTTCTATTTTTGTGAGAGCTTTAGTGGCGTTAAAACTTTATTTTACCCTACTCGAGAATCATCCGTTGGTACTGTAGAGGCCGCGTTTTACCACGTACGCGAAAGCCCCTACAATTGGTGACCCCGACAGTAGTGAATCGATTTTCCACGAAGGAATCGCGGGTGATTGAAGTGCAATAGAAAAGTGACGCCAACAAACAAAATGCCGTTGCAACGTTCACCCACGCGGGAGGACGCGCAGGGAGACAAGATGGCCGACACAAAGGGAGAGACATCCAACAGGGAGACGTCCATCAATGCGACTACGTTGCATAAATTACCGTCTTTTTGGAAGGAAAATCCGATTGTGTGGTTCGCGCAGGTTGAAGCGGCGTTTGATCTGGCGCGGATCACGAGCGATGATACAAAATATCGTCACGTGGTCACATAGCTTGACCACACGGTTCTTCCGTTTATCGCGGACGTTCTCACCTGTCTACCACTAAAAGGGAAATTTGAGGAAATCAAAAGAAGAATCGTCAACGCCTTCGATGAATCCCCGGAATCGAAATTGAGGCGGGCGCTCAGGGGGTCCGATTTAGGCAACGAGAAGCCCTCGCATTGCCTACAGAAGCTGAGGAATCTAGCTGGTGGTTAGATCGGGGAGGCAGTGCTTCGTACATTGCTTCTGGAAAATTTACCAGAGAACGTGCGGAGCATTTTAGCAATTAGCGACACGGCCGATGTTAATAAATTAGCTTTGTTAGCGGACAAAGTTATGGAGATGTCCGCACCTGTCACAGCAGCAGTAGCGGTGCCCAAGCTCAGTTCGGAGCGACCAGCTCCAAGAGCAAATCACGAAATTAACGGCCATGGTGGAGGCACTTTCTGTTCGGCAGTCGCGACAAACGGAGCACTGCCCACGCTCAACATGGAGACCACGATCTCAGCAGCGAGACAGGTCCGCAAACCGGCGGCCACGTTCTCAGGATGGCAGGGTAGAACTATGCTTCTACCATCGATGCTTCGGGGAGGCAGCCCATCGCTGCGTCATCCCGTGCGCTTGCACCGGACCACCTCCGTCAGCACCGTCATCGTCAACCAGTCCCGCTCAGGGAAACTGAGCGGCCATCCCCGAGTTGAGACGGCATCGGACGGCTACTTGCGGAATTGCCGCCTCATTGTTAGAGATAAGCGAAGTAGCCTTAAGTATTTGATAGATACGGGGGCGGATATTTCCGTATTACCGCTTAACTCGGTAAAAGGAAAACCCTCTCCCGCTAATTTTAAGATTTTTGCAGCGAATGGTACGCCGATTGACACGTTCGGTACTCGGAACGTAATCCTGGATCTCGGATTACGCCGCCCATTTGCTTGGGAATTTATTGTAGTCCGTGTACAACAACCGATAATTGGCACTGATTTTTTGAACAGGTACGGTCTTCTGGTCGATTTACGCAACAGAAGACTAGTCGACGGATTGACCAATTTACAGACGTCAGGACTTACGGTGCAATCATTGGAGCCCTCACTGAGGACAATCGACAACAACAACCGGTATTTTCAGTTACTTAGTCAATTCAAAGACGTGACGCGAACGGTTCGACGACAAGACAACCCGACACATCAGGTACGTCATCACATAGCCGTTAAAGGAACACCTGTAGCGGAAAAGGTTCGCAGGCTACCCCCTGAGAAATTGAAAGCTGCAAAAGCTGAGGGTGAACATTTGCTATCTCAGGGGATTTGTCAGCCGTCGAGTAGCGAATGAGCTAGCCCGTTACTTTTAGTTAAGAAGAAAAGCGGTGATTGGCGGCTATGTGGTGAAGACAGACGACTGAACAGTATCACCATACCGGACAAATATCCAATTTCTCATGTACACGATTTTTCTTTCAATTTACACGGTACAAAAATTTTTACAACACTCGACTTGATTCGTGCTTATCACCAAATTCCGATTGCACCGGAAGATCGTACCAAAACTGCTATAATAACGCCGTTCGGACTTTATGAATTCAATGTCATGACCTTTGGATTGAAAAACGCGACACAGACGTTTCAACGTTTCATGGACACCGTGCTCCGAGGTTTAGATTTTGCATTCTGTTATATAGACGACATTTTAATAGCTTCCACCGACGAGGTTGAGCATGAAGCGCATTTACGGCAGGTGCTCGAGAGACTGCAACAATATGGGATGTCCATAAATTTATCTAAATGCGTTTTTGGCGCAAGTTCGGTGCATTATTTGGGGTACCTCGTAGACAAGGAGGGAATCCAACCTGTGCCGGAAAAAGTTGAGGCAATTAAGAATTACGCTCAACCCAAAACCATCGAAGAGGTACGTCGGCTTTTAGGCGTGTTAAATTTTTATAGAAGATTAGTTAAAAATGCAGCAGCAATTCAAGCTCCGCTCCACGAATATTTAGTGGGAGCTAAAAAGCGTGACAAGCGTGTTATTGAGTGGTCTGCAGAAGCGCTAGATGCATTCAACAAATGTAAGACCTCGTTGGCGAACGCAGCGTTGCTGGTGCATCCTTCGCACAATGCACCGCTGATTTTAGCAACAGACGCTTCAGACAATGCAATGGGTGCAGTGCTTCACCAACAAATCAATGGAGTATGGGAGCCATTGGCATTTTTTTCAAAAAAGTTTACTCCACAGGAACAACGCTATAGTACGTACGACCGAGAACTAACTGCAATTTTGAAATCTATTAAGCATTTCAGACATTCATTAGACCGACGCGACTTCACTATTCAGACAGATCATAAGCCAATAGTTTATGCTTTTCAGCAAAAATCAGACAAAGCTTCGCCTAGATAGTTGCGACAATTAGATTTCATTGGACAGTTCTCTACTCATATAACTCACACACCAGGTTTGGAAAACACAGTGGCTGACGCTTTATCACGGCTGGACGTTATCGATATGCCAGCCGTGGTGAGCACACAATAACTAGCCGAACATCAAAAGACTGATACGGAACTGATACAACTTTTACAAAGCAACACGGCACTGCACTTTAAACAACTTAGACTAGACAATACTGACGATACAGTTTACTGCGACGTTTCGTGCAATAATATAAGGCCTTATGTACCAGCAGCATTGCGGAAGCAAATATTCGATAATGTACATAATCTTTCTCATCCTAGCGGTAGAGCGACGAAAAGGCTGATTGGCAGCAGGTTCGTCTGGCCTAAAATGAACAAGCACATTTTGCACTGGGCCAGAACCTGCATTCAATGTCAACGCAGCAAAGTTGCTAGGCATATAGTTAATATACCTCAACGTATGGTTGTTCCAGAGGAAAGATTTAAACATGTACACATTGACATTGTAGGACCATTACCTCCAATAGACGGATACAGATACTGCTTGACAATAATCGACAGATTTTCTCGGTGGCCTGAGGCATTCCCAATTAAAGACATTACAGCGGTCACAGTCGCTTCAGGGTTCTATGCCACTTGGATTTCAACATTTGGAGCCCCAGCTACAATTACTTCAGATCGAGGCACACAATTTGAAGGAGCTCTATTTAAGGCATTAACAAATTTAATAGGTTGTAAGCATATTCATACTACAGCGTACCATCCTGCTTCAAATGGTATGGTTGAAAGGTGGCATCGTTCCCTGAAGGCGGCAATAATGTGCCATGAAAACAGCAACTGGGTCGCAATACTCCCAGTCGTATTGCTTGGGCTGTGATCCAGCTTCAAGGAAGATATTGGTGTAACTGCAGCAGAAATGCTGTATGGGACTCCCCTTAGGCTGTCGGGGGAATTCTTTATTGACTCTCAACCTCAAGACAATTTTTATTTAGACAAATTTAGAAACTACATGCGACAGATTAGACCAAGACAGGTAGCACATCACGACAGACGTAAACACTTTGCACCAAAACATTTACATGACTGTTCACACGTTTTCATTACAGTCGATTCCGTTAAGAAACCTCTGGAGCAACCATATGAGGCCTCGAGGGAGTCTGTGCCCATAAGTCTTATGGTTGCGTACTTACGTTATGTGTATTATTTCATTCATTCTACCTCCACCAGCGTCACGAATCCGTCGTTCTTTGATGTTTTCGAACATAGAAAAGGATAGCGCAAGAAGGATAAACAAAGAGAGAAATACTCGCAAGCACAATATTTAACCAAATATTATGCTACTAAATGTTGACCGATTTATATTGTGTTTGGCTTCATTTTAATCAGAAAAATCTTCTCCACATGATAGTGAAATTTTTATTAACAAAAAGTGCAAAATAAAAAACTTTATTCGGTGCATTAGTATGGTCACATTGACACGGGACATTTAAGGGCACAGACTCCTTCGAGGCCTCCTCCGAATCGATGTAAGCGCTATTGGAAAGAATCGGCCAATCATGAAAACACTTAATTGAGAAATTTGACATTTGACGGTGTGACATCTAACGTCATTATGTAGAATAATAAACGAAAGTGAGGCGGCGTAGTTGTCGAATCACATCATTTCAGAGTTCTGTCGCGATGTTGCCACATCTGTGACAATCCTGACCATCTAGCAAAATGAATTCACTCGAGCCGAGCGAGATTTTAATTCCAGGCGGACATAGAAAAGGACAGCGCGGTAGAAAGAGAAGGAGTATCATGAATGAAACAACGTAGTACCGATCGGCAGAAATACATATGTTCGAGTCACACGCCACGACAGATTCGATGAGACTCTGTAATACATATAACGTACGCGACTATAAAAGTTATACGAATAAAAACTACATGGCATTAATAATTTCAGAAAAAGAATGGAAAATAAACAGATGTAAATTGATCTATATATCCAATTTATTCATTTAAATATTTTCAATATAGGTATATAAATAATAATTGGCCGCCCGTCGCCCGCCGCCCGCCGCTTGCTTCGGCCTCTTCTTTCTCCGCGGCGTCTGCATCGTCGATTACCATGTCAGCCATCCCAGTCATGGCTATGGTATTGAATTTTTTTTATCTGAAATATAATAATGAATGTTTTATAAGAAGAAAAAGCAATCATGGAAATTCGCATCGATTCTACGAAATTGAATGTCTCTCTCACGCATGGCGTATACGTGCATGCTTTTCGTTGATTGTGTGAGTGCACGCATACAGGTCATAGCACAAGGAGTCTGTGCCCTTAAACCATTAGACGAGGCATGCGAAAGATTGTTTCGAGAGTCACACGGTCGTAATGTGGACGGTCGTTTTATTGTGCGTCTTCCGTTAAAATCTGAGCCGCCAACGGTTGGTCCGGAAACCAGACGTATGGCTATGGGCTCTCTTGCGCATATGTATCGCCGGTTTGATCGTGATCCTAGACGTATATGAAAGTTTGGGACACATGGAACGTGTTCCCGCGCCGGAGCTTGTTAATTCGCGTGCATGGTATCTTCCACATCATGCGGTCGTGCAATCGACGCCGTCCAAGTGGAAGATTAGAGTAGTTTTTGATGCGTCGCGAAAGACTCGCGAAGGCCAATGTTTAAATGATTTGCTCTTGCCGGGACCTGCTCTTCAGCGTGATCTCTCGTTGATCCTATTAAATTGGCGACGGTATTGTTTTGTGTTTACGGCGGACGTTGTTAAGATGTTTCGGCAAATTTGCGTCGTGCGCGTTGATCAAAATTTGCAAAGGATAGTGTGGGCTCCTACCTCGTCGAAGACGCCGGTGGAATACCGTTGACAACTGTGATCTATGGGATGGCGCCGGGTCATTGCACGCCAAACGCGGCAGAAAACATTTTATAGTTGAAATCATATACCTAACTCCGTTCTTTTAATTTTTTGGAGTTCGAATATATATCTGGGTCAATCCACATCACTCCTGATACAATTCCTACAATATATCTACTTTTTTTACATGTTTTTATTTAACTTCACTTGTTGCAAATATCAATTCTTATAATTCATTTTTTAGGCACTTCTAATTCATTTGAATCTTTAAACTTTTGTGCAGGTGGGTATTTTAGGCAACAATACAGTATTATAAAAATGATTAAGTGCATATTGATCCTTTTAAACAATACTTTAACATTTTTGTGCATTCTTTCTTTAACAATCAGTGATTTTACAAAATCATTTTTTGAAACAAATTTTTAAAATTATAATTTGCTGGTCTTGTTTATAAATAAACTGAAATTATAGTTTATGAAGGGATTTTATGGTAGGGACAAATAATACACGTGTTAATTAGAATTACGTATATATTTGGAAACGGAAGAATTCACGAATCAATGAATGATTCTTCATCTGTTTCTTCGTCCGTATCTTCTTCTTCCTCTTCTTCTTCAGCTTCCGAAATTGGGAGAAACATTTCTGTAACCTCTTTTGTATAAGGTTCTGACTTTTTCTTAATATTTTTTCGAAGGCTAGATATTAAAGGGTCTGACGTGACTAGAAGCCTATTCATAATAAAAATAATTAAATAATATTCGATTTTTCGTTAATTATAACGTATTGCAGTAACTTAGAGTCGATATTTAATCCTACCTCTTCAAAACGTCCATATTGCACCCTTCTCTACTAAATTTTCTTGCGTGATTTAAGCGATAATTCCGAACGTACTTGTTTCGGGCTTCCATCGCTTCTTCAGACAACTGTCCGATTGGCACCAATGCATCTTGTATTACCAATGGTCCATGAATAAGAACTTTATGTACTGTTGGCGTCATTGGATACCAGGAATACAACTGTACATACAGTTTAGCTGTGTCCATGGTATAAATTCCGAATTTTTCCACATTGATTTTGTGCCCACTGGATATAACTTCCAAAATAACTTTGAATCTATTTTTATAACAAAACCAATCTTTTTTCAAAAATGTAAAAGCAAGATGAGGTCTTTTTAAGTTAAACTATTGTTGCAGAATTGAGAAAAAGACGATTTTTAATCTATACCTTCTTATTAGACGTATATCTACGCCAGTAATCCTAGCTGATATTTCCGGTTTTTTAAAAAATCTTCGACTTGTGTTCCCATCATTGGAATTGCCTGAAACATTAAACAAAAATTAATTTTCTGCAAATTCATTTTTACAGAGATATTTTTATTTTAAAATTGATAATATTAACTTAAAGTATTACCGTATCCTTGTTTTGGCATATCCACTAATAAGCCCATTTCTTTTCTAAATTTGTCCTGGATTTCCCTCTTTGTTTCTTTCACTATATTTTTATCGGCTTCAGTTCTTACTTGCCATTTTTGTATCGGTAGTTTGTAGGATAAATGCAATAAACTTTCAAAAAATCTGATTCTTGCATGCAAAATTGACAAGCCGAATTTTATTGCATTTGGATCAACTGGTTTTTTTATTAATAAATTATTAAAATCTTTTGAGGTTGCTCCGCAAATGTAACATCTCATGGTTGATACCGTGTTAGTGGCAGCGCACTGTGCGGCGCACAGTGGAACAGAACGGCTCTCGGCGATCAAAATTCGATTTTCATGAATTCGAAAATTGAAAAACTAATTACATACATCGATAGAGAATAAACTGTAGTTTAACGTAGTGTAATCCGTTTTTTCATATTTGCTTCCGTTTTGCCGTGGTTCGCACTCAAAGTCAGTAGAAATTCGTAGGAACGAAACGCTGATAATATTACCCGTAACTTCAATGTACGATTCTAATGAATTTTACTTGGGAAGATTCAATTCAAATGAATGATAAAGTTTACTAGGATAGTATAGATTCTATTAAGTGCATAAAGTAAGTTAAAATGTTAACAACTTTTTAAATAATAGGATCTGATTGAAACGAAGTACATTTAACTAAAATCTCAACTTTAAGTTTGATTTAAAAAAAATGCCACAACTTGCCACATGTTTAATTATTACTACAGGAAAGAGTGAACCTTCCTCTATCAGAATCTGAAAAAGTCGGGTGCACTTTTTTGCACTTTTTCAAGAAAATGGCTATTGAATGAAATTACACCCATCTTGGCCGCTGCGCGCGGAGATGGAAAAGCAGTAACAGATACGATTATTAACCAGTTAACTTCATTCCACGTGTATATTCGTCATCCAAAACTCTATTTCGTCCTTGCAATATGCCATGATAAATTTTCATAATTGTCGAAACTGTTTTCACAAATAATTTGGTATCGATCATAATAAATATTAGGTCATCCCATAAGTTCGTGCCGTTTTTTGAACGGTTACATGTGTTAATGTTGTAAAAATACCTTTAAATTTTATGAAAAAACGTAATCACCCTCTCGATGTATGACTTCTTCCCATTTTTTTGTCAGAGCCATTATTCCGTCATGATAAAATTTCTGTGGTTTTGATTCAAATAATTTTGTAAGCTATTTCAGATGGTGTCAATATTTTCGAACTTTTTACCCACCAAAAAATGTTGTAATGCTCGGAATAAGTGATAATCCGATGGGGCAATATAAATAAATATATTATAATAACACATGTCTTGTAATTTTTTAATTATTAAATCCGTTTTTATTATAGTTATTAACAGTTTTGAGTCAAATTTTTGATAAATGACATAAAATATGTCTAACAAGTGAAGGATATTGAACCCGTTATACTTTATATGTGAATATTTTGACACCCTGTATTACAATATGATTCATATTGATACAACTTATGTACCATAATGTAGGCAAAAACGTCCCAAAATTTCATTAAAATATTTCCAATAGAATCGAAGTTACAGAATTTTGATCGCCGAAAGCCGTTTTGTCCCACTGTGCGGCGTGTGCTCCCTATCTCGCGATTCGTACGCTCTTACAATTGGCGGAGGATGAAAAATCGCGCTTCCCTCTCGGTGCCCAGTGTTTAGTATATAACACGTACGTGGACGACACGTTTGCGGGCGCGGAAGAGCTCGCCGTCGCGGTGCGCACCCGACGGGAGCACATTGACCTTTTAAAATCAGCGGGCGTTGAGTTAGACAAATGGGCTGCGAATCACTCTGATTTGCTGCCGGGCAATACACAGCAATCTGGGACGGAAGACTCAAAATCAATAGGTCTCGATGAGTTTGTCAAAACTTATGGGTTCAGTGGAATCCAAATCGGGATGAATTTCGTTTCACTACGTTAAGCCGGGTATCCACCAGTATCAAACGCCCGTATCGTATCACCGTTCCGAACCCTTTTGAATAGGCAGACGTTGCCTCGTTGCATGCAACGGCATGCTGCGGCGCGGACAACATTTCTTCGTTTCTTGATATAAATGGTTAGGCAATAGGACTGGGCCACTACAGGCGAGGAGTTTCGTTTTGCTGCGTGCCGTTCCAAAGGAACGGAGGCAACGGATCCATCCGAAAAATTTGTCGATTCTTTGCCGTTGCATCGAAGGAAAGGTTCATGCGTTGGCACTTGACATAGCGTTTCGTGCCGTCACTTGGGTTTCAATTTATTTGAAATCTTGGGGTATTATTGGATTCATTTCAAAAGCGATGAAATTATTTATGAATTTAATCTAATTTAATTTAGACAAATTTTATCGTCTAAATATATTTAAACAGATCAATTATCTTCGGTGCTACGCTGTACATAAAAGAGCAATGTTAATAATCACCTGTGTGATTATTGAAAAAGGACAATGTTAATTTTCCAGAGATTTTTCCGTTGCCGAGTATCGAAAGTTCTATTGGTCTGTGATACGGAGGCGAAGGAACGGGCCGATCCGAAAATTGTCGGTTTCTTGTCGTTCAAAGGATTGGTTCGGAAACCACTTGAAACGTAAAAACAACATACCCAGGCGAAGGCCCGAAATGCTATGTCAAGTGGAAACATGATACTTGAGGCACGAGATAATATGATTTGGAATTGGATACATCAGTGAGATAATACTAATGCAACGACTGAACTTTGTTATTTTTCATTTTTTTCTTAAAAAACTGTTACCAAGATATTTGTGACGTTTTTCTGATTAAAATGATACCAAACACGATATGGTTTGGATAATTACACTAAAGAAACAGCATGCAGCAAATCGAAACTTCTCGCCTATAGGAGTTTATTTCAAGACACGAAGAACTATTGTCCGAGCCGTAGCACGCCGTGGCATGCAACGAGGCAACGTCTGCCTATTCAAAAGGGTTCGGAACGGTGATACGATACGGGCGTTTGATACTGGTGGATACCCGGCTTTAGACTTTCAAGGCTTAACCGGAGCAGTAACCAAGCGGTCTGTTCTTTCAAATATTGCGCGCTTGTTTGATCCGCTGGGGTGGTTGGCTCCGATTACAATAACCGCCAAGATTTTGATGCAGGATCTTTAGATTCTAAAGGTTGGATGGGACTCTGTTCTACCACTAGATGTGCAGGATAGATGGCGTGATTATTGTAGCTCTCTTTCAATTTTACCTGATTTATCTATTAGTCGATGGATGGGAGCCTCTTGCGACTCGGGTTCGCAGATTCATGGATTCTCAGACGCCTCATCTCGTGCTTTTGCTGCAGCAATTTATATTAGAATCAATGAGGGAAATGGTCGTTTTCGAGTTTCTCTGCTATCCGCGAAAAGTAAAGTTGCTCCTGTGAAGACAGTGAGCATCCCTAATTTAGAGCTGTGTGGGGCCGTATTACTTGTCAAGCTTCTTTGCCATGTTCGTAAGTTAGATTTTTTACAGGATTTGCCTGTTTTCACTTCGACTGACAGTCAAATTGTTTTGACTTGGCTTCGCAAACATCCATGCCATTGGAAAACTTTTGTGGCGAACCGTGTATCGTTCATCCAGACCGAGTTGCCGAGTGCTATATGGGCGCATGTGCCCACGAATGAGAATCCCGCAGATTTGGCTACACGTGGTAGTAAGCCCGCTGACTTGATACATGCAAACCTGTGGTGGCATGGGCCTGATTGGCTTACGATGCCCGAGGAGCACTGGCCGAAAGCGCTGCTAGCTCCGCAGGTCTTGCATGTTGAAGCGACTCCGAGTGATCCGGAGATTTTGTGTAAATTTTCTACGTTGACTCGGTTAACTCGTGTTGTGACTTTTTGTTTACGTCCATTGGGTAGTTTGCGAAGGCGCAAGGGCAATCTTTCTAAATTACCGGATTTTTTGACCACATCAGAATTGTCTGCAGCATGAATTGCAATAGTTAAGTTGGCACAGGCGCATGCTTTTGATTCAGAAATTAAATTGTTACAGATGGGGAAAAGTTTACCGAAGCGTAACCCTTTGCTTAGTTTAAATCCGTTTGTGGACAAGATGGACGGTGTTTTGCGCGTTGGGGGTCGTCTAGCAAATTCGAGTTTGTCTCACGATCGCAAGCATCCACCTATTTTACCGCGCCGTTCACTTAGTTCACTTAGTCGTTTGTTTGTTCGGCACGCGCATCGTTCCTGTCTTCACGGTGGACCTACGCTCACGTCGAATACGGTTATACAATATGCATGGATTCTCGGTAGGACCCGTCTGGTCAAAACGGAGATTCGACAATGTGTCACTTGTCAACGCATTAAGCCACGTTTGGCCTGGCAAATGATGGGTAATCTGCCTGCCACGCGGATTACATCGGCTCCACCGTTTTCTTCCGCCGGTTTAGATTATGCTGGACCTTTCCAGGTTCGCACTGCTAAGGGTCGGGGTTATAAATGTTATAAGGGGTATATTGCACTCTTTGTTTGTTTCGCGACACGAGCAATCCATCTTGAAGCAGTGAGCGATCTCACGACTCGGATGTTTCTTGCCGCGTATCGGCGTTTCGCAGGACGTCGAGGGGTCTGCCGGAATCTTTACAGCGATAATGCTACTACGTTCCAAGCCGCGGATAAAGAGTTGCGGGCCATGTTTATAGCGGCTTCGGATTTTTATAAGGGTGTAGCCGCCACTCTCGCGAACGACGTAACGACTTGGACGTTCATCCCTCCGAATTCTCCCCACTACGGAAGTTTATGGGAAGCGGGGGTAAAATCTGTTAAACACCACTTGAAACGGGCGATCGGTGATCGACCTTTAACTTTTGAGGAGTTTTCGACTGTCTTAGTAGAAATTGAGGCGTGCCTCAATTCGTGGTCTTTTTTGTCCTTTGAGCGCGGATATTGAAGATCTGCAGGCTTTGACACCTGCGCATTTTCTCGGTGTAGTTTCAGGGTTAATTCCAGACGAGTCACCCCCCGACGTGTCAGAGAATCGTCTTGAACGGTTCCAATTGCTTCAATCGATTCGAAACCATTTTTGGAAGAAATGGTCGGAGGAATACCTGCAACATCTGCACGAGCGTTCAAAATGGCGAGGACCAACGGAAAATTTCGCGGTCGGTCAACTGGTTCTCGTGCGGGACGACCGGTATCCTCCTTCGAAATGGCCTCTCGGGCGCGTTAGTGAAGTCCACCTTGGACCGGATGGTTTAGTGAGAGTAGCCACGGTACGAACGGCTACTTCTTGTTTAAAACGGCATGTTGCGCGATTATGCCCGTTATGGGTAGAGCGGAGTCCATCCCAGCCTGCGGCGGATAGTGCAATGATTTGAGCGCGAGTTAGAGGTTCGTCCGGTGGACGAAGGCGGGCGGAATGTTCGCGTCGCGCGATTGCCTGCTTGCTCGAGCGGTTGGTTTTAAATTTGGCGCTGCGCGAGGGTGTGCGGTTGGACGATGTTACGCGACACTGCGCAGGCGCGAGCGGCGTGTCGGTGGTGGTGGCGAGGTATGGCTTGGAACCGGGCCCGCACATTGAACCGTGATCGGTCAATTTGTGCGGGAGCTTTTCCCAGAATTTTCTGAGTTTCCCGAATCTTGTAAAAGAGTGAATTGTGTTTTGGATCTTGGACTGGTGGTGTCTGTTGACGGGCGCTGTGGCTGTCGGGCGTGTGTCCTATTGTTGAAGCACTAGGTGCTGTCATTTCTGCACGGCCGGGCGATCTTGTGGGTGGTTCAGACGGCTAACTGTGCGCACAGTTCGGCGATCGGTTCATTCTGCCCACCTGGCTAGCCGTGCAGTTAGTGGTGCGTTTTTACGGCCACTTTATCCTCGTTGTCGGGACGCTTCCTGTGATCAGGGTTTGTGATTTTTTTGGTAAGGACCACGACGATTTGTTGCGACGTCGGCGAGACACCATCCGATACGATTGGTAAGAGAGCTCTCGATTGTGCGAATTTATGTAACAGTTGGAATGATTATGCAAGTGCATGCTAGTCTTAATTTCTAGTTTTATTTCACGTTTTATACTATTATATTTTGTTTGTATCTTTTTATATATATATTCTTTTAATATAATTTGTTTGCTGAGACCAGGCTATTTCTCCACTTTTGACTGGGGTTTTTTACAGCCGGTACCCGTAGAATAGAGTCAGTTAGGGTTTTGAGTTATTAAAGTTATTTTTTGTTTTAACTATATATCATTTGTTTTATTTATTTACCGGTGACGCCAATTCCACCTCATGTCCTTCCTCATTTTATTGTAATTCCGAATAGTCGGAACACCAACCTAGCTGAATGCAAGGTGCAGAATACTTTCTTGTCCTTTCTTCCCAGCCAGCTGTATGTCAGCTCTAAGTTGTTGTCTATAATTGAGGACAACACCCTTTTCACAAATTGGTAGTTGTACCATCCCCCCCACCTGTTCTTGCTAATTCCTGAACCTGGAAGTAAAATATTGTTTGTAAATTATGAAAGATAAAAGCTGTTCGATATATCAGTATCTTGCTTACTGCATCTTTAAAATGCTCCTCCTTTGCTGGGAGGTTTCTAAGAGCAACAAATCTTCTTTCCGCGTAAGGGGAAATTTCAGTCCCTCATATCTAGAATATAATGAAACTGGCAGTTCTGCAACAGAGTCAACTTTGCGTGCTAATTTTAATTCCTTCATGTCAGCCGTCAAATCCATTAACAATCCGCGGATTAGGTGGTTTTGCTTGATTAATGTATCCAGGAATTGATTTCTCTCTCTGCAGCATTTACACATCTTTGAATTATTGCATCCTACAACAAGTTGTTTGTTAGGTATTACATTTGTTGAAATACATTTAATCATGTTTAGAAATTATGTAAATGAATTAACTCACCGCTACTGCTGGGACCTGCCGTGGCTGTTACGGTGGGAGCTGTCGCGGATGATACGGCTGCATTCCCTGCAGCACTATCGCCAAACGTTGTCACTACAAATTGTAGAGAATAGAATTACATACGTAATTGAAATGATATGTTTTGTAATGCATTTATATGTTTTGTAATACCGTAGTCACATACTTTCCTTTCTCCCTTCCGGCATCGGTGGAGGCGAGGGTAAAGTCTGGGAATCACTCTCCGATGAGACAAATCTGCGAGTCCTTTTTCGTCTCCGCATTGTCTCAACTTCTGACTGAAGGTCGCTAGTGTTCTTCGCTATCCTGGCTTTTTCTCTTGCTTTGATATAAGTATCTGAAAATGTGCAATAGCATGTTATAGTGCTTACGCGTTTATGTTATCTAACAATTTTAACTTACCAAAAATGCCGTGCTTAAAAATTTGAATGGTATGGGTCGGCCAGTATAAATTTACCGGCTCGGACCTTTTAATTGCGGCTGTTAAGCCGTTTCTGTGCAACAATGGCCAGTGGCATAAATCTCCTCGCATCTAAGTTGACGGGACAGCCTCGACGGTACCGTCTTCCACAAACCTCACGACAGTCCAAGTGTTTGCTGACATATTTTGTTTTCCTAAAAAATCTTAGGCGAGATTACTTTTTCATGCTAAGAGTACTAATAACTACTAAATGATAAATTAAAAGATGAACTAAAATGATAAAGGTGTTGTATGACCAACTCACCGTCAACAAAGATATCCTAACACAAACATATCCTAGTCATAGTTCCAGCTCATCTAGCCTCCTGTACTCAGTCATCCTATTCCTTGTACCTTGATCTCTCATAGTCCTAACTAATCTAGCTTCTTCTCCCCAGTTATTCATCCTGCCCCTTGTACTTTGGCCATCCGCTGACCACCGGTTACTCATGCTTACCCTATATATACATGTACCCCGTGT
This sequence comes from Osmia bicornis bicornis, assembly GCF_907164935.1. NCBI lineage: Eukaryota > Metazoa > Arthropoda > Insecta > Hymenoptera > Megachilidae > Osmia > Osmia bicornis. The sequence goes on from NC_060218.1 coordinate 11,674,293, forward strand.
AAAACGTCTTGCTAGATTTTTCTGTAGTCAGTACCAGCGTGCGCTTCTTGCCGTTCGTCTAATAAACGTCTTGGTTTTAAAGTGTTGTACTTGATTCCCCAACCCGGAATTCAACAAAGGTAACAAAAAAGGCAAGTTTAAGTTGTGAATATAGATAAATACAAATGGACAGAGAATTACCGATTGGAATGAAGCGAGGGAAAAATGACAAATTTTTTTGCATGTTGTAATTTGGCACATTTATAATGAATATTTCTGAAGTCGAATATTTCAGAAGGTCCTAAATTTGGCTGTACTAAAAAAATACCCAACAGTGACGACTTACATGGCTGTATATAAAAATCTGCTGCAGTTAAAAATTTTCGACCTATTAATTTATATTCGTTATTTACTTCAATTGCATTTTGCATAAGAATGATACTACCGTCGCGAAAACTGCAGCAGTTGTTAGGATCGGTAGTATATAAAATAAAATTGTTAAATACAACCGTTTCAAATTGCTTTGAGACTGAAATATTTTCTATTAAGGGGGTAGACACGGCACGTGACCTCTCCGATTAGGGACGTCGGTATATACAGTATGTACTTGTCTCGTTGGGCCTGGTGGAGCCACTTGCGTGTTTTGTTACGAACTTGAAAGGTTTAATTCTTAGCTAGCGTGCGCGCAACACGATCTAGGAAGGCAACAGCGCCACAAGTATTTTTACAAACACATTCAAACGCTCATCTTGTCAGAGGCATCGCGACGATACGCCTGAAGAACAAAAGCGAAACATTGGCGCGTGTTTAGAGTGAGATGTACGGTGATCATGCTATCCTTCTTTCAACCCAAATGATAGAATTGTCCCGCTCCGATAAATTCTGACTGACCAAACGCGTGGATTTTATTGTACATAGCACACCGTAGCACTCCCCGCTGCTGAAAAATATATGCCTGCTCTGAAGAACCGAAGGAACGTGCAATCTGAGAATTATTTTTAGAAAAGGTTATTAACTTTTTTAAATAAATATTTTTTAATTAATAAAAGTATACAGGATACGTCATGCCATTGGGACGGGTTATATCTTGAATTTGGTAAGAGATAGGGAAAAGCTGTTTATGTAAAAGTTCAATGGTATGATAATGTATATTTTTCTGTGATTTCATTTTCTTCGTGAATGCAACGATGCACTCAAAAAATGCAAATCCATTTTTTATATAAGTAGAATTGCATTTTTTTTTACTTGTGTCAACTCCTTGAAACATTCTGCATAAAAAAGTAATATGGTACTATTAGAACTAATAAATGGAGGGACCTCGCGTCTGTACAGTAAAAGTTGAATATGTGCAACAATTCATATATTCAGCAGAGGTGTCGAATCTCGGATTATATGCCATAGCCAGCCAAGCGTGAACGTAGAAAGGGACAGACAGTGGAGGAGAGAGCGAGAGGTCCAATGATCAAAGGAAAGAGCCGAAACATATCGGTGTGACTAATACTAATTCAATTATAAAACTTTTTTATTTTTGACTTTTTTTAACCGAAATTTTTACTAGCGCATTGGTGAAATTTCTCTGATTAAAATGATACCAAACACGATATAGTTTGAATGAGGCGAGGTTTGTTATGGGGCGCTGTGAAATATCCAGGCGGACGGCAGTCAAATCTTAGAGAAAAGGGACAATCTCAACATGCAGAATGAGAGAAGGACAGCATGACTGTAGTGCGTCTCACTCAGCGTTCGTGCGTTGTTGCCTTTTTCGCTTGCCTTCGCAGCACAGTTCGAGTGACGTAATCAAGCTGACGCTTGATTCTGGCTATGATTCCAGATCGGCAGCCTTTCTACTTAAACGCCACCTTATAACTACTAGCTGAACTAAATTTGTCACGTAACTTGCTCTGTAGTATCTAGATAATGGCGGAACTCGTCTTTGGGAATGCTTTTACGGGAATACACTTTTCGTCCTTATATGAGAAGATTTTGATCTAAATAAGGGTTCATTCGAAAGAGGAAGGTTCAATGCAGGGCGGTCTGGTCACCGTTTGAGTCACAGAACTGTTTTAGTGACCTAAAAAATACTTGGAATCTGCGGATGTATTTTGTCGATTCTTCCTCTACTTTGGACACTCATATTATTAAATATCGACACAATCTCGTTGAACCATGACCAGACCGCCCTGCATTGGACCTTCCTCTTTCGAATGAGCCCTCACCCAGCCCCAAATCTTCTCATATAAGGACGAAAAGTGTATTCCCGTAAACCCCTTTTTAGGCCCATTTTTGCCGGTAATGTCACCTCGCTGCATTACCCGTGTCTACCCCCTTAAGCACTGTCCGAAAGACATTGTCTCAGAGTATGCATCAACCTAAGAAAAACAAGAGAATCTAACTACACTAAAAACTACAAAAACATAATATTACACAACAAAGCCAACATCCACCGCATAGACTCCTTCACAATCAAAATCTGCAGAAATTACTTCGCCAAAACGGGCATATCTCCACTTCTGACAGATCTTACCCAGAAATTGCACGACGACACTCAATTGTTACGTTGCGCGACGCGAGGCGAGCGCACAACGTAAAAGAAGAAAAATAAAGATCTTTCCTTAATTCTGGGTGATGAGAAAGGTATCGCTGCCACTAGTTCTGACCGCGTTGTAGGGTCTTTTGCGTACGTGGTAAGGCGCGGTCCCTACAGTACCAACGGGCGATTTTCATGAAGGGGAAAAATAAAGTCTCGACACCACTAAAACTTTCACAAAAAATATAAATCCCGATCTTTTATTTTAACTAGTCAGTCTTACATATAATTCGTCTATCTATAATGTACAGTAATCCTTTTGCTTTGGACACACATAAACTTAAACCATGGACGGGCGTCTCGACCTTTCCGTGGTCGGTCGAGGAAACGAATGCCTCACGCCAAGCGTTGGCGTGGGAGAGGGAAAATGCCTTTTCCCGCGTTTTCTAGCGTTACAGAGTGCGCCGCGGCAGCCGGAAGTGCACTTTTCGACGGGACGGCCCACCGGACGTAGGTGCCGCCACACTACCCCCCTCCAAGTCGCTTGACCTGTCAGGGAGAGCAGACGACACCACCCGAGCATATGTTCTCGGCGGATCTCTACGTTCAACAATTTCCATAAAAGCTGGTTTAAGCCGTTCCGTCGAAAATGTTTGGGCCTTACCCTTAAAATCTATAACAAATACGGTATCCGTGACACGCTCTAGCACACGATACGGGCCCTCATATGGTTGCTCCAGAGGCTTCTTAACGGAATCGACTCTAATGAAAACGTGTGAACAGTCATGTAAATGTTTTGGTGCAAAGTGTTTACGTCTGTCGTGATGTGCTATCTGTCTTGGTCTAATCTGTGGCATGTATTCTCTAAATTTGTCTAAACAAAAACTGTCTTGTGGTTGAGAGTCAGTAAAGAATTCCCCCGGCAGCCTAAGGGGGGTCCCATACAGCATTTCTGCTGCAGTTGCACCAATATCTTCCTTGAAGCTGGATCGCAGCCCAAGCAATACGATTGGGAGTATTGCGACCCAGTTGCTGTTTTCATGGCACATTATTGCCGCCTTCAGGGAACGATGCCACCTTTCAACCATACCATTTGAAGCGGGATGGTACGCTGTAGTATGAATATGCTTACAACCTATTAAGTTTGTTAATGCTTTAAATAGAGCTCCTTCAAATTGTGTGCCTCTATCTGAAGTAATTGTAGCTGGGGCTCCAAATCTTGAAATCCAGGTGGCATAGAACCCTGAAGCAACTGTGACCGCTGTCATGTCTTTAATTGGGAATGCCTCAGGCCACCGAGAAAATCTGTCGATTATTGTCAAGCAGTATCTGTATCCGTCTACTGGAGGTAATGGTCCTACAATGTCAATGTGTACATGTTTAAATCTTTCCTCTGGAACAACCATACGTTGAGGTATATTAACTGTATGCCTGGCAACTTTGCTGCGTTGACATTGAATGCAGGTTCTGGCCCAGTGCAAAATGTGTTTGTTCATTTTAGGCCAGACGAACCTGCTGCCAATCAGCTTTTTCGTCGCTCTACCGCTAGGATGAGAAAGGTTATGCACATTATTGAATATTTGTTTCCGCAACGCTGCTGGTACATAAGGCCTTATATTATTGCACGAAACGTCGCAGTAAACTGTATCGTCAGTATTGTCTAGTCTAAGTTGTTTAAAGTGCAGTGCCGTGTTGCTTTGTAAAAGTTGTATCAGTTCCGTATCAGTCTTTTGATGTTCGGCTAGTTGTTGTGTGCTCACCACGACTGGCATATCGATAACGTCCAGTCGTGATAGAGCGTCAGCCACTGTGTTTTCCAAACCTGGTGTGTGAGTTATATGAGTAGAGAACTGTCCAATGAAATCTAATTGTCGCAACTGTCTAGGCGAAGCTTTGTCTGATTTTTGCTGAAAAGCATAAACTATTGGCTTATGATCTGTCTGAATAGTGAAGTTGCGTCCGTCTAATGAATGTCTGAAATGTTTAATAGATTTGAAAATTGCAGTTAGTTCTCGGTCATACGTACTGTAGCGTCGTTCCTGTGGGGTAAACTTTTTTGAAAAAAATGCCAATGGCTCCCATACTCCATTGGTTTGCTGGTGAAGCACTGCACCCATTGCATTGTCTGAAGTGTCTGTTGCTAAAATCAGCGGTGCATTGTGTGAAGGATGTACCAGCAACGTTGCGTTCGCCAACGAGGTCTTACATTTGTTGAATGCATCCCGCGCTTCCGCAGACCACTCGATGACACGCTTGTCACGCTTTTTAGCTCCCACTAAATATTCGTGAAGCGGAGCCTGAATTGCTGCTGCATTTTTGACGAACCTTCTATAAAAATTCAATACGCCTAAAAACCGACGTAACTCTTCGATGGTTTTGGGTTGAGCGTAATTCTTAATTGCCTCAACTTTTTCCGGCACAGGTTGGATTCCCTCCTTGTCTATGAGGTACCCCAAATAATGCCCCGAACTTGCGCCAAAAACGCATTTAGATACATTTACGGACATCCCATATTGTTGCAGTCTCTCGAGCACCTGTCGTAAATGCGCTTCATGCTCGACCTCGTCGGCGGAAGCTATTAAAATATCGTCTATATAACAGAATGCAAAATCTAAACCTCGGAGCACGGTGTCCATGAAACGTTGAAACGTCTGTGCCGCGTTTTTCAATCCGAAGGTCATGACATTGAATTCATAAAGCCCGAATGGCGTTATTATAGCAGTTTTGGTACGATCTTCCGGTGCGATCGGAATTTGATGATAAGCACGAGTCAAGTCGAGTGTTGTAAAAATTTTTGTACCGTGTAAATTGAAAGAAAAATCGTGTACATGAGAAATTGGATATTTGTCCGGTACGGTGATACTGTTCAGTCGTCTGTAGTCACCACATAGCCGCCAATCACCACTTTTCTTCTTAACTAAAAGTAACGGGCTAGCCCATTCGCTACGCGACGGTTGACAAATCCCCTGAGATAGCAAATGTTCAATCTCAGCTTTTGCAGCTTTCAATTTCTCAGGGGGTAGCCTGCGAACCTTTTCCGCTACAGGTGTTCCTTTAACGGCTATGTGATGACGTACCTGATGCGTCGGGTTGTCTTGTCGTCGAACCGTTCGCGTCACGTCTTTGAATTGACTAAGCAACTGAAAATACCGGTTGCTGTTGTCGATTGTCGTCAGTGAGGGCTCCAATGATTGTACCGTACGTCCTGACGTCTGTAAATTGGTCAATCCGTCAAGCAGTCTTCTGTTGCGTAAGTCGACCAGAAGACCGTACCTATTCAAAAAATCCGCGCCAATTATCGGCTGCTGTACACGGGCTACGATAAATTCCCAGGAAAATGGGCGGCGTAATCCGAGGTCCAGGATTACGTTCCGAGTACCGAACGTGTCAATCGGCGTACCATTCGCTGCAAAAATCTTAAAATTAGCGGGGGAGGGTTTTCCTTTCACCGAGCTAAGCGGTAATACGGAAATATCCGCCCCCGTATCTATCAAATACTTAAGGTTACTTCACTTATCTCTAACGATGAGGCGGCAATTCTGCAAGTAGCCGTCCGATGCCGTCTCAACTCGGGGGTGGCCACTCAGTTTCCCTGAGCGGGGCTGGTTGACGATGGCGGTGCTGACGGAGGTGGTCCGGTCCAAGCGCACGGGATGACGCAGCGATGAGCTGCTTCCCCGAAGCGTCGATGGTAGAAGCATAATTCTACCCTGCCATCCTGAGAACGTGGTCGTCGGTTTGCGGACCAGTCTCGCTGCTGAGATCGTGGTCTCCATGGTGAGCGCGGGCGGCGCTCCGGTTGTCGCGACCGCCGAACAGTAAGTGCCTCCACCATGGTCGTTAATTTCGTTATTTGCTCTTGGAGCTGGTCGATGCGCTCCGAACTGGGTTTGGGCGCCGCTACTGCTGCTACGACCGGTGTGGACATCTCCAGGACTTTGTCCGCTAACAGAGCTAATTTATTGACATCGGCCGTGTCGCTAATTGCTAAAATGCTCCGCACGTTTTCTGGTAAGTTTTCCAGGAGCAAAGTACGAAGCACTGCCTCCCCGATCTGGCCACCCGCTAGATTCCTCAGCTTCTGTAGGCAATGCGAGGGCTTCTCGTTGCCTAAATCGTACCCCCTGAGCACCCGCCTCAATTTTGATTCCGGGGATTCATCGAAGGCGTTGACGATTCTTCTTTTGATCTCCTCAAATTTTCCTTTTAGGGGTGGACAGGTGAGAACGTCCGCGATGAAAGGAAGAACCGTGTGTTCAAGCTATGTGACCACGTGGCGGTATTTTGTGTCATCGCTCGTGATCCGCGCCAGATCAAACGCCGCTTCAACCTGCGCGAACCACACCACTGGATTTTCCTTCCAAAACGGCGGTAATTTATGCAGCGTAGTCGCATTAATGGACGTTTCCCTGTTGGATGTCTCTCCCCTTGTGTCGGCCATCTTGTCTCCCTGCGCGTCCTCCCGCGTGGGTGAACGTTGCAACGGCATTTTGTTTGTTGGCGTCACTTTTCTATTGCACTTCAATCACCCGCGATTCCTTCGTGGAAAATCGATTCACTGCTTTCGGGGTCACCAATTGTAGGGTCTTTTGCGTACGTGGTAAGGCGCGGTCCCTACAGTACCAACGGGCGATTCTCATGAAGGGGAAAAATAAAGTCTCGACACCACTAAAACTTTCACAAAAAATATAAATCCCGATCTTTTATTTTAACTAGTCAGTCTTACATATAATTCGTCTATCTATAATGTACAGTAATCCTTTTGCTTTGGACACACATAAACTTAAACCATGGACGGGCGTCTCGACCTTTCCGTGGTCGGTCGAGGAAACGAATGCCTCACGCCAAGCGTTGGCGTGGGAGAGGGAAAATGCCTTTTCCCGCGTTTTCTAGCGTTACAGAGTGCGCCGCGGCAGCCGGAAGTGCACTTTTCGACGGGACGGCCCACCGGAAGTAGGTGCCGCCACAGCGTATGACACGTTAGCGTCCTCTACGGTAAGAACAAATTAAGGTGATGCAAGCGTCGAGGCTGAACTCCGAATTTCGCATCGGTAAAACAGACCATGTTTGATCGAAAATTAAGCTGAATAGAAACTGATTTAAGCGCCACCTGAATTATTGCATCCAACTAACGGTATGCTACACTACGTTACCTTTCGCAAATACCTAAATGACACATGTGTGCTATATGTATAAGTACTGTGCGTTGCAGCTAAGTTGCCGAGCACCTACAAATTGAACCGACAGAGGGGCAAGGGGACTGTGCGTTCGCTCCACCTAATCCCCTCCAGGAACCCGTAACTTGAGAAGTCAGCGGTCACAATGCATAGGCGTAAGATTTCCATATTCGCGGAAGATACATTTAATTATATAAACATGCGATTTTTTCGGGATATTAATGGATTTTTTATAATACTCGTTCTTGACAACAGTTGTTATTATGCAAAATTTATTGGAAATTACATTATGGAAAATGTAAAAACTCTCTTGTTTTCTTAATAATGTAAACCCCGAATCTACCTCTACGCCAATGCATTCAACCCGCCGCTCGCTATCTCTTCATCTCATTCTGTTTCAATGTCTGTCCTTGGCGACGTTCGTCACGCGATAGATTTGTGGATGTAAGGCCCTCAGTCAATAAACATAATACGTGTGACTGGAGGTAAGTCAACGAATTTGATTGGACGGCAACTTAGCTGCAACGCACAGTACTGTCCACCGATGACAAGATGTCCCGCGGGACGGCACAGGGGCAAGGGGGAACCCTCGTTCGCTCTGCCAGTTCCCCACCGTTTGACGCTTTCGTAACGCCAACGTTTGGGTTGTTGACGACGCACGTTACATAGGCGTAAGATTTCTGTATTTACGAGGGTCGGGTTTTCTGACCTACGGTTAATTATTTCGTACTTTATTTAATATATTTAATATATCATTTCGTACCTAAAAAAAAACTCAAGTGGTTTAGTTCGGTTTCGAATAAATTATTTTGTTTTAAAGCATATGCCACTACTTTTCGGATCCACTGTATGCCTACGCCAATGCTCGCCTCGCACTATCTCACTCAGCCTCGATACGTCTCATCGACTTTCTTCGTCACACGGTCTGAATTAGTGTGCGTGATCGTTTTAGCCAATAGCTCGCTAGAACCGAAAATGCGTGTGAAATGAGGTGTCTCCCTTCCATTCTGACCAATCAGATTTGCGGCCTTCTCATGAGACATCTTGTCATCGGTGCACAGTACATAATTAAACAATACTGACCATGCATTCATTATTATTAATTTTCTTTCCGTAAAATTGTATTTGCAATGTGGTACACTTCAGAATCTTAAAGACATAGTTCCTGAGAATAAATATAACAGCAATTAAATAGAAAAAAAGCATTTTCGCAGCCAATTCGCTCGTATTATTTGCTGTATAATTAATAAATATACCATAGAAATAATGATACAGTTATTAATTAGTCATCAAATAATAACGATTGTCCAGGTCTCACCACGGGGAGGTTGCTGCGGGTGGAGACCCGCCCTACCTCATCCCATCCACCCTCCATTTATGCAAATTTTTATTTTTATTCAATACCATCATCCTCTTGATGCACATTTGCAAAACGTTTTTAACTGTTGTGCAAACGAACAACAAAAGGAGCATTATTTTTATTCACTACCTACCTATCCACTTATCTATACATATATTTACGTAGATTTTTGCTTTTTATTCCTATCGTAACATTTTTTAATTTTGATTTTGATTACAGATCTGTAATTAATAAATATGCAATTGCATATTTGTCCTACATACTTATATTACTAAGAATATCTACCTATACGAGCGCTCGTAATTATATTAAAAATTCCCTTGAATCTAACGCTTCCTAATTAAACACTGCAGTGTTTGACGATTATATCTTAATGACTATATACATAACTAAGTCCAATGAATTTGTTGATTTTGTTGTCCTCACCAGAATACTTCCTAAAATAAAACTGAAAAGGATTAAGCATAATTTAAGAAAATAATAAGGCTCATGTAGCCTTAATCATAAATTTACAACTTGCCTGAAACAAACAGAAAAGGATTAAATACAATTTTCGAAAATAGTATGGTTTCAATATTACCACTTATAAGAATCATTTTTCCTTTTCAATCATTTTCACCTTGTTTTACTTAATTGGATACATTGAACTCCATTTATGGACGCCAGATTTTATATTACATTTCTTCCAGTTGCTTATCCGATATTATTATTTCATACTTCCTATAAAGATATTTCTCTGTAACAGAAACTGATTAATTGAATCTAGATACAGACAAAGAAAAATTAACAGCTGGAAAGAAGATACATTAGTAACAATAATATTTTATAAAAGTCAGAGTGGTTGTTAATAATTCAAAATCAATTTGATACGAAATATGAATTTAAAGCAAATTTCAGTACCAAAATAAAGAGAAAAAACATTCAGAAAAATATATATTTGAGTTAAGTAATTTGAGTTAAGAACATTAATTATTTCATTTTATTGTATTTAATATTCGTTCATTTCGCGACAAATAGCAGACAATATTTTAATTGAAATAACTGCATTTTACTGCAATATATAGTACGTACAACCACGACTTTACTCGACTTTATTGCATAATATTATTCAATACAGCTTTCAATGCAAATTTATTGTAAATGGAAAAACTGAAAAAAAAAATCACGAGTGGACTTTGCTATTCAGAAAAAGAATTTGAAAATTCATAAAAGTAATTTAATTAGCTTCTCCGTAAGCTTGAAACAAAACATCGCGATCAAAAATTAAAACTAAACAACTCGAACAACAATTATCCCCAACTTTTGTTTAATTAAAGTAGAAGTAAAATTTAATAAGCTATCTCGAATGAACAAATATTCCTTGAAATAAATTATCACCAATCATCAAAAAATAAAATGAATTTCGATTTTAAATAAAACTTTGAATAAAGTTCTCTTCAAAACTTTATCGTATCTAATAATATCCTGAAAACATTAAATTCATATATTATTTAACAGTATTTCCAATAACCGAATACTCAAAATTTTCAAAATTAAAAAATGGGAAGAAAAAAGAATGGGGGCATGGCAGTGGGAGGGAGGGTACAGGGGAACCTGAAAAGAAAAGTTTGACTGCCCATAAGAGCAATCCCTAAGCAAACCCTATAAAACACACTGAAATCACACGCAACACTAATTTAAAAATTGCAAACATTCTGAACTATGACAAAACATCGGCTGGCAACGAAAGGTCTCACGGCCCCTAGACTTACGCCAGACGCTACATACCACCCACCCCGCCTGGACGTCGTAACGCCAGGACAGAGTGCACCCCTTCGCTAAGAGCGCTACCCGCCCGTCCAACACGTTGCATCCAACGGTGTCAGATTTGCGGACGCCCATAGTATAGACAAAAGGACTACAGTTTAGAATATGGTAACATATTTTCATATGTTCCGTATTCTAAAGCTGCGCCTGCAAAGGCCTAGTAATGCATGGGTATATCTCCCAGAGATGGTGTTCACGGTCTTAGGCCGCGGAATCCTTGACTAGCAATGGATTCCCACCGAATGTGAGTCATAGTTACTTCCACTAATTTAATAAATGCAAAAAAGTAAAAAATTTAATAACAATCGCGAATTCATTCGCAACACTAATTTCATTAATTATATAATATGTACAAATTCACGCGTATGCGTGAAGGCTGCTTCAGTATGTGCAACGCTAAGCTGATAAAAAGAAAAAAAGAGAAAACGCGAACTGTAACGCAACACTACTCAAATCTACCGAATTTTGTAAGACGCACCACTAATCTAAAAAAGGGGTACAACCAATCCAAGGCTGTACCACGGCAGCTGGTCCATAGCTGTCTTATGGACCATGGCAAATCCACTGGATCGTTTTGGGGCATTTCATCATATATCGCAACTCTAATGCAAAACGCGAATATTCATTACCGCAACACTAATTAGCAGGGAACTCTATAAACTAATGCAAAGCAATCGCGTATTTATAAGTCGCAACACTGGGAAACAATCACGCTAATGTCATTCTCAACGCTATCTCTAACAGACATGCAATTAAAATGCAAAAAAGGGGGATTCTCAAACCGTGAGTCTTTCATTCGCAACACTAAAACAATCAACATTAAAAAGCAAAATTCTAAAAAATCTTAAAACAATCAACATTAAAAAACAAAACTCTGAAAAATCTTAAAGCAATCAACATTGAAAAGTTAAATTCTATTTTGAAGCAATGCAAAAAGGAAATGCGATATTTAAAGTTCGCAACACTAAATTGAACCCTGATCGATATTCATTCGCAACACTAAATTGAAAACGCGATTTGTCCAAAATCATGGGGGTCACGGGCCCCCTCTTGTCCTGAAATTACAAAACTACAACTACAGGCGAGCACAGTGACAAAGTAGTAACGATAATGATTTCCCATCCGTTTTTGCAAAAGGATGCAAAATCATTAGTAGTTCCCCTCTTGAAAGACAGTTTGTCGGGGCGCTTCGGCATATAGCCTTTTCTTTCTTCGGGCGGTCCACCCACCTGAAACTTATATCTAAAGCTCGAGACTTGCAAATTCGCAAAACAAAAGAAAAAACAATCAACAGAAAAGAAAAATCGCGAAACTCTAATTGACACGTGGACGAAAAAGGACTTTATATAAATCGTTGTTCGTGCACACGTGCCGTGCTCGAGCAGAACTTGTGCGTTTCGTGCCATCCCGATAGCGTATGACGACTTATGAAGTCGCCAAAAATTTGAAAAATTGTACAGATAGAATCGAAGGCGAACGGCATACTCCGTTCGTATCGATGGTATCGTCAATTCTTCAAATATATTCCAGGTACAGGTTGATCACGCGAAATCGCGCCTACCCGACCAAGAGACTGTGACAATCTGTCCCAGCCCTACCTACTTACAATCTATCACACACAACAGAAGGTATACTACCTACCTACCTAACGCTATATTTAAAAAAGGCAAAATCACATTCTCACAAAAATTCATTCCACGACCCCCATACACTCCACCTGTGCGCAAGAGCCTACACTAGGGAGAACGTCTCGGGACGCCTCCGTCACCCGTATTTCATCTCACATCACACTCTACGGTACGTACCATTTTTCACTGAAATCGTCTGGCAAGGCTAGCAATCATTGCGTATAATGATAATTACAAAATTTAATTAACTACTTTGATATAGAATATTTCATAATAATGGTAATAATCATGGTAATAGTAATGGCAATATAGTAATAGTAATGGTAATAATATTATTTGGTTTGTACGTTCATTGTGCATCTTGTTGAATAAAATATTATTTCAAATTAAAAGTTAAATAAAAAAGTTATTAAACCGATGCAATCTCACAGCCTAAAAACACACACACCATATGTGGAAATTACGTCGTGCACGATATACTAACACAATGCCAGCCGCTTATTAATTATTATTCTTATGAACTAGATCATCGTGCCCATTGCCTCTACCCATCCAAGTAGCACCTGGGCACCTGAATGGGCTTTGGCAATCAACACGGAAAGGGTTAAACCTGAAAATCCTTATCTACAAACATGATTAGTACATAAACATCTAATGGCCTAATATTTCACTATTTTAATAAAAGTGACTCGACTTTGTAAATATAAAGCTTTAAGAACAAATACTGAAAAGTAAAATTGAGCAACTATGACGCAAACATGGTGCACTGCTAATATCAGCTGGCAATACCACCCACCCCGCCTGGCTGTCGTAACGCCAGGACAGAGTGCACCCCTTCGCTAAGAGCGCTACCCGCCCGTCCAACACGTTGCATCTGACACGTGTCAGATATGCCCATAGCATAGACAAAAGGACTACAGTTTAGAATATGGTAACATATTTTCATATGTTCCGTATTCTAAAGCTGCGCCTGCAAAGGCCTAGTAATGCATGGGTATATCTCCCAGAGATGGTGTTCACGATCTTAGGCCGCGGAATCCTTGTAACTAATTTGATTAATTAAATAATACATAGGATTGAGATTAAAAACCAAAAGGATTCCCACAGAATACTAGTCAGTGCATCGTCATATTTACTCTCGCGACGGAAATTTCTCGCAACACTAATTTAAGAAATGCCAAATTCTAATAGGAAAGAATTTAATGTCTCTAATTAAGAATTCTTTGTAGTGAAAAAAGAATTTATTGTGAAAATTAATAAAACATCCTCGGGCGACTCCCTCCTCAGAGTAACTTTTCAAGAATACGCAAAATGTGTTGAAATAGATGACTCTGACTTGGAAATCTACCCGTCACGAATTGTCTTCTTGCACATAAATTGTTCATTTTTTCATGAACGTGTAAATAAGTTAAACTACTCGGAAAAAATTCTCAAATTATATTTCAATTTATAATGTACAAAATGTAATTAAATCAGTATAATAGCATCATTAATATGTATATCCAGTATACATATTACATAATACTATCAATATTATATTGCATTGAACCTTCGCAATAACTAAGTCAGATAGTATTTGACTTCTCTATTACAGACAAACTAAATAAAATTGTTTCGGTATTAAAATATTTCATATTCCACATTTAAGAACATTTAAGAACATTTAAGAGCATTCATATATTTCATAAATATCTATTGGAATATGTGGAATTGAAATGATATTATAACGCGGAGTACAAGAAGACCTAGCCTGAACTAAATGAAATGAAACAATAAAATGTTACTACTTATGAGTATAATTATACCCATGGTCACTATGCTCGCTAACCACGTATACAACCAGTAACCCGTGTCGATTCAGACCATTCGTCCTACGACATGATTGGGTACCAGAGGAACCATAAAACATGCGACTCACCGTTCGCAGATATACTCTTCTTCCGACAGTCAAGTAGGAGGATGCACAACACAAGGTAGGTGGCTGCCTTGTAGGAGAAGAAAAATTCATCTGCAACAAAAAAAGAAGAATTACGGTTAATTTTGCAAATTATCAATTTTTATTCTAATAAAATTATATATAACATTGAATTTTATAAAATATTAGCAATAGCAATTAAGAAGAACTCTCAATTATCAAGTATTGAAATTGTAAATTATTCTATTTTAATAAAAAGCAATTAAGTGACGTACCAAGACGGAAGTCGTGAAGAAAGCTATCATCAGGATATCCAGGAACTCGGCAAAATCAAAAAATTCATCTGTAACAAAACGAAAAAGAATTACGGTTAATTTTGAAAATTATCAATTCTTATTGTAATAAAATTATATATAAATTTGGATTTTATCAAATATTAACAATGAAAAATAACTCTCAACTATCAAGTGTTGAAATTGTAAATTATTCTACTTTAATTAAAAGTAATTAAATAAAGTAATAAGATACTTACACTCTTTCCTTATGGAGCAACGCCCAAGACTCCTCTTCAGTGGTGGATTGACTCTAATACCGATATCGAACAATTAAACAAAAAAAATTAAAAATAAAGATAAAGATATAAAGTACTAGTAACGCGACCGTGAATAATTTCCGGCGAACAATTGAAGTGACTCTACTTTCGCGATGAAAAGAGAAAATTCAGAGCCGCGATGCTCTAGAAAATATTTTATAATACGCAGCAAACACTGAGTCTACTTTCGCGTGATTCCTACTTGTATGTACAAACCCAACTCTATTCAGGGCCAGTTCACCCTTGAAAAAATCAAAACATTGGAAATATGTTCGTACAAACACTGACTCTACCCTATCGACCGCCTTGCGCGCGGCTACAACAATTCCCGAAAGAAAAGATTAGTGAGGAGATTGGGGATGGGTGGAAATATACAAAACAAAACCAACATACTTCTTATTGAACGTACGTTCAGGAAATACTGTTATTACGTGTAAATGAAAATATCTGTGTTCGTGAAATATTTTCAACGAACACGAATATTATTCAAGTTGAATATTGATCCTAGATTATGTTGTAATAATGAAATGTTTTAAATAATTGTTGATAATTATTTCAATGAATATTATATGGATCATAGTTAAATAAATATAATAGACTATTTTATTAAAGTAGTGGATTTCTGTTGTTAAAATTGTAAGCACACTAAAAATTGTTGAAAATTCTGTTACATCGTGATTCATAAATTGTCTAAATTCTTTTCAATAAACAAAGTCCAATAATTAATTATACTTAAACAGCATGTGATTTAAAAACGTGATTCTATTTTAATTTAAACTTGCATCGAAAGCTGGATGTTATAATATAATTACTACGATTTAACAAAAATAGATTGTTTAAAATAATTTATAATTGCAGAAGAGAAGCAATCATTTGCAGTAAAATACGAATTATTTCAATTTTGTTCTAATTTAAAACAAATGTATTAAAATATTAGACAAAACTATTTAATAAAATGAAAAATTAATTATTCTTTTTCTATGAACTGATTAAAGAAAAAAAATATCTCTAATCTTTTCTTTCTTGATACCTTGGTATCAAATAGCTATCAAAAATGCTTACAATTAACAACGACTCAATGAAAAAAAAGTATTAATAAACGTTAATAATTGATTAGAATAAATTAAAACAATAAATTCTTATGAAATTATATGTCAAACCCATATCAGGTGTCATGGTGTCCTTTCAAAATCTACCAAATATATGTAATAAAAAAGAAATACGAATTTATGTAAATAAAATTTAATCAACAATAATAAAGTTATTATTAATAAACAATCGAACTATAATTGATACAAAATATTTTAATGGATACAATGTGTACCTATTACTTATGTGGAAGGATGCTCTCAACACGTCTTGTCACTTCGACGTGTTGAAATGGCGAGAGAAATGGTGAGACCTTCCTTCCCGACGAAGAGCGGGATTATTCGGTAATGTTCATCCCCAGCCGAACCGAAGCCGGTAGACGAACAGATCTCATAATATTACGATGCTCATGAAAGAACGTTATTAAATATCAAACAGTAAATTGTGTGAAAGAATATTAAAAACGATCAATATTGGTTAAGAAATTAACGATATAAAAGGGAAAGTAATTCAAATTCTGCTATTCCAACCTCATTGTACAATCACGGCAAGAGCACAAATTTTGAACACAAATTTGAGCACAAATGCCGAATTAATGTCAAAGATCAAGAATCTGTACTTCTCTTCGATGGTTTTTTCTGTTTTTTGTATTTTTAACACCCGATCGGCAATTTAATTTAATGTTTGAAGATAATTTAATCTTACCTGTTGCAGACGCGTGGAAAGCAGACGAAGCTTCGAAGAGGAATGCTGCACTGCGCCACAAATCGTCGCACTCGCTCACACAACGACGTGTCTGATTGGTCGAAATGAGAGGACGCCAACATGGGACGACCAATCACAGCCCTCGACAGAAGTTTCAAAGTGCTTCGAAACTTTTCTCAACTTTAAACACCAAAATATAAGAAACAAAGTAGAAAAAATATAAGATATTAACGGGATTTAAGAAATTATTGATATAAAAGCAGAATAAATGAGGGAAATGTATTTAATTTAATTCGTATCTACATATATCGGGGTAATAGTAAAAAACGAGAAAATAAATTATATAACAATACATTACGGCAAAAATGTACTAAAAACATGAAAAAATGCAATAATATTCGAAAAATTATTGATACAAAGGGAAAATAATTCAGATTCTGTTCTTCTAACTTCATTGTCAATTCACGGCAAGAGCAAAAAATTTAACGTATTTTTAAAGATAACCTCGAATTAATGTCAAATAAAAAACAACGAGCTATACTTCTCTTCGGCTATTCTTTCTCTTTGTTGTATTTTCAACACCCGAAAGACAATTTAATTTAATATTTGAAGATAATTTAATCTTACCTGTTGCAGACACGTGCAAGACGAACGAAGCTTCGAAGAGGAATGCTGTACTGCGTCACAAATCAGACACAGCGACGTGTCTGATTGGTAGAAATGAAAGGATGCCGAATGAAACAACCAATCACAGCCATTGGAAGAAGTTTCGAAACTGTAATGCTAATCGTAATGGAATCGTTCATACAATAAATATCAGCGAAAAAATCGAATACTGTACTGTTTTTAGCAACACCCGTCTTGTATTATATTTTATATTATTGTAATTATGTAATAAATAAAGGGGAATATTGCCTTAAGGGGGTAGACACGGGTAATGCAGCGAGGTGACATAACCGGCAAAAATGGGCCTATTAATGGGTTTACGGGAATCGGTTATTCGTCCTTATATGAGAGTATTTGAGGCTGGGTGAGGGCTCATTCGAAAGCGGAAGATCCAATGCAGGGGGCTCAACTAATGGTTTAACGAGATTGTGTTGATATCTAATAATATGAGTGTCCAAAGTAGAGGAAAAATCGAGAAAATACGACCGCTGAATCCAAGTACATTTTAGGTAACTATAAGAGTTTTGTGACTAAAACGATTTATTGAGCCCCCTTCATTGAACCTTCCTCTTTCGAATGAGCCCTTATTCTGCTCAAGATCTTCTCATATAAGGACGAATAACCGATTCCCGTAAAAGCATTCCCAAAGACGAGTTCCACCATTATCTGGATATTGCAGAGCAAGTCACGTGACAAATTTAGTTCAGCTAGTAGTTATAAGGTGGCGTCTAAGTAGAAAGGCTGCCGATTTGGAATCGTAGTCAGAATCAAGCGTTAGCTTGATTACGTCACTCGAAGTGTGCTGCGAAGGCAAGCGAAAAAGGCAACATCGCCCGAACGCTGAGTGAGACGCACTACAGTCATGCTGTCCTTCTCTCATTCTGAATGTTGAGATTGTCCCTTTTCGCTAAAAATAAGATTTGACTGCCGCCCGCCTGGATTTTTCACAGCGCCCCATAAAAAACCTCGCCTCATTCAAACTATATCGTGTTTGGTACCATTTTAATCAGAAAAATTTCACCAATGCGCTAGTAAAAGTTTCAGTAAAAAAAAGTCAAAAATAAAAGTTTTATAGTTGAATTAGTATTAGTCACACCGATACGTTTCGGCTCTTACCTTTGATCATCGGATGTTCGGAAATTCGCGTGGTCTGAGCGGGCTGCAAGGAAGTACGCACCTTGTGATGAACACTGAATTTATTTACAGAGATGTTTACAAGAGCTTGTTCAGCGTGTTCACAAATCACAGATACTCCTTCTGTGCAGCGAGCGATTGCTCTCAGTGTTCACGCGTGTCCGTGTCGAGAAGTCGGACGAGGCCACTGAGCAAGTGGCAGTTGTTTTCATCTGCCAACTTGAACGCTCTCAGCGCCTGCTGTGTCTCTTGTATGATGTTGACCATCTTGGTCAACGACGCTGCCCTCCTGGTCTTCACGGGCTTTAAATTGTACAGCCTGTCCATATGCGACTGTACATTCAGGCGCTTGTTTTCGAAACGGGCATCCAACAGCTGCCAAGCCTGGTTGAATGCCTCGTCGGTCGCGGGCAGGTGTAAAATTAGTTGAGCTGCACTGCCTGTCGCAGCCCCTTTCAGGTAGTGCAGCCTGTCGATGTCTGAGAGTTCTTTGCGGTTGCTGATGACCGACGCGAACCGCGACTTGAACTCCTGCCACTTACTATACTCTCCCTCGAAAGTGGGAAGAGTCAGCTCTGGCAAGCGCGAACGCATCTGCGAGGGCTGCGTGGTCTCCGTGGTCTGCTGGGCCTGCTTGGTCTGCGTGAGCCGGTTTTCCTGCGCGAGGAGTTTCCTGGCCGTGAGCACGACCCGTTCCTCATTGGAAGCCACCTTGGTCTTGAAGTAGCCGTGCTCCAGTTGTGAGACCGGCCATTGGCGGCTGAGAAGGAGGTGCTCCTGTTGAAAGGCAATGTGTAGCTGCAGCAGCGTGTCCCGCGTGATCTTGACCTCTTCTTCGATGATCGTAAGAGGCTCCTTGGCAGCCGCCGCCTGCAACTCCTCAACAATGCCGATGATGGTGTCCAAGCGGTCTTCCTGGACCCGAGTGCGCACTTGAAGCTCCGACGTGAGCCGCGTGGGCGATCGCGTGCGAGAAATTTGCGAGGGCTGCGATGCTTCCTCGCTCAGCTGAGCGAGGGCAGACGTGGTCGGCGTGGTCGGACGTGCGGCAGGCGTTCCCGGACGCGTCTCTTCCGGGACACGAAGCAAGGAGGGCGCTTCCGACGCCTCCTCTTCCGTCCTGCTCGAGCGGTTTGAATCGTCCTGCGAAGCAGGCGATGGATCACGAGATTTCGGCATCACAAAATGTCACTGAGCACTTTACCGAACTGTTTCTGCGTGGTCACTTATCCAATAATAGAGTCACTGTCTCCGATGTCGCGCACAAATTCGCTAAGCGTTTATTCACTTGAACTGCGCGGGGACACAACACGTAATGGCGGCGCGGGCGACCGTTACGCGTCACGAACCGTTACACAAAGGCGTACCCCTATCCGGCTCGAAGGACCAAATGTTCGGAAATTCGCGTGGTCTGAGCGGGCTGCAAGGAAGTACGCACCTTGTGATGAATACTGAATTTATTTACAGAGATATTTACAAGAGCGTGTTCAGCGTGTTCACAAATCACAGATAATCAAAGAGAATACACAGTACATTACAAGAGTAAACAAGCGTGGTCAGCGAATTACTATTTACACTTATAATTAATATACAATAATAACCGGAAACGAGATTAACGCGTGGACAATGAAATTGACTGATAAGCGTGGTCAGAGACAATTCAAAGCGCGAGGACTGAGTGTATCTTGATTGATAAGCGAGAGCTGCGGATGCACGTGCTTGCTCAACGAGTGATCGATCAAGAAGAAGGAAATCAATCATGGCGTCGATCGTGCCGATTCCGCGTGGACAAAGCGGGCCCGAGAGGTGCTGCCGCTATCGGTAACGACGCACCGACGAAATACTTTCGTTGCCAACTTCGTGTTCTGCGACGATTTGGGGAATTTCGCCAACATCGGACCTCTCTCTTTCCGCCACTGTCTGTCCCTTTCTACGTTCACACTTGGCTGGTCGTCGCGTGTAACCCGAGATTCGACACCTCGCTTGGATAAATGCAACCACTGGGTCCCAATCTTGGTTGCATTTATCCAGATTTTACTGTATTCAGCTTTTACTGGATAGACGCAAGGTCTCTCCATTTATTAGTTCTAATAGCACCATAGTACTTTCTTATGCAGAATGTTTCAAGGAGCTGAAACAAGTAAAAAAAAAATACAATTACATATAAATAAAAAGTGGATTTGCATTTTTTGAGTGCATCGTTGTATTCATGAAGAAAATGAAGTTATAGAAAAATAAACATTATCCTACCGTTGAACTTTTACATGAACAGCTTTTTCCTATTTCTTACCAATTTCAAGATATAACCCGTCCCACTTGCGTGATGCACCCTGTACGGTTTCATGAATTAAAAAACATTTATTTAAAGAAACTAATAACTTTTTCTAAAAAAATTCTCAGATTGCACGTGCCTTCGCTTCTTCAGAGTAGGCATATAATATATTTTTCATCAGCGAGACGTGCTATGGTGCGCTATATAAAATCCACGTATTCAGTCAGTCAGAATTTATCGGAGCGGGACAATTCTATCAGTTGGGTTGAAAGACGGATAGCATGATCACCGTACATCTCACTATAACCATTTCGTTCTTTAGGCGTATCGTCGCAATACCTCTGGCGAGATGAGCGTTTGAATATGTTTGTAAAAATACTTGAGGCACTGTTGCCTTCCTAGATCGTGTTGCGCGCACGCTAGCTGAGAATTAAACCTTTCAAGTTCGTAACAGACCACGTGGCTCTACCAGGCCCAACCGACGCGACGTCCCGAATCGGAGAGGTCACGTGCCGTGTTTACCCCCTTAAGGAGTATTTATTTTTGATTAAACATAACTATTAATAAATACAAGAATCTTTTAGCTATTAAATACGAGGATAATTATTATTATAGTTAATCACAAAAATATAAAAAAATAAATAAATGAGTTGTTACAAAATTATAAAAATAAAAAATGAATGTTTACATATATAATTTTTTTCTTCAATTTTTACTATTTTTCATCCTGTGGGATGTTACACTATTAAACACAAAGGTAATTATTATTATAATTAATCACAAAATACAAAGAAAATAAATAAGTTGTACAAAAATTATATAAAAAAAATAAAAAATAAATGTTTACATATATATATTTTTCTTCATTTCTTTTTTTATTATTATTCCTCGTCGTGTGGGATGTTACAGTTTTTATTGGATAATTAGCATAACAATAGTTATTGGTGATAACGAATTCCACAAATTTTTGCAAGTGGGATCATCTCAGAAATATCTCCTATTAGATGTGAAAATTGTGACGGGCAACGTGTTTAACGTGGGCATTTTGTAAAATGACCGGGCATCATGTTAAATGCCGATTTTTTTCAGCAATGTATACAGGATATTCGACAACAGGTGGGCAAAATTTTAAGGGGTGATTCTAGGAATCAGAATAAGACGAAAATCAAGAATAACGCAATAGCGTTTGCGGCTTTGTTTTCTAGTAATTAACGTTTAAAAATTCGAGTAAAAAGCGCCTGAAATCTGCAATCCGCCCAGCACCGACGTCTGAACGTCAGGTCAGCAGGGGTCGGTACAGTCATAACTAAGAATCGAAGCCGAATGCTGCAGTACCGAGAAACAGAATAGCACGAGGTAAGTTTCTACTATTCAATGATTCTTGGTTACGACTGTATCTTCCCCTGCTGACCTGACGTTCAGTCGTCGGTGCTGGGCGGATTGGAAGTTTCAGGCGCTTTTTATTCGAATTTTTAAACGTTAATTACTGGAAAACAAAGCCGCAAACGCTAATTCGTTTAAAATCCAGTGAGGATTTTCTGATATCCAATAGTGCATATTTTTCAAATTAATCTGTTTGCGATTGGTAAACATTGCTTCATCAGTGAACAACACTTTTTGTAAAAAAAATTATCATTGTTCATTTGATGCAGGAACCACTGGCTGAACCGAACGCGGTTTTCATAATCCGTTTCATGGAGCTCCTGATGAAGAGCTAGGTGACAGGGATGATGTTTTTCTTTATGAAGAATTCGTAGTACACTTATTTTGCTAATTCCAGATCCTCGTGAAATCTGCCGTGTACTAATATGGAGGTTTTCTGTTATCGTTGCTAGGACCCCAATCGTATTTTCATCAGAAGTAGCAGGTTTCGTTACCTTACGTTTAGTAACATTAAAACTTCCGATTCGTCGAAGCGATTCACACATTCTCTCAAATATGGCTCGAGATGGCTGATTTCGTTCAGGATACCTTTCGGCATACATAGCTTTGGCTCTTATTGCATTTTATGCCACTCACCATAAACTAAAAGCATATCAACTTTTTCGCCATTGCAAAATTTCATTTTTGTTTTTATCTGCCTGGTAATTACACACAAACACCGAAGGTAACTTCAATACTGGATCACGAACATGATAGAAGATTGCGGATCATGATAGATGTTGCGGTGTTGATAAACACTGTCACGTAAACATCGTTGTCCTGCGGAAATCTGTGATAAGGTTGAATCTCCAACTTGATATTACGTGAAGAAAATTTTCAAGTAATAAAGTGAAATTCTCGTTAAGTGACTCGTTACCTATTAGGTTTAGGGCTAATGAAGGTCAATACTTTTTTATTCAGAATTCGATACTCTACCACATTTTTGTATAAAAAATATAGTATTCTATTTAAAAAAACAAAGTTATCCTTCAAATCTCCGAAACGTCTCCACCTGTAAAAAAAATTAACATACTACATAGTGTACCGTTTTAAACCATGTAACTTTTGTATATAACATTTTTTCGTGCAACGCATATTTTGAAAGTCATAAAGGTGCACACATTGCGTGGACCACCCTGTATATGTGGCCTAACCTGTCCATGTAACAAGAGCGTTTCAATACACTGACTACCACCCTCTAGGTATTCTGTATAATGACCGGACATTTTATACATAGATTGACCGAAACTTGTTACAGACATTTTGCACAATGTCTTTTCAAACGGGCATTCTACACAATGCCCGGTCATTTTACAAAATACCCACGTTAAACACATTGCCTGTAACAAAAGGTTTCATCGCGATTGGTTCATTCTTTGCAGAGTAACACCAAGAGATAGGTTTTTTTTTTAAATTAAAATCAAAATTATTTATAAAATTATTATATTTTACGAACTATGAAACGTGTATAAAAGTTTCAAAACATTTCAAAATTAATTACGGAATTTTTAAAAATATTGTTTTTAAGACCTTGAATGTACTCGTTCAATTGTAAAAGTTGTGTTACGGATTTTCAAATTTTGATGGGTTGCTGTTAAAAATATCTTCAGTATGAGTCGCGGAAGTTTTTTGAAAAGCTTCAGATCTTCAAAAGTTATAGCAGAAACGTATAAGCGAGTTGAATATTGCGATATTATTTCGCTACGGCGCGGCGCGGCCTAACACAATGTGCGTTAGCGAAACGTGGAAGGATCCAATATCCTGGTATAATGTAATACTTTCTTATTGTTTATTATGTTACGAGCTGGAGGGGGCGGCTGCGTAGCCGCGGCTTAATCTCGGTTATGGTATTTGTTAATGGCTTGACCAGTGTTGTTATTAACACTGGGAGCCTAAGGAAGTAGATGTGAAGACGAACCTACGTATGGCTAACGTAGGGAGCCTCAGGAGTGTGATATGCGGACGAACCTACGTGTGGCTAACGTAGGAAGTCGCAGGAAATGTTAGTATTAGGTCTCGTAACTTGATTGACGTACCTCGAGCAGTAAAGGTACACCTTAGTGGGTTTCTGGACTAGTGGGTTTATTCTCTATGTCGGGACCTTACAATTGTTGTGTGTAATTGTCGCGGTGTTCAATGAATTAAACTCTAAGTTACAAGTTTAAATGAGTTGAATAATAAAAAGTTTAGTTTTGATTCCGCGAAGCAAGAATCTAATCCTTCTCGGTTTTCACGAACGCGAGCAAACGGGGGCGGACTACAACGATCAGAATAATACTTAACAGCAGACAACGTACTGTGTAGTTACTGAGTGCTTGAAGGGGACTTGAATACCTGATCTCGCAGAGTTTCCTCGTTGTAGAGATTATCCGTAAGAGAAACGTACTGATGTGTATCAAACCGATTCTAGACTTCAACTGGACCCGAGGCGCCTTTGCCGCCACCCTTTTTATACCCAAAAATTGAAATAAAAAGAGTGGTGGGGACGGATTCTACGTGACCCGTAGGACCGCGCCCTTGCTTTGCGTTGGTCTCGAATTTTCCAGAAGACGGTAGGTGCCGGGTGCGCACATCCGATTCCATATAAGGAAATTTTTGAGAAGGGTTCGTAACACCATATAAGGAAATTTCCGAGACGGATATGTAACAGTATCATTAATAGTTACGGAATAAGAGCTCTGTATCAGTTTAAGTGAGACACACTGTATCTGTGTTAGGTTAGGGGTGACGTAAATATAAAGTGTCAACGTGCGGAAAGTTCAATCTTTTTCACCTTTTTTGAGAAAAGATTTGCAAGAAGATGGCGTTGGGCATCACGAAAACTGATAAGGGTTGCGCGAAAAATGGGCAGACGTTAGGGGGTGGAGCTTCGAGTTAAGGGAGCAAAGGGAGCTATCCAACACTAGGAAATCTATAGCATTCATTTTCTCACCTTCACGTGATACCGGCTGATTTCGCCGAGAAGGGGTAAAAGAAAAATAAGGTTAGGTTAGATTTTTTTTGTCTATTACTGTTGGCGAAATTCCCCAAATTATCGCAGAACACGAAGTTGGCAACGAAAGTATTTCGTTGGTGCGTCGTTACCGATAGCGGCAGCACCTCCCGGGCCCACTTCGCTCACGCAGTCCCCTCTTCACGCGGAACCGGCACGATCGACGCCATGATTGATTTCCTTCTTCTTGATCGATTGCTCGTCGAGTAACCATGCGTAAACGCAGCTCTCGTCAGATCAAGATATACTCAGTCCACGCGCTTTGAATTGTCTCTGACCACGCTTCTCAGGCAACCTCATTGTCCACGCGTTAATCTCATTTCCGCTGATTATTGTGAAATAACTATAAGTGTAATTAGTAATTCGCAGACCACGCTTATTTGTTCGTGTAATATACTGTACATACTGTTTGTCGTGTGATATTTGTGAACACTCTGACCACGCTTTGTAAATATCTCTGTGATTAAACTTAGTATTTTCAACAAAGTGCGTATTCCCTTACAGCCCGCTCAGACCACGCGAATTTCAGAACAATTACATAGAAATAATATAATTGTTTTTTTCAATTTAAACCTTAAATTCGCTTAACAAAGCTAGAAAACTCGATATACCACAACTTCGCACATTGGCACTTCCGCACGTTAGGACTTCATATTTTAGTTGGTTATACCTAGGGCCGTATTCAGAGTCGCGACTTAAGTGAGGACTTAAGACGTTCTTTACAAAGATCGTCTTATTCGAATAAGCAATGCTTAAGTCGCTATGTATTCAGAGTCGGAGAATAAGACCGACTTAGTTAAGAAAACGATGAATAAGCTTTGCTTAGTAAAGTCCGTGGTTAAGCAATGCTTATTTGACGTTCGGCTATTTCCGTCGATTTTCTACTGTAACAACCAAAGAAAATGATTCTTGAAAATGTAGCATTATTTCTTACTTAGTGACGCGGTTTTTGAATTGAATTCAAATAATTGAGCGAGCGATAGACAGAGCCAAATTTATTAATAAAAAAAGCCAAATTTATTAAGAACAATTCTGAAATATGAACACAAAATAACACAAAATTAAACTAACCACTGAAATTATTTAAAAATAAAATTTAAATGTAATTCTTTGTATTGATTATGAATCCAAACTAATCTACAGCGAATTCAGCGATCGCGGTGTAGCGGCGACAAACGTGTTGCCATTCTTTTTATATTTCATTCGATATGTTAGTGACGGCATATTTTGGAGCCTTGTCCAAAGCAATTAGCCAGGCGCTATTGTGCTTTCGTACCATTTATGATAGGGACCAGTGCTGGTGGCCAGGTATCAGGTACCAGGTATCAAAAGACTGTTCATACGAATGTAGAATGCGTAGAAAAGGCAAGCAGCCCGACACTGTATTGCTAAAAATATGAACTTTTTCGGAGTGGGGAAGACATTGCCTTTTGGTAAGAAGACTGTGATGAACCCCACGGCACTTACCGTACAGCCGTACATAGGAAAGGAATACTGTTAACAATGGCTACTGTGAAGAAATACTTCACCGATGTGGAAAAAAGTGCATTTGTAGCAATAGTTAAAAAGTTCGCGCACATTGTCGAAAATAAGAAAAGTGATAGCAGCACATTGAGGCAAAAAGAAGAAGCGTAGCAGGAAGTCACGCACCAGTATAATATGTCGGCTGTGATTTCATGCAAGGTTTGTAGAATAAACGATATTATTACGTGAAACTATTATCACTATTTGTAATTTGGAACGCACTGTGTGCGCTCGTATTCTGGGACACCCTGTAATATAAATTTTATTTTTCAGAGGAATACTGTACAACTTAAGAAGATGTGGAGTAACATGAAAGCTGCGCAACGAAGCGCGATCATGAGGGAAAGGCAATCCCGAATGGCAACAGGGGGAGGACCGGCAGAACCGGCAGCCGAAATAAACCCTGAAATAGCGGAGATCGTGCCATCGTTGATGCAGAATGCACCAAGTATATTATCTTCCAATTACACAGAGGAAGAGTTGGCGAACAGACGCGAAGCTATATTTCATGGAGTATACATTTTGGACGATGTTGAATTGGATGATAATCCAATTTGTATAAATACGAGTCAGGGAAGTAGAAACGTTACATCGGAAGGTACTGATGAGGGCCGTGAAGAAGAAAACTGTAATCGGTCCCTACAAAGTAAAAAATTAGAAATTGATCAAATCGTGGACAGCGCGCTGCAGCGAAAACCGCAGAAAGCAGCCACTTCCACCGCTCCAAAGATGGATTATGATGAGAGGAGGTTGAAATTCGAGCGAATAAGACGCACAATGAAGAGCGAGGAAGAATTGGCCGATTTGAAACTGCGGCACGAGCAACGGAAAAATGAATTGGAAATCGAATTTTTAAAAACAAAATATGATTTCGAAATCCGTGCCGTAGCCGCAGCAGCAGAGAAAGCTGAATTTGAATTAAAAGAAGTGAAAGGTAATAAACATTAAGAACAATCTTTTTAATAATTTATTTATATAAAATTTTCTAATTTTCTAATACGTTTTAATTTCAGCCTCCTCTCATCATAATTCAGCTTTGGAGCGGCGGAAGTGATTGGTCTTCGACGCTGCGATCCACGGTTTGATCAATTTCATCCTTTTGGTATTCTGGGGAACGATTACCAATATCACAATGACCTTCTTCATGGCCCTCCTCATTAATTTCCGTTGTAATGTTTGTACTTTTCTGACTGGTGTTTATACAAATTGGATTATCATCCAGTTCAACATCGTCCAAAATGTATTCCTCATGGAATATGGCATCACGTTTGTTCGCCAACTCTTCCTCTGTGTAATTAGAGGATAAAATACTTAGCGCATTCTGCATTAACGATGGCACGATCTCTGCTATTTCTGGGTTGATTTCTGCCAATCGAGATTGTCTTTCCCTCATTATCGCGCGTCGTTGCGCAGCTTTCATGTTACTCCACATCTTTTTAAGTTTATAATCATCATTAGAATTATTTATGTTTTATTATTATGAATTGAATAAAAAAAGAATTTATAATAACAAATTACTGCTTTATTTTTCCACATCCCATCTCCGTACCGATTCAAAATATACCGTCGAAATCTCTCTAACATGGAGAAATCCCATGGTTCAAGGTATACGTTGTGATGGGACTGAGGATGAGGGTATTTTAATAAATAAATTAAATCAATTTGAGCCGAAAGAATAACAATTATTTATTGGCTCGATAGACACAATAAGGGGAAAAAGCCTTACAGCATAAAAAACCCCTTATTACATTACATTGCAAGTACTTAATTAAACATACGGGCAATGAGTGCTTCACGTGTAGGAAATCCATCAACGCTATTATCATTTTCCATGTTTCCCAATAATGCTTCTCCATCTTCATTTTCGATTTAAATTTCATCTTCTTGAACAAGAGTGTCATTGAAAATGAGGGCTAAATTGTGCAACACAGCACATGCAACTACCGTTGTTGTGGAACATAATAGCTTCGTTGTTAGACCCCTTGACAGACATGGAAAACGGCGCTTCCAAACACCGAACGTTCTCTCTACTATTTGTCGGGTCCTGATCTGGATTTCATTGTACCTGT
Organism: Osmia bicornis bicornis; assembly: GCF_907164935.1. Taxonomy (NCBI): domain Eukaryota; kingdom Metazoa; phylum Arthropoda; class Insecta; order Hymenoptera; family Megachilidae; genus Osmia; species Osmia bicornis. The sequence goes on from NC_060218.1 coordinate 11,703,150, forward strand.
GTCGATCAAACCATTTAATGTAAAACAGTATCAGTATTACCTTATTTCTTCTTCAGTCTGGGGATTCCGCAGGGGTGTCATAAGAAAAGGCAGACATGGATATCCACCATCCCCGACAAGGATTCCATCTAATTCTCCCGTCACATATCGCATGTGTAATTGGGATGTACGAAAAATTCTGCTATCATGAGCACTGCCAGGCCACTCTGGTACGATATCCAAAAATTCCATACAAGGACCCACGACAGCCTGCATTTATATTAATATAGTTCATTTCAATGAATATTGGGTAAAATAAATAATTTAATGACATACCTGAACATTCAATGAAAAATATCCTTTTCTATTCCGGTACATTTCTTCCATGTTGTTGAATCTGGATGCTGTTAATCTAATGTGGGTGCAATCAATAGCGCCATCCACACCTGGTAAATCAATTACATTGTATACGTATGTATGTATACATATGTGTATATACAAAAAGTTATAATGATATAAAATCCACACCTGGTAAACCAATAGCTCCGTTTCCGTGTCCCAGATTATTGAATAACCTGCGATTTTGAGTGGAATTGTCCGGATCCCTGGGAAACTTAATATACTCCGTCATCAGACTGCCTATTAGTGAACTCACCCTAAATACTATGCGGGAGACTGTGGGCTGAGAAACATTCATCGTGTCTCCCAGAATAAGTTACAATTACAGTACATATATAGATAATCTTTATTTTTTTCTTTTAGGAGTAGTGATACTGATATATTTATATGACTTACTTGAAAACTTGCAGTAGCATAATACCGCAAACAAATTAAGAGCTGCATCGCAGGAGGGATCGGTAAACCCCGATTATTACTTTTATGTAGCCCTGCTTCAATTTTAGGCAAAATTCCATTTAAAACAGAGTCTTTCGTGAAACGGTAGCGTCTACGGAATTCTTCCTCGTCAAAACAATCAAACAGATCACTCCCGTCTCGAATGTATCGCCTTGATATTTCTGGATGTTCATTCTGGATGTCCTCAATGTCCTCAATGTCCTCGATATCATCGATATCCTCGAAGTTCATTTTGTATTTAATCAAAATAAATTGTTTAATACACCACAATAACACCTTCAAACGCGTGCTTAAGTCCTCAATATCGTCGACTTAAAAATCTAACCTCAATAAAGCCAAATAAGAACTCGTTTTCTACAAATAAGGCGGACTTATTCGACTATGAATTCATAAGAGCTTAAGACGGTATTAAGCATCGACTGTGAATCTACACCGATAAGCATTTACTTTTCTAAGCAAGTGTTTAAGCTCAGACTTAAGACGTTGCTTATTCGGCGACTGTGAATCTAGCCGACGTCTTAAGCATGTGTTTAAGCCCAGCTTAGAAATAAGTTGCGACTGTGAATACCGCCCCTAAATACTCTTTACCTATATACAGTTTAAATAAAATACAAGTGTGGTATCATTCTGAAGCCTTACCAAAACTTTAATTTAAAGTATAAAAAAGTACATACAAAATTTATTTTAATCCTATACACTAACACTAACTTTGAAAGAGCTATATTAATGAATCTGCTACAATCTATTGTTTTACATACAGTAGAAGCTGGATAAATGCAAGAGAGATTAGGACCCAAACATTGCATACATATATCCAGCCAAGATGTCGATTCTATGTTTGAGACACATTGCAACTTTAATTGGTCTTTTACAATGTATTACTCTTTTATTATTATTTTAATGAGAGCAACGTGTTTTTGTACTTTGTGTAAATATAATTCAAACTAGGTAGTCTTTGGTCTCATTTTAATCAGAAAAATCTCATAAATACGTTAGTAAAAGTTTCATTAAGAGAAAGGCCAAAAATAAAAAAGTTTTAGTTGAATTAGTATTAGTCATATCGATATTCCGGTTCGGATAATATTATATCTTTACATAGTCATCTTGCATTTATTCAGCCAATCTTTTCTTGCACTTATCCAGCTTTTATTGTACCTACTCCATAAATTCTGTAGGTAAAACACACTTCGACGAAAATACCGACAGAAAGATATCATCAGTTTTTTGTCTAAGCATTACTTTATATGACAAATATCTATTTTTAGCAAAATGAAATTATGAGTTTTTACAGCTAATGAACATTAATCGAAACACTATGCGTTGGTATAAAAGAACTCGTTAGGCAAAAGTTGTATCGAATAATGAATAAAAAAAAAAAAGAAAAGAATAATAGTATCGAATTATTGGTTGCTCATGAACAACGAATAAAGTAATAAAAAATGTGTAACGGGGTCGGTCGGTCCGGTGCGCACGGCGTTGCGCACCGCGGTCGGTATCCCCGTGCCAGGGTTCACAAGGGAACAGGTCGGTAAATAACGAGACATAGGTATGTAGAAAAATATGACTTTATTCAGGAAAGAAAGAAAGTAACGGCTACTGGTAGACTACGCGTGCTGCGTGGCGGCTATCCTCGCCTCGCTGGTGGTCGGGCGGTGTTTTCCGGCCTCGGATACTACAATCATAAGATAGGCTGGTGGTTAGACGAGTGGAGCCGCTTTCCTTAAAACTAAGGTACAGATCTTACGTACTACGGTCGGAACCCGGTCCGTCACAGAAATCACGCGAAACTTAAACCTAACGCTCTTACAAGCTAAACGGACGCACGCTGGTATACGCGGAGCGCGGGCGCAAGCGGAGCGCGAACGCGAACAATTCAGCGAAGGCGACGAGGCACTATCGAGTGCCGAGGAAGTAAAAGCAAGAGTCGGGAAAGGAAAGACCCGATTGGGCCGACGGTCTTTATTCAAACGCGCTGCGGTGTTTTCGCGCTGCGGTGGAGTTGTTGCCCGTTTGCCTCACGCGGCTCGTCTTCTCGTACGCCGAGGTAGAACCGAGCAGCGAACGAGACGACGACCAATCCTGGCCAGCCTGGGTAGCGCCGCGAAGCTGGACGGAATCGGCTGCCAAAGGCAGACTACGGTGCCGTGTAGACTAGCGTTCGGAATCCCCGCGGAAGCACCAGCAGAGATTATGAACGCGCACTAGCTTGGTCACCCCGGGTCAACCACGGGACTGACGAGGCTAGGCGCCTACGGCCGCTGGACCTATAGGAGCTGCCAGGTAGTAGCGTAGTGCAATGCTACGGCCCGTTGGCCAGAGATCTCTTCGCCAGGAAACCCATGGCGTCGAGAGCTCTGGTGCTCCGGTCCGGACCTCCTAGGAGGTCCCCTCGGGGCCGAAGCCCCGAGGCAACTCATCGATCATCGCATCGATCGGTCCTACTTATAGTCTAATCGCACGGGAGTGGGGATGCCGCCGTGGTGGGGCCCGCGATGCGCGACGCCGATCCGCGGCTGTCGTCGCACCCCCCTCCTCCTCCCGGGAGACCAGGCGTGTACGGCTGGTCGCGCAATAGGTGAGGAATACTAAAATAATCACCTCTGTGTAGACGCACCGGAGTACGTTGCCCCGGTGGTCCGTATTTATCGTCCATCGGCGGCCGTTTCGGGTGAATCGGTGGCGCCTGACCCCTTTGTACAGGCTGACGGTTGTTCCGTCGGCCAGGGTGTAGGACGTCGTGTTGGCGTGGTCCTCCGGGTCCACGGTACAGGCGGGGAGTAGCACCTGCGCCTGTGCTGGTGCGGGGGCTGGCGGCCGGCAGTAGTTCGCGGCGGCAGCTTGGGCGACTGCTTCTGCCGTTATCCTAGCCGCCTCCCGTATTGCCGGTGCCTGGTTGCCCATGCCTAGCTCCATTGCATGGGACGCTGCTTCCGCTGCCCTCTTTGCCGGCGACTTGGGGGCCCGGTCGCCTGGTGCCAGTGGTGCCGGTGTTCGTCTGGCCGGTGTTAGTTCGGCTAGCGGGGGGCGCCTGGCCGGCGTCTGTACCCGGCTCGGCCGGGTTGCTTTCCTCGCCGGTGCCCTATCTTTTTCCCGGGTCCTTGGTGGCTGGTAGCCTCCTCTGCCTCCTCCGGGAAGAGTCATTCTGAGGAATGACTTCCACTCTTTTGGCGAGAGCGTGAGCGGGTCGTATGTCGCTCGTTCGCGTAAATTGAGGCGTCGTATTGCCGCTGCTATCTCTTCCGCGCGTTGTTCGTTGGCCATCGCGCGAGTGAGCCGGCTGCTGCGGCTGCTGGCCTTTTATAGCCGCTGAACCGTGTCCGGCGGAGAGGGGGCTAGTGACGTTGCGCCTCTGCGCGTTAGCGTTGCGCGATGGCGTGCCGCCGTCGCTTGGCTGCGCGTTGGTTCTGCGCATTTTTGTCTCTTTTATACCGGTCGCCGGTTTTAGATCTCTCACGTGGACGTGATCCACGCGTTTTCCTTGGTGGTCTCTTAGATCGAAGATCACCGGTGAAACTCTCTTGTGGACCTTAAAAGGTCCGGTGTAACGTTTTGAGAGCTTTGCGTTTCTATCGTTGGCTTTACTAGATAGGATGTGCGAGCGTTTCCATACTCGCTCGCCGATTTTCGGTTGCCAGTCCCGCCTACGCTGGTTGTAGTGGCGTTGCTGGCGTTGAAACTCTTGTGCGAGACGTATTCTGGCGAGGTCTTGGGCGTCACGCAAGTTCTTCAGCCGTGCTGACCATGGCGTTGTCGTCTTCCGCTGGTTTTCCTGCTGGAAGCTTCCTGGCGGTGTGAATTCTCTTCCGGTATTGAGATACGCCGGTGAGTATCCGGTGGAATCGTGTCGTGCTGTGTTATACGCAAAAGCGATTTCTGGTAGGTGCTCGTCCCAGGTTTTTTGCGTCCTTCCTAGATCCTGGCTAATCATTGTCTTTATTACCCTGTTAGCTCGTTCGACAGGGTTACATTGTGGCGCGTACGGTGGTGTGCGCCGGTGGGAGGTTCCGCTGTCGGTAAGAGTTTTCTCGAACTCTTTTCCGACGAATTGCCTTCCGTTGTCGGTCGTCACGACACGCGGTGTTCCGTGGCGTAGCATGACGAGTTCCTTTATCCCTTTTGCGACTGCTGGTCCTGTCGCTCGTCGGAGTGGTCGAAGTTCGATCCACTTCGTGAATCGATCCTGGATTACTAGTAGCGTTGTATTTCCGGTTTTTGACCTTGGGAGCGGTCCGACGAGATCTGCTGAGACCATTTCCCACGGCTGTTGTACGTTTGTCGCGTGCATGTTTCCAGGTGTAGCTTGCTGGCTGACTTTGTACTCCTGGCATCTAGTGCAGTCCCTGACGTATTTGGTCGCTTCGCGTAGCATTCCTGGCCAGTAGTATGCGCGGGCCAGGCGTGCTAGCGTTTTGGCCACGCCAAGGTGTCCGGCGGTCGGGATGTCGTGCGCTTCTTTCAGGACTCTGGTTTTCTGGTCTTCTGGTATGCAGATCTTCCATTGCTGGTCCGGTTCGATCTCGTTAAAATCCAACGTATGTAGGATGTTTCTGTAGAGGTTCCCCTTCTCGATCCTGTATTCCGGGTTGTCGTTTGGGTGCTCTTTAACCTCCTGGTACTTTTTGGTGTACCAGTTGCCTTGCGTCGGTGGTTGCACGCCGCAGACCTGTTGCGGCCGCCGTGAGAGCGCGTCGGCGACTGTATTTTCTGGGCCTCGTCGGTAGCGGATTTCGAAGTCCCATTGGCCGAGTTCCAATGCCCATCGTGCGAGTCGACCTGACGGGCTGTCGATTTTCTCCAGCCATTTGAGGGATTGGTGGTCAGTGACCACGATGAAATGGTATCCCTCTAGGTAATGGCGCATCTTCCAGATGCCCCATTTTACTGCCAGGCACTCAAGTTCGGTGGCCGAGTAATTTTTCTCGGCGTTGTTCAACGTCCGGCTGGCGTAGGCGATGACTCGTTCGCCCTGGTTGTCCTCTTGCGTGAGCACGGCTCCCAGGCCTTCCGTGCTCGCGTCTGTCTGGAGTACGAACGTTTTGTTCCAGTCCGGCATTGCCAGGACTGGTGAATCGACGAGTCGTTTCTTTAGCTCGTCGAATGCTCGCTGTTGTTCTTCACCCCATGACCACCGCACATCTTTGCGGAGGAGGGACGTCAGCGGGGCCGCCTCTTTTGAGACGTCCGGTACAAAACGTCTGTACCAGGAGAGGAGGCCTAGAAATCTCCTTAGGTCTTTGATATTCGCCGGCGTTGGTAGTTCGGCCACGGCGGATACTTTTTCCGGATCGGTTCGCAGGCCTTCGTTGTCCACGATGTGTCCGAGATATTTCAGGCTGTTTCGTGCCATGTGGCACTTTTCCCAATTCGGGCGTAGTTTCGCCGCCCGAAGTCGCCGGAAAACCTCGGTCAGGACCCGGAGGTGTTCCTCGAACGTGGATGTTACTACGACGATGTCGTCTAAGTAAGCGAAGGCGTGCGGTGCCATTTCTGGCGGAATTACTCGGTCCAGGAGTCTCTGGAACGTTGACGGTGCCGAGTGAAGTCCGAATGGCATGACGACGAATTCCATCAGTCCTCGTCCTGGTACGGTAAATGCGGTTAGTGGCCTGCTTTCTGGTGACAACGGAACTTGCCAATAACCGTTTTTCAGGTCAATCGTGGAGAGATATCTTGCTCCACGTAATTTATCCAGTGTCGCGTTGACGTGCGGCAGTGGATATGCGTCTTTACGCGTGACCTGGTTAAGTTTCCGGAAGTCCACGCAGAAACGGTATTTCCCATCTTTCTTCTTCACCATGACGATGGGTGAGCTCCATGGGCTGCTGGATGGTTGAATTACTCCGTCTTCAAGCATCTTTTCGACTTCCTCGTCGATCAGTTTCTGCATGGCCGGGTTGCGTGGTCGGTACCGCTGTTTTATCGGTGTTGTTTCCTCGAGCCGGATCTCGTGCTCGATTAACGGGGTGAGCCCTCGTATCCCTTCGAACGCTCTTTTTTCGCGCCCCAGGAATTGGTCTAGCTGCTCCTGGTCGGCTGGGGTGAGCTGTGCTAGGCCAATTGGCGCTTTTACCGTGCATTGGACAGGTGGGCTTGTCGGCTGGTTCTGGTGGTCTGTCCTGTCCACGCGTTTCTCTCCTAGCCATACTTGCAGGCCAAGCCTGCGTAAGAGGTCCATGCCGATTAGCATAGGATAGGCTAAATTTGGCATGACGTAGAACTGGTGTTTTCTACGCATGCCGTTGTAAAGTCCGTGCCCCCTATAGCTGGCATAGATTTTCATTTCTTGGCCATTGGCTAAGGAGGAGGATAACTGGTGGTCTTCTTTTTCCCATCCGGCCTGTTTGCAAGCTTCGGCCGTCTCGTCGCTAATGTACGACGCGGCGGCCCCTGTATCGAGTAAGGCTTCTACGTTACTTTTGCCTACTTGAACGGTAATAATTATTCGGTCGTTTGCCACGGCCGTTGGCCGTTGCTCCTCGGCGATCTTGCAATGGATGGTCTTCTGATCCTCTTCTGGCTGGCTCTTCTTCTCCTTCGGTTTTTTCTTCTTCTTTCTCCTGCGTGTGGTGTTGTCACGCTGGTCTGGATCTTCTGGGCTGGTCAGCCGGTTTACTGGGGCCGGGGTTTTCCGGCCCCTCTGGCGTTTCCCTGCCTCGGACATAGGCAGGTTCTCGTCATTTCACCTACTTTGCCGCAGTAGGAGCAGAATCGGACAGCCGAGTTCGGGCATTTAAATCGGTCGTGCCCTGATTGCCCACAACGCCAGCAGTGCGTTTCTCGACTATAATTGGCCGCGATTTTGCTGCCGCGGGGTTGGTTGGAAGGTCCCGCGGTTGGTTCGCTCGTTTTCGTAGCGCGTCTTTCTTCGGCCTTTGGTATGCTGACTCGTTGTGTGGCGATGAGCTCGGCGACGTTTTCTGCTCGGGTTATCAGGTAGCTGATGTCCTTGAGCTCGAAACGGTTAATAAAGAGCTGTAGGTCCGGTTTCAGGTTGTAGAAGATGGAATCGAGGAGTTCCTCCTCGGTGTAATCTCCTCTGCGGCGCATTAACGTCGTTATTTCGTTAATGAAGGTCCTTATCGGCTCGTCTGGACCTTGTTTGCGGGCGGCGATTTGCTGGTCCAATCGCCTCTTCTCTCCGGCTGGTACGAAGAATTTCCGTAGTTGTTCCTGGAGTTCCGGCCACGAGCAAACTTTGTTTGCTGTATTTCTGTACCATATTTGGGCTTGCCCTCGTAACAGTTGGGTGAAGCCGGTACGCATCTGGTGGTCGGTAAGGCCGTACGCAGCCTGTAGTTCTTCTAGCTGCTCCAGGAACGAGTACGGGTCTCGCCCGTCGAACTGGCAGTTCCATTTCCTCATTATTTCCATCGTCTTTGACCGGTCTTCGTGGTGTCTGACGGCTGGTTCTGGTGGAGTGGATGGCCCTGCTGGAGACGCCGTCATCTCGGCGTTCGTATTCTCCCCGCGGTTCGGTGTAGATGTAGCCGCGGTTTGGCGGCTTCCTAGGTGTGTTCGGAGCCACTCACGGGCCATTTCCGCGTGGAACTCTTCGTAGTCTCGGGTACGGTCGACTTCCTCTTTGTATCCCGGCTCGTCGTTCGGCTTGTCTGGAAACTCGTCCTGGTGTTCTCGGACGTAGTCTACCAGACGCGTTCGTAGCTGGACCCATGTTCCCAGCGTTGGTTGCTGCAGTCTGCGTAGCTCGCTGACTACCTGGTCTTTCTTCAGGCGGTATACCCAGGCGATGCCGGCCATCCTGGTTTCATTGGTTTGCCTCCTCGGGATCGAGTCGAACAACTGTTAACAGTCACTGGATCTGGCTGGATTGACTGTTCGCAGTTGCCTTGTCGGTTTAGTCGGCAACTTCGGAAAGATAGGCCGTCCTCGGTATATCCCTCTGGTCTGGTCTGGTTTGTTCTTCTAGCTGGATTTCTCTCGGCTGGTGTTCTCGTTCTGGATTCTCGTTCTTCGCTGTGCGTTCGCTTTGGTTGCTCATAAGCTTCTGATCCGGAGTCCGTTTGCTCGTTCCTTATATACTAAGTCTTAATTCTAGTGGCTCCACCGTCCTGATTCCGAACTGTTCGGGCGCCATGTAACGGGGTCGGTCGGTTCGGTGCGCACGGCGTTGCGCACCGCGGTCGGTTTCCCCGTGCCAGGGTTCGCAAGGGAACAGGTCGGTAAATAACGAGACATATGTATGTAGAAAAATAGGAATTTATTCATAAAAGAAAGAAAGTAAACGGCTACTGGTAGACTACGCGTGCTGCGTGGCGGCTATCCTCGCCTCGCAGGTGGTCGGGCGGTGGTCTCCGGCCTCGGATACTACAATCATAAGATAGGCTGGTGGTTAGACGAGTGGAGCCGCTTTCCTTAAAACTAATGTACAGATCTTACGTACTACGGTCGGAACCCGGTCCGTCACAGAAATCACGCGAAACTTAAACCTAACGCTCTTACAAGCTAAACGGACGCACGCTGGTATACGCGGAGCGCGGGTGCAAGCGGAGCGCGAACGCGAACAGTTCAGCGAAGGCGACGAGGCACTATCGAGTGCCGAGGAAGTAAGCGCAAAAGTCGGGAAAGGAATGACCCGATTGGGCCGACGGTCTTTATTCAAACGCGCTGCGGTGTTTTCGCGCTGCGGTGGAGTTGTTGCCCGTTTGCCTCACGCGGCTCGTCTTCTCGTACGCCGAGGTAGAACCGAGCAGCGAACGAGACGACGACCAATCCTGGCCAGCCTGGGTAGCGCCGCGAAGCTGGACGGAATCGGCTGCCAAAGGCAGAATACGGTGCCGTGTAGACTAGCGTTCGGAATCCCCGCGGAAGCACCAGCAGAGATTATGAACGCGCACTAGCTTGGTCACCCCGGGTCAACCACGGGACTGACGAGGCTAGGCGCCTACGGCCGCTGGACCTATAGGAGCTGCCAGGTCGTAGCGTAGTGCAATGCTACGGCCCGTTGGCCAGAGATCTCTTCGCCAGGAAACCCATGGCGTCGAGAGCTCTGGTGCTCCGGTCCGGACCTCCTAGGAGGTCCCCTCGGGGCCGAAGCCCCGAGGCAACTCATCGATCATCGCATCGATCGGTCCTACTTATAGTCTAATCGCACGGGAGTGGGGATGCCGCCGTGGTGGGGCCCGCGATGCGCGACGCCGATCCGCGGCTGTCGTCGCAAATGTACAAATCGAATTGATCCAACACTTTTATTCATTGTTAAATATGGATTTAAAAAAAGGTGAGCTTGTGGAAAAACTACTCCGCCTCCGATTTCGATGATTTTTATTAAATATGTTGTAAAATTCATAATTTTAAGCAACTTTTTTCCTTTAAGCTATATATCGGACTTGATTAGTTTGCGAGATATGAGTACAGTAAAACCGGGATATATGCAACAAAAGTTTGTCTGGATATATGCAACATCGCTATCCCCTCCACTTGGGGGGGATTACTAACGCATTTGTGAGATTTTTCTGATTAAAATGGTACCAAACACGATATGATTTGGCTACATACGTATGCAACACGTCGCATGTTGTGTACGAACGTAGAATAGGTAACGCGGCACGGTACAAACGATTTGTACGGACGCAGAATCGACACCAAGACTGGATATATGCAACATTAAATGCCCAGAATCGACACCAAGACTGGATATATGCAACGTTTACTGTAGTAGTACAGTAAAATTTGGATATATGCAACAAATATTGGGACCCAGGCGTTGCATATATCCAGTCGAGGTGTCGAATCTTGGGTTACACGCGACGAGCAGCCAACCGTGAACGTAGAAAAGGACAGACAGTGGTGGAAAGAGAGAGGTCCGATGATCAAAGGAAAGAGCCGAAACGTATCGGTGTGACTAATACTAATTCAACTATAAAACTTTTTTATTTTTGACTTTTTTTTACTGAAACTTTTACTAACGCAAAGATGAAATTTTTCTGATTAAAATAATACCAAACACGAAATAGTTAGAATTATAATTACTTGCTAAAATTGATGTTAAAAGCAAAGGAGGATTGGAAATGAAAACCGGTTACGGCGTCGGCTCGGGTTTCAAACGTTGCATATATCCAAGCGAGGTGTCGATTCTGGGCATTTAAACGTTGCATATATCCAAGCGAGGTGTCGATTCTGGGCATTTAAACGTTGCATATATCCAAGCGAGGTGTCGATTCTGGGCATTTAATGTTGCATATATTCAAGTGAGGTGTCGATTCGGCGTCCGTACAAATCGTTTGTACAGTGCCGCGTTACCTATTCTACGTTCGTACACAACTTGCGACGTGTTGCATGTTGCATGTTGCGTGTTTCATGTATCGTTGGTGTACGGCCTGCCTTATACATATGTAGCCAAATCATATCGTGTTTGGTACCATTTTAATCAGAAAAATCTCACAAATGCATTAATAGAAGTTTCATTAAGAAAAAGTTAAAAATAAAAAAGTTTTATCGTTCAATTAGTATTAGTCACACCGATATTACGGTTGGATCATATTACACGGTTTCCTCGCCGAGCGGCTCGGTTCGGCTTAGGGGGATCCCCCCAAGTGGAGGGGATAGCGATGTTGCATATATCCAGACAAACTTTTGTTGCATATATCCAGGTTTTACTGTATATCGAATTTCGCCTGTACGTATACGTCCGCGGCAACCGAGCCGACGCACACAGCCGCGGACGTATAGTTACAGGCGAAATTCAATGTAGTAGTACAGTAAAAGCTGGATAAATGCAACATTGCAGTCCCCTCCACTTGGTGGATCCCCCTAGGCGAACCGAGACGCTCGACGAGGAAGCCGTGTAATATGATTCGAACTGTAATATCGGTGTGACTAATACTAATTTAACGATAAAACCTTTTTATTTTTAACTTATTTTAAATTAAACTATTATTAACACATTTGTGAGATTTTTCTGATTAAAATAACACCAAACACGATAGAGTTACAATTATATTTATTTATTTATTTATTCAGAATATGCTGCGGAACTATTGGCGACCAAATGACTTGAGGTTTTTTGAGAAGCTATAAAAATTAATTTACTAAGATATGTACTTTTGCTGTTTTAAAAAAATTAAAAGGGCTCAAATAAAAAAGTTAAAAAATTGCCTTTTACTATTTTTTTTCATGATTTCGACAAGTTGTAATAAATAAATTAATTTTTATAGCTTCTCAAAAAGCCTCGGATCATTTGGTCTAATTTTAAATGAGGTATTCTGTTTTAAGGCGGTAGACACGGGTAACGCAGCGAGGTGACATTACCAGCAAAAATAGGTCTAAAAAGGGGTCTGGGATTTTTCGTTTTACGTCCATATATGAGAATATTTGAGGCTGGGTGAGGGCTCATTCGAAAGAGGAAGGTTCGATGTAGTGCGTTTTGGTCAGGATTCAACGAGATTTTGTTAATATCTAATAATATGAGTGTCCAAAGTAGAGGAAAAATCGAGAAAGTACACCCGCAGAATCCAAGTATTTTTAAGTCTGAAAAAGAGTTTTGTGACTCAAACGATGACCAGAGCGTGCTGCAGTAAACCTTCCTCTTTCGAATGAGCCCTCACCCAGCCTCAAATAGTCTCATATAAGGACGAAAAACGAAAAATCGTGATTGCATTCCCATAGACCAGTTCCGCCATTTTGTGGATAATACAGAGCAAGTCGCGTGACAAATTTAGTTCAGCTAGTAGTTATAAGGTGGCGCCGAACTAAAAAGGCTTGTAGCGTACTTCTACGCATATAGTTCGTACTATCGGATCGAACGGAGTTGGGAGAAGGTTCGCGTTTTTTGTTAGAAATCAAAACTCCTTAAATATAACACCGTTTATTCTTTAGTCCAAATCGTTACTTTTTATTGCGACGCTCAGACGTGTTCTGACGCGCTTTTTCTAACTATCTTTTTTCTTGTATCGTTTTTTTGGTTGGTAAGATTGATCGTGCTCCTGCGCGCTACATGTAGGTCCCAACAGGCTTGTGAGTGCCGTGTCACCCCTCTCCAGGCGCGTCCCTCACTCCAAAAAGAGTGGGGCAACACTGCGTGCGAGCCGTTGGCGACAAGAAGGAGATCGTCCCTGGCTACCGACACACGTGCATGCGAAACAGAATAAAGCATTGCGATAACCAAACAAGTTGTATTGTTTCTCCTGTCCATCCCGTGGACGCGGTCCGTGGAGTGCCGCGATAGCTGTCGGCATTACCGACACCCACAATTCCACATGCTGCCGATTTGGAATCGTAGCCAGAATCAAGCGTTAGGTTGATTACGTCACTTGAATGTGTCGGCGAAAGCAAGCGAAAAAGGCAACAACGCCCGAACGCTAAGTGAGACGCACTACAGTCATCTCATTCTGAATGTTGAGATTGTCCCTTTTCGCTAACTTTTGACTGACGCCCGCCTGGATTGTTTACAACATCCAATAACAAACCTCGCTCAAAGAGAAGATATAACAAGAGAAGAATATACCTCCTCTTTGCAATAATTCTGTAAATGTTTACATAAGTTGTGTTCAATAGCCGGGAAATGAAGGTGAGGTCCGAGAGTGCAAATACCACAGGTTTCCCTTTCTGTATTTTTATCGTACATGTCGAACACACCGCCACGCACACCGCACACGAGTAATAACGATCAAACACACGATACGCACACGAACGGTTAACACACAATTACGAGAGAGATGAAACTGGACGATATTACTCGACAACGACGCGATTAAGTAATAACTGGACGGGTTTAAAAAAAATGCGGTCCTCGGTAGCTCGGTTGGTTCGGTGAACTCGGTATAGCGATCTCCTGAATTCGGTTAAGTCGTTACGGATACTGTGACGTCATGAGCCAATTAGCTTTCACCACTTGTTCCGATCGTCAACAATACCCAATAAGCGGCTTAATTAATTCGATTAGAATTAAAAGCGTCGCGGTGTCTCTCGATCTTTCCAGAATGCCGAGAGAAAGAGTTCTCGGTATTTGCACGCTGGAAAGAGAGCGGACGGCTGGTTCAGACACGGCTAGTAGTTTAGTCGAGTGGCGAGTAAGTTTAGTGTATGGACACTAGAGTTTAGTCGAGTAGTTTAGTAAAACGGTTTAGTCGAGTCGATCCGTTTCATTGGATCTTTCTGGTCGAGTAGGCTTCCCCCACCACTAACTAGGCTTGCCCCACCACTAACTAGGCTTCCGGACAGACCTGACCGGACGCATTTCTTTAGTCGAGGGATATATCTTGAACTCTTGATTTTCAAAGCTCAACTGTACTAGTCTGAACACTTTTCTATGCACTAAACGGTTTAGTAGTAAGTAGCTACTCCCCACTCGACTAAATTACTAGCCGTGTCTGAACCAGCCTATACTCCGATACTAAACAAGTTGTATGTAAGATATTTATTTATTTAAATTATTTGCATTCACTCAGAATATTGACTAACACTCCATTGTATTTCTTATTAGTTTCGAAAAACAAAGTTACTATAGGTTTCTGAAAATACAAGCGTCAAGCAATTGGGACGAATTATATCTTGAATTTGGAAAGAGATAGGAAAAAGCTATTGATGTATAAAATAATTTTTAACAAAAAAAATCCGACTTCGAAATGCACTAAAAAGTATAAAATAATTTCTATCTCATTTATATCTGTATTCCACAGCTATTAATACAATCTACTTAATCGTTAAATAGGATACTAAATATATTTCAACCTTTTCGGAGGCGGCGCAAAATTAAAAGTACCTGACTATACAATCCTGCCAATAACGATTTGATTGCGGTATGGCAAACTTGGTAATTAATACGTCATAAGAAAACATATTCGAAACGTTATAGATACGGCAGAAAACATTTGTAATTGTAGCGATTGTATCAGAAGTTGGTAGCACTTCTGATGTACATGTATACTGTGTAACGTGAAACGTATCACGTGAATATGTTTAGAGTGGTATGGCGACACTGCCATGGGAATATTTATCGATAGTCTGTAGTATCGATATGTCTCGAGTATCAGTCGAGGACATTTTGTATCGATGGTTATAAATCAAGAGCGAAATTCAAACACCATCTGCGCGAATGTTCACTTATATAAATAGACAAAAGCCTAAATTGTAAACCCCTCGACATGGGTGATCGAGCTGAGAGAAGGCCGGAAATCCAGAGAATGGAATAGTTTCACTTCTAAAATACGTAAAAGACTAATTTATGATGCACCATAGCTAATTCGTTGTTTTCGACCAAGTCACGAACGGTCCTTAAAAGTAACGAAGTCTTTTCGATATCCTGTCTTTTCATGCACTCTAAGAGGGTCGTAAATTTCCTCAAGAGTTGCCTTTTGGCAAGTACAAGGTCTTGTTGTTTCCTATTTTCTCTGGGTCCCACGCTTTCTCGTAGCACATGTGCGCTGCAACGTTCTAGCGTCTTGGCGGAGCGCCTCCACTTCCACGCGCCTGAGGGTGGACCACAGCCAGGAGAAGGGGCCCACACAAGACGGGGTGGACTCCTCCACCATTGGACGAGGGATGATCCTGAGGGAGGATCCAGGATCCATCAAGGAAGGGGAATCGACCGACGACGCGCGAAGATCTCCTCCGCTAAGCGCAGAACGTTCAGAATGAGTTTGTCGCTTGACTCTGACAAGTTATTCTCACACTGAATTCCGAGGCATTTTATAAATCTTGGTTTGAAACAGTTGAATAAATTGTGGAAATTCAAATCATAAACTGTTGTGAATTAGAGTTATTTTGTTTTATTCTCGCGCCTTGCGAGCGGAGCGCCTCCGCCCTCCACGAATCACTTACCTGGGCCTAAATCCCCTTGAATTCCCTATATACCGCGAACGGACCCGCAACATTAACTTGCGCAGCTCACTAGGTCTAGGGAGATTTTTAATAACGTGTGAGATTCCCTTCTACAGCTTGCTTCTTAATTTGCGATCATATAACTGGTGGACAGAAATATATTACGTACGATAATTGATAAGAGATGATGATATGGTAAAGATACACGATGTAATGAAATTCCTATTATTTTTCAAAGAAAACATTATGTTTAATTTTGCGCCGCCTCCGAAAAGGTTGAAATATATTTAGTATCCTATTTAACGATTAAGTAGATTGTATTAATAGCTGTGGAATACAGATATAAATGAAATAGAAATTATTTTATACTTTTTAGTGCATTTCGAAGTCGGATTTTTTTTTTTGTTAAAAATTATTTTATTTCACACTTTTTAGTAGAACGAGCAGTATTTGGAGGATACCGTATTAGCAACCAATTGGTAAAGAAACTGACGAAGTTTACTTGCAGGGACAACTTTGAAAAATTGCGATCGGTATATTCCTTGGAGGGTAACCCTAAAGAATAGGCTTTTTATTATAATAACAATAGTTATTAACAATAAGAAGTTACATAAATTTTGGGAAATGGAATCATCGTGGAATGATCTACGAAATGTGAAAACTTTCATCGCAATCGGTGCATTCCTTGAACCAGAACGTATTTTGCAATAATGAAAACCGTTCGAAATAAAAAAATGCGAAATGTTTTTATAACTGGACCAATCGAAAGACATATCCTACAAGATGCAAAAGGTTTCATTCCGATTGGTCCATCCATCTCGGAGCAATCGGTGAATAAAGCCAGGAAAAAAAAATAAAAAAATAAAATAAAAAAAATATACTGATCGAAACGAGTATCCTCCTTCTTTTCGAAGTCGGATAAAAATGCGTGAACTAGCTAAAAAACGGAGAAAAGAACTTCTCCATCAGGAAAACTACTTTAAATCGGCTGTTAATATTTTTGCTAATGTACCGTGTGCAGTGTGTTACAAGACTTTATATCAGCAGCAACGTTACGCTTTACACACGCAGCCTTTGTATAGTCTAATTCCTGCAAATCTATTAGAATCGGAGAAGATAACATCATGTTCTCGTTGCCTAAATCATCTTAAAAAACACAAAGTTCCATCACAGGCATTCTGGAATAAAATGGAACTCATGCCTGTACCTCTAGAGATAACAGATTTATCGGAAATCGTAAAACAAATGTTGTGCAGAATAGTACCGTTTCTTAAAATCATGAAAATTCAAAATCGCTTCAGTCAGGATTGGTGCAAAGGTCAGGTAGTCCTATTTGCCCGCGATGTGTTCGAAGTAGCCGAGCAACTTCCACTTAGATTAAACGAAACCGGTAAAATGATTGTAGTGGAAAGCCTCGAAAATTTGAAGCGACAAAGATAATTTGAAATAGACGTTGGCAAACTTCGTGTAGCTTTACAATGGCTATTACAAAATAATGCTTTATACAAAGATGTGCGACCATGTTTTTCTAATATTACCAATAACATTTTGGAAATAGCTGATATCGTTGAACAGCCTTGTATTATAAGAAACGAAATGGAAGTTGCAGAAAGAAATACTGAATCAAACAGTAGATTTGTGAATGTTGGACAGAATGTAGCTATTTTATGAGGCTCGTGCCATCAAGCTAGCGATCGCTTCAGTATTGAATCTCGCGGTAAGCAATGTACTGGCATAGCTGCAGTTGCATGTGTTGCGTTTCATTTGCTCAACCCTAGTACGTGGTGCACTAGTGATGTCGATTATGTACTTTTAGTAGGAGATAAATATTACCGTGATTGCATTGAAGCGCGAAGTAATCCTGACCCCAGAGAAGTCAATGTCGACTATTTAGCCGTTACCGAATTATTGCCACACATATCATTTAATAACAACAGAGTAAATATTAACATTGGGTATGAAATGGCTGTAAATGGACATATTGATGTTGATAACGGTGATGAAGGATTTCCAAATTTAAAAAATGGTTTGATTAGGTTTTTTCAACAGTATATGTACGGAATCCTTACTGCAAATTATACATCAGTAGCCGTATCATGCAACAAGCAGTCGGAGACCACCTACTATAGGTTGTTTGATTCCCATGCACGAGGTCCAAAAGGATATAAAGCACCATTACGGGGCGCCTCATGCTGTATGAAATTTACTACTATTGATGCTTTACAGGCCACCTTTCGTCGTAATTTGTATGCGAAAGATGGCAACAGCAATGCATTAAATATCTACTCATTAACACCTATAACAACTGTATCTGGAAGAAATAGATCTCCACTTGTAGAAAGAATGCAACATCTGTCAGTTGGGACCCCTCGAACAGAATCCGGCGAAACACGAATTATATTCGAAACAAGCATGTTACGTTCGGTTGACGAAGGTGTTCCCAACATCGATAGTGTCGTCTCAGTCAGTAATACTAACAATAACGCAGACAATGACCGGATAGAACTGGCGAATATACATAGAGAAACAGCGCCTCCTTTGAACCTAGACAGGGAGAGAAGGATGGAAGAACTGTGTTGGTTCTTCCTGTTTCCGGATGGAAAAAATGGATTTGGAGAGCATCGAGACATCTCAATAACACCACTGGATTACTTCCAAGCTCGTATTCTGAGCAATGACAAACGATTCCAGCGAACAGATTATTTGTTCTTCGCATTATCTGTTGTTGAATACTACCGCGCAAAAGCTAGCATTTCAGTATCATGTAAAATGCGCCAAGGGGAACATACTCCACAGGGATTAGTAGATAATATACACCTCACGATGAGAAACATAAGAGGATCGGCATCATACTGGAAACGCTGCTGTTCGGAATTAATCGCCATGGTCCGAAGTCTTGGACCGCCCACATGGTTTGCTACGTTCTCTTGCAATGATCTGAACTGGCCAGATATGTTGAAAGCATTACTACTAACCGATGGTCGCTCCATTACCGAATTCGAAAACCTAACTTTTGGAGATCGCCTAAAGTTGGTTCAGAGATACCCTGTAGTTATTGCAAGACAATTTACGTTACGTGTAAACGCGTTAATGCTATATTTGAGAAACCCAGTTTGCCTAGATGGCGTTGTTATCGATTTTTGACATAGAATAGAATTCCAGAACAGGGGAAGTCCACATTTGCACATGCTTCTTTGGTGTGCAAACGTACCTGATTTCCTTACCAACGAGGGCCGCAACGTTATTGAGAACAATACATGGTGAACAATTACAACCCAACTCTATATCTGCTACCAATATTTGGCAATATCTGGCTACCGGTGCATAGACTTCATCATAATCCAGACCATACTTCTGTTCATGGCCTCTTGCCACAAGCCTGGCCTTATACCTTGTTATTTGGCCATTCTCATCTCTTTTGATTTTAAACACCCACTTATTTGTAAGCACTTTCTTTTTATCTGGTCTCGTTACAATTTCCCATGTGTTGTTTTCCCTCAATGCCTCCATTTCATCTTTTATGGCAGCTAGTCACAATTCCTTGTCGTTTCTCTCAAGGGCTTCTTCAAACGTTTGAGGCTCCGTTATTTCAGCTATATTTGCCTCTTGATATACTTTTCTTGGCCGTCCCACATTTCCTGTTCTTAATACTTTTGGTCTACCAGGAGCCCTTTTTATTAGAGTAGATACATCTTCCACGGCATCTTCATATGTTTCTTCTTCGTTATCAATCGTTTCCCCGGTTTCACTTTCTTCTTGTCGTTCAGGTGCATCTTCATCTTCAATATTTTCTGGGATAAACGCAATTTGTGGTGTTTCTTCATTTTCTGTAGCAGGTTCACCTTCTTGTTCATCTACCACAAGTTGATTGTTTTCCAGAAAACGTACATCACAACTCTTCATCACCGTTTTCGTACCAGCACACCACAGCCTGTATGCCTTCGACTCTGGGGAGTATCCCACCATAATGCACTTTTGCCCTTTAGCTTGGAATTTTCCCTTTCTGCGACCTTTAATTAATGTGATTGCTTCACTTCCAAATGTGCGGAAGAAACCAACGTGTGGCTTTCTTCCCATCCAAGCTTCAAATGGGGTCATCTTGTTTAACGATTTTGTTGGGCACCTGTTTCTCAAAAACACGGCAGTATTGACTGCTTCTGCCCATAGGCTTTGGGGTAAGCCTGACTCAATTATGAGGCACCTTGCCATTTCAACAATTGTGCGATTCGCACGCTCTGCCACTCCATTTTGCTATGGAGTGTACTGTACCGTCAGTTCTCGTTTTATGCCTAGTGACTTCAAATAGGCAGTAAATTCACCAGACATGTGTTCTCAGTGCCTTGACTCGATGGCTAGTTTGCCGTTCTACTCTTCTCAGATACTCTTTAAAGGTTTGTAGCGCGTCCGACTTTTATTTTAACATTCTCACTTCACAGTACCTAGTCTTATCATCTATAAATGTGATGAAATACCTCGCTCCACCAAGCGATGGGATGCTCATGGGACCGCATATGTCAGAGTGTATCAATTCCAGCACTTCACTTGCTCTTCTCGTAGATGGGGGGTGGGAAGCTTGATGTATTTTTGCTTTCGCACAAGTTTCACAGCCTTTTAACGAATCTGTCAAGGTTTTCGATAACCCACGCACCATATCTTCTGTTTGAAGTCTCTTTAGATCATCGAAATTTAAATGCCCAAACCTCTTATGCCATTTCAATGTATCATCTGTTTTTCTACATTCAGCTGCTTGTGCAACGTGTCTATCCTTGTTAATTAACCGATATAAATCACCTTCGCGTTTTGCTATCATAGCTACTGTACCATTCTTACGACGCACGGTTGCAATGTCTTTTCCAAAATTCACTGAATAACCACTTTCGGTAATCCGGGCTACCGACACTAGATTGTTTCTGAACTCGGGCACGTATATTGTATTTCGCAGATTTATATCGTTCACGTAATTTTCTAACCCACTTACACGCATTCTGACACTACCGATACCTTTTGATTCAAGCGGACGTTTTGCCGCCGTAAGCACTTGTGCACTGTATTGTTCGTTAAACTGTTCGAATTTTCCGCGGTCGTTGCACATGTGTTTAGTCGCACCGCTATCTAAATACCATTGTCCGGTTTTGGACGACTCTGTACTTAGGGCCACTTCAGCCAGCATGGCTTCACCTCGACCGTATGTCGATCGCCCTTTTGAGGTTTGATTTGTTCGACAATCCACGGCCATGTGCCCTCTTCTATTGCATTTAAAGCACGTTTGATTGTAGCGTGTCTGTTTGGGGTTATGTTAGTCGTTTGGTTTTGATTTTTCCTTGGACAATAAGGCATTATCTTCGTTTTCTTCTTGCTGCTTTTGTTCGTTTTGTCTTGCCTCCTGTTCAATTAACTTAACTTTTAGAACGTCAATCGGGGGCACTTCGTCTCTCGATTCAATCGCAACACAGAAGCTGGCGTACTGTGTCGGTAATGCATTCAGCAACATTATCGACAGGAGTTCGTGCGGTATTTTTATGCCCGCTTCTTCCAACTGTTCCGCCTTGCTTTGAAACACGGTAACGAACTCCGCCATGTTCTGATTTTCTTCTTTCTTTAGTTTATATAGTTGCCTATATAACACTGCCTTTCTTATTGGGCCTCTGAACTCATGTACTCTTTCCAGAACTATCCATGCTTCTTGAGAAGTTCGAGCCTTTTTTACGTGGTTCAATTGTAGACTGGAAACCCCGAGAATGATCTGTGCAAGGGCCTTTTCATCTTTATTTTCCCATACAGTTTCATTCTCTTCCGTTTTTTCTTCTTTTCCACTAACATACCGCCATAAATCATTGCAGATTAGAATGCTTTTCATCTGTATTTTCCACGATTTATAATTTGAATCGGTTAGCTTTTCTATGGCGTGGTTTCCATACGTGGCCATGTTCTTTGTTCTACGCGTCGTTGTATGGCGATTGCCGATTTCCGCGTTATTTCCCGTATTATCACACTCCGCGCTCGTGGACGCGTTCTCTGGGCCCATAACCTGATAGAAATTACGTGACACACCAAAAATGTTTTTCAAGATATTTAATATGGACGAAATACACGACTTAGCTTTACTTTGGCTTAACCACGCGCACCACATATAATTGCCATGATAGATTCATTTTTAAACAAAAGACTACACTCATGTTCGTCGACCTTCGGTCGAACTCGGCAGGAATCGGCCTCACGCATACACGTAGCATTGTAACGTATCGCTTTCTTTCACAGCTGTCGGCCTGAACCGAGATATAGAATTCTCCGATTCGAAGAAAATGAAACATCATTTTTCAATAACATATTCGATCGTTACGTAAAGAGACCAGACAATCTAGAGGATTTAAGCTTAGCTGAATTTGCTGTCCGATATGAAACAGTTTCAAGTGGAATGTGGACAGAAGAGGATGGAGACGCAGAACTTAGAAATGACGATGAAGAAATATCGAGGTCGAGGTTTATAAAATTAAAGGACAATACCCGAATGCGAATAAGAAAAAAACCAGCTGTACATCGCCACCGATATTATACCTTAAACAGTGATAGGGAAAGATATTTCTATAACTTAATAGTGTGTCACATTCCATTTCGTGATGAAAGTACACTTACGTCCGAAAACGAATCCTCGGGACAATGTTTTCTTCGATGGCAACGCGAGTTGAAACCTATGTTGGGTAACGCAACCGTCGAACAATTTACTCACGCAGAGCAAATTATTGAAGCGGCGCTCGCCCAGGCTGTTGCTTTGAATGTTGTACACGAAGAAGAAACTAATAATGAACATTTAGGAGAACCAGTCAGAATTCATACTGACGAAACAGTATATTATGATCAAGGTGATTTATATGAAGATCAGCAGCAAGAAGAAATACGTGCAATGCCCGAAGACGTATTCCTTAATAACATTCGAAGTCTGTTATTAGAAGTCATTCAACAGAAAGACTTATTGAAACCAGTTTCCACAGTAATTGAGAAAGATATTAAACAAAATGATGACGATGAAAATACCGAACAAATGTTGCTTTTTATTACCGGAGGAGCTGGTAGCGGTAAGTCGTTTATTTTAAAATTACTTGTTGAACATGTTAAACGCTGCTATAATCCTACAATTGATACGATGATAAAACCATGTTTCATTGAAGTAGCTTCTTTGCCGCCCGTCAAATATTCGGAAAAACTTTGCATTCCTTGTTCTCGTTACCTATTGAAAAAGGTACTGCAATGACCTATCGACGACTGACAGGACAAAGGCTCGAACAGGAGAGACGAAAGTGGCATCATACAAAGTGGTTGATTATCGACGAAATATCAATGGTGTCTTATGAGAATTTGCGAATAATTCATTTAAGATTGCAAGAATTCAAAACAAATGATAAACTATTTGGTGGCGTAAATGTACTTCTCTTTGGCGATATCATGCAGTTGCCCCCAGTAAAAGGACACTGGTGTTTTGTATAGCCACATTGGTGTACTGCAGAAATCAATTTATGGCACCAATTTTCATTCTGCGAACTCACCATTAATATGCGACAAAGAGATGACGTTGAGTTTATCGATTTATTGAATAACCTTCGGTTTGGGGAAGTGACAACTTCTCAACTGGAAATACTATGCGAACGAAGAAGAATTCCCCTAACCGGAGAGTTCGAGGATGGTGCAGCAGTAAGAATATTCCTAACGATAAAATTAGTGGATGAATATAATTCAAAAATGACTGATGAATTAGCAAAATCACATCGAATGTACATCATTGATTCAATAGACGAGTCCCGTGAGGCAGCTACATATGGAAAAAGGCCGCCAGCAAATGTCATACCTGTAAATGTAAATAATTGTGGCGGACTATTACATACAATAACGTTAACTGAAGGATCACGAATCATGTTGCGACGAAATATATCAATTTCGGATGGTTTGATAAACGGCGCAATGGGAATAGTAAAGAAATTTACATGGCCGGCACTTCGAAGAGATCAACTAGAACAGGGAGAGTTGCCAGACTCAGTACTTATAAAATTTGACGACGAGTCAATTGGAAATAGATTCAAAGATACCGACGGTTACATTCCAATATCTCCAGTTGTAGCAACGTTTCAAGCGACGAAAGGTTATGGAGACGTCGAGCGCAGAATGTTACCACTTATTCTAAGTTGGGCAGTAACGGTGCACAAATTACAAGGGACTACATTAAACAAAGCTGTAATTGATCTTGGCAAAAAGAATTTTGCAAAAGGCCAAATTTACGTTGCACTTAGTTGTGTTAAAAGCTTAGCTGGTCTAGTTTTATCTGATTTAGCACCAAACAAAGTCCTTGTTAAACCTCATGACGAGAGAGCACTCGCAGAAATGCAAAGATTACGACAGTTACTTTTGCAAAGAAACAGTCCAAATCGGCTGCCAGCTTCCGATACGTGAAGAAGGAAGCCAAGCCTTTTTATTATTTTTTTTATATTTATTAGCAACCAATTGGTAAAGAAACTGACGAAGTTTACTTGCAAGGACAACTTTGAAAAATCGCGATCGGTATATTCCTTGGAGGGCAACCCTAAAGAATAGGCTTTTTATTATAATAACAATAGTTATTAACAATAAGAAGTTACATAGATTTTGGGAAATGGAATCATCGTGGAATGATCTACGAAATATGAAAACTTTCATCGCAATCGGTGCATTCCTTGAACCAGAACGTATTTTGCAATAATGAAAACCGTTCGGAATAAAAAAATGCGAAATGTTTTTATAACGGGACCAATCGGAAGACATATCCTACAAGACGCAAAAGATTTCATTCCGATTGGTCCATTCATCTCGGAGTAATCGGTGAACAAAGCCAGGAAAAAAAAATAATAATAAAAAAAAAATATACTGATCGAATTGAGTATCCTCCTCCTTTTCGAAGTCGGATAAAAAGTTGAATGGTATGACTAATGAAAAATATGAGATATCTCACGAAGTATTAATTTTTCCAACATTGTACTGTTACGTCCGGGCTGAATTTTTATCAATCCGACCTTGCGTTCCTCATCGGGTGCGCAGCACTTGAAAGTATTCCACGTGAGGGATGCAAGGAAGGGCCTTATTTTTCTAAATTTTCCGTTTCTGTTCGCGCTCCTCCGATCTCGTGCTTCTTCGTCGGGTGCGCATGCACGTGAAGGTATTCCACACGAGAACACGAGAAAGGAGTTTGAGATTCAAATTGACCTTTTCTTTTCCTTTTTACTCTTTTATTCGTTTTCAATAGCTACTTTCCAGTATACCTAATTTGTGTGCCTCGTCGGTGCGACGCACTTGGAAGTATCCCAGGCGAGGAACACAAAGAAGGCTATATTTGGCTCTTTCAAATAATATAAATTAATCTTCCTTGGGACGATTGCCTTTGGAACTACGTTTGGAAATGTACAGAAATTTGAAACCGTTAAGGTCAAGGAGAGGTATCATAAACATCCTTCGCCGCGCGGTTAAGCAGTGCGACGCACATGGAGGAATCCCAGCTTAACTGCGCAGAATAAAGAAAATGCGATTTTCGCCCTTATTTTACAAGCGGATACCTCTCATACCTGTAAAGCATGCGTCAGCCGGTCCTTCCACGGGAGAATGAGTGGAATAAAGCATGAAAGTGATTTGTTTGAATTATTATAAAATGATCTGAATGGGAATGAAAAGCGAGGTTTGCGTGACAACCACTGAGAGTTTGAAAACGTCGACGAACGTTTAGGAACGTTCGAGACAACGGTCGACGGGGATCGTAAACGCGTATTGTCACAAATAGGCAACAAAAACTGCCAAGCAATGTTCTGGAACAAATTCCGAGAATATGTTAACGGATATATGTATATTATTCCATATGCGCGAACTTGCGAAAACGCGAATAGAATGTTCCCAAAACTATTGAAATTAAAACATCAATCTCTTTGTCACGGAAGCCGGAAAATGCGTCTAATAAAACAAACATCGATTATAAAATACCTCGAATGAATCAAAGCCCTAATACTATTATTTACGCGAATATTATAACAATTAACATAAAATAAAACGTTAATCGACACCAGAGTTCGTTCCTTAAAACTTCGTTAATTAATTAAGAACCGAATAGGATCAAATAAAAGTATTTCGAAGATTCTAGAAGGCATAGAAATTGCGACGCACGAAATTCACGAAGCGCTGTAGGGGTAAAAGAGAAAGTCGGTCAACCATAAGACAGAGTCAGAAGAAGGTCAAGGAGGGATGAGAACTCGGGAAACGCGCCTAGATAAAACCAATACGCGCGGGCCTTCCCCTTCGACACGTACCCCGTTTGCCAAATGATGTCCCCACTTTGGGCCCATGATCGCGGGTCGAACCCTGAGATACGATCGCTTGACTGAGGCAAATCACTCTTCGTCGAAAAATCGCAAGGTACGTGACGGGGAGCCCGTGTCCGCGTAGAGACCGAGTTGTGTATGGTATCGTGAGATCGGATTGCCCGGCAAAGTTCCTCCGTGTAACGAGGCAGAGTGTCGGGAGTGTGTCAATTCGCGATTATCGTGTCAAAGACTCAAACGGATACGTAAAATCTTTCACACTTTTCAATTTCTATCCTTTTCTCTTTCATTTTAAATCGTTCGCTAATAATTATATTCCTTTTTCGCGTCGCGTTGTATTTTGTATATTTTGTCAATCGTAAATCCGTAATTCGTAACACCGTTAACAAGGCTCAAACACGAACGCGTAGTGCGTGTGCAAATAGTTCTCATCCTCTCCTCGGTTTTCCAGATTTCAGACCATCACCACGGCGTCCAGAATACTGAACTTATCGCAAATATTTTACTTTTGTATTACATCGAATTGGTGAGTTGCACATTTTATATCTTCGTTAACACAACGAATCTGGTGTCGAGTGAGGGCAAAACGGCAATCTGAGAGACTGCTAGTCGTGGAAGTATCCAACTAGATCGACCCGTTCTAATTGTAAAAATCGAGGTAATCAACAATATAATTTTCCGTCTATACGCGCACGAAGACGGCCCATGAGACCGTTAGTTCCTGGAAGTATCCAACTGGGTCCGTCTTCTTTCGGATCGTAAAATATAATAAAACAAAGATATAATAAAATACCGAAGTTCGAATCACGATCTTTAAAGTCAGCGTAGCTTTTTCCTGGCAGTTTTCTGTTAAAAGTTCGTTCATTTACTTACATTAATTTAACATCCGTTCTAACATATTATTTTCTAACATTTTTCTCATATATTTTATACAGCTCGTATACTTTGTGAACTAAACTATTTCGTTGTACTTATTTTTCTCAAAATTATACACATTTTACCCATATTCAACTTCTAATCATTTGCATTCAAACACCCTTAACATTTCCTTATTAACACGCCTACCTTCTTGCACGAATTCACACGAGGGGCCAGTATAGGACCAGAGCATTGACGAACTCAATAATTATATTCAGAATCTTACTTCAAATAAAACGATTCTTTTTAAATTGTTCTGATCGTTATATACCGTTCTCATACCGTTCTCATCCGCGTATTAATCATTAATCAATTTTCTTTTCTTATTATTTTTATTTTTGTACGTCGCGCGCCGTATCACGCCCACGACGTAACAGTACTGTTAGACATAGACGCGTTAGCGAAATAGAAGAGAGGAAATAGCAAAGAGAGGAAAGAAGAAGATATAGACGCGAGCGCGGTGGAACGAAGCGATTTTAGTTATGTCAATTATGTTATGATCGCGAGCGAATTACGATTCTATATTTTTGTGTTTTTTGGGAGAAATAAAAGGTCTTGTGTTAAAGAATCTGATCTCGGGAACCGAGGCCCCTCGGTTTATTAGTTCTAATAGTACCATAGTACTTTTTTATGCAGAATGTTCCAAGGAGTTGATGCGAGTAAAAAAAAAATGCAATTCTAATTAAATAAAAAGTGCATCTGCAGTTTGTAGTACATCGTTGCATTCACGAAGAAAATGAAGTCATAGAAAAATAAACATTATCATACCAATCAAATTTTTCATGAACAGCTTTTTCCTATCTCTTACCAAATTCAAGATATAACCCGTCCCAATTGCATGATGTATCCTGTATACTTTTATTAATTAAAGAACATTTATTTAAAGAAATTAATAACTTTTTCTATAAAGTATTCTCAGATAGCAAGTTCCTTCGGTTCTTCAGAGTAGGCATATATTTTTCAGCAGTGAGGGGTGTTACGGTGCGCTATATAACATCCACGCGTTTGGTCAGTCAGAATTTACCGGAGTGGGACAATTCTATCATTTGGGTTGAAAGAAGGATAGCATGATCACCCTTCATCTCACTCTAACCACGCGCCAATGTTTCGCTTTCGTTCTTTAGGCGTATCGTCGCGATGCCTCTGGCGAGATGAGCGTTTGAATGTGTTTGTAAAAATACTTGAGGCGCTGTTGCCTTCCTAGATCGTGTTGCGCGCACGCTAGCTGAGAATTAAACCTTTCAAGTTCGTAAAGGATCACGCAAGTGGCTCCACCAGGCCCAACGAAAAAACTGCTGTAATACCGACGTCCCGAATCGGAGAGGTCACGTGCCGTGTCTACCCCCTTAAGGAGCGACCTCCAAAACCCAAATATGCTAGTACATGGGACACAACACCAGTGTTACAGCATATATAGAACGACTTCATCCATTAGATTCACTATTTTAGATTCACAAAAAGTTCAAAAATAATGTAAATGAAACTTACCCATTCGTTTGTAAATGACCCAGATGCATTGAAAAAGCAGGTTTGTTGTCACTGGGTCATTGTGCCGATCCTGAGCATTTGAGGAGGGAACACGTTATGGAAAACAGCTGATCTTCAGACAGAATCATGGAACTCACTCCACCGTACGGTCATTATCACTTTTTACAGAATTTCACTACGTGGTTTAAAAGGGACCGATTCTTTCAAGTAAATAAACATTTTTACTTACTTTTCAGTGAAATTCGTCATAGTTGTTTCTATGTTTAAATAATGGGTGGCTCCTAAAGGGCTCTACGCAGCCCGCTTCTGCTGCAACACACTGTTCGTGCGGTCACTGTCACATCACTATTGCACTGGCCTCAAATGAAAAACATGTAATATTTCGCATTACTTCGTAATTTGTTCACGGAGTTATTGGTCTTCCTTTCCAAGTTTAAATGAGACTTTGCTCTTTGTTCTTTTCCACGTTTGACAATATTGTGAGGTCTATGGCCATTTTGTTATTCTTGGTAACCGAGAGTAACCGACAGAGGCTCGTGTCGACCCTAACAGCGAATAAAAGTGTTGGAGTAATTCGATTTATTCATTCTACATGAACAACGATTCGTTACTTTATTCGTTGTTCGTGAGTAACCAATAATTCGATATCATTATTCTTGTTGGATTTAGGTTGAATAAAACCATGAATCTCTTTATATATCAACGCTGTATTTTGAGTTCACATTCGTATCGCCTTTTTTACGCACTAACTGGAATACAATACGACGCCACGCATCCCGCGCTTTCTTCTATTCATCGATCGGGACAACCTAGATCGTTTACTCGATTGGAATAGGTATAGACGGCGCAACGAACATAGATCGCCAAACTCATGGGTTCTAACAATTCTTTTCTTTTTAACCGACTTCGAAAAGGAGGAGGTTACTCAATTCGATCAGTATGTATTTTTTTTTTTCTTTATTCATTATTCGATATGTTACGTGCAGGGTAGGCGTAGTTGGTAGGTGATCACTCTGCGGTGGTTTGTACTCCGACGCAACGCTTAAACACCTTCTTTTGTGAAGGAAAAGTATTATGTGATTCGGATTGGGTCTAGGCTTATACAAGCCTCTCGTTCGTTGGATATAGGGTTTGGAAATACGCACCAAATAATCACCCAAAATTGAATAAATAACTATTATATATTATGCCAAAAGAAATGAATCGTTATAAAATCGAATTGTTACACTTTACGGACGGGAATACAAGTATGATAATATGATGCGTGACCAAAAGATATTAGAATTTTCTTAACTACTGAGGACAGAGTATCCAGATTTTGGTTGGGACTCACCGGATATTTAGACGAACAGAAACGGTTAACGAGTTTGATGGATCGCTGCCTTCTCTCTTTCTTCCTCTCGACGCATGGATGATGGAACAATATTCTTGACAAATGAAACTATGACTTTACACTAACAATAAGTCTAAATGTCTTTACACTAACGGTTCTATTTGTAAATAGTTTCAACCTTGAGTCTTTCTTTAACGAGGAAAACTGAGTCTTTTCGCGTGACACTGTTATACACAAAACTCTGCTTGAAGTATTTCAAAATACATACCTGGCATTCCTCGGATAGAGAGACCGCGCACCTCGCGACTGTATAGGCCGACTGTGTTCGCTATTGCCCGTAATCGGTTTTTTATTATGGTTGAAAATGCTGATTTTGCATGGGTTGAGAAAGAGTTCACTAGCATATTGCCCTATTGGAACGTCGGTGCGTTGGCACATATTTTCGGCGCAGCGTTTCGAGAAGTAGAAAGAATTTGTTGACGTTGGTGACTCTAAGGAGGTCAGTCAATGAACTGATTTCGTGATTGCTAACCCTCTCGTAACTTTGAAATCGGAGATAATAGAATTTTTCTTTTGTCAGGACGTAACAGATACAACATTTGCCTATCGAGTCCTTTTATACCGACATGGTGCCGATGCACTTGATCACGACCACGATTCGAACGCAGAGCATACTCAACACTCTCACGGTTCAGCTCACGCTCTTATTGGACAGTATTTTCGTCAATAATTTGAAAACGAAGCCTTAACCAGTGTAAGGAATATTCGGAACGGGCAATTAAAAAGTATAAAAGTGAGTAAATTCAATAAACTGTGGGCGCTTTCCAAAACAAGGCATACTCTTTATTCTAAACGGTTGTATTGACGGTCAGAACAAGAATGTTCTGCCGTCCCAAAAATCCTCGGTCATGGGGACGCCTTTGACAGTATGCCTTTTTGTTTATGACACCCCCAAGTTGTAGGACTTTCCCTTAAGAAGGGGAAACGCGCTCACAGAACGCACATGGCCTGCCTCAATCGTTCGTCTATTTTGAATTTTCTAACACCAGCATTTTGGCAAAGGAAAAAATTGTTTAAAATCACCTCAGCAATCATTCCTCCATGGGATTTGACCTAATTCTGGGACACCATGTATAACTTCATGTACTAGTAGTGGTAGTTGATTTCGGTTCCTAAGAATAGCACCCAATGAATTATTTATTCAACGAATCGAACTTTCTTCGAACTGCTCTTTCGTTGCCTTGTACAAGATTTGGTATATTAGTCATAAACATCACGTTCTTTGTGTGTCCATATATAAGTTTGCAACTATACAATGCGGAACGAGGATATACCGGCAACAAGTAATTACGTAAGTGATGCTTCCGTCAAAGTTAGGTATAGGTAATTCTAAAAAATTGAATCATTAATAAAAGAAACCAAACCCGATTCAGAATGTATTCTGAAAAATAAAAAGGACGACAAACGAATGTTTCATTTAATATTATTACTTTTATAATATTAGGTACTAGTTTTGTTGAATCTCTTATGTGGCTCAATCACGAATGACTTGATCCTAGACATACAAGGTGTCCGCGCTAAAGTGTGATAGGCGTTTTATTTCGTAACTATTAATGACATGAAAAATTGTTTATATGAAAATTGTACGGTACAATGCGGCCTATGTTTTGGCGTGAACGAAAATTTATTTACGGTATTAGTTTAAAAGATATGATGGTCAAGTTTCGTTTTTTACTACAGAGAGGAAGGATGTAAACTACATGCTTTACAGAGCATGGTAGGCTTTCCTAGGAAAATGACGACGAGGGGTAAAAAGCTCTTCAAATAATAAAATCTTAAATATTAAAAATTAAAAATTTTTAAACACATTGACCTACAGTTTAATTTATAAATTAAATATAATATAGATATCGATTAAATTTTACGGTTTCAAAAGTGAAATGTCCAAATATCAAACTTTAGATTCCAAATTTCAAAACTATACAATTACTAAATTACCAGATAGATAGATAGCTTTATTTCTTGCCTTTCGGCTTTGAAAGGGGGTTTGGCACGTGAGTGCGCCTACAATATTTTATAAATTATGTACATTAAGGTAATACAGTATCGTCCGTGAACTTCAGGTCTTCTGTCTCTGGTCTATCTCCTTCCTTCTTCGAATTATTTCCCTCATCCATTTTCTCCCCAGCTCTTGATCCTGCAAAATATTCCACCTTGTTAATTCATTATCCTTTTCCACTTTCCTACATTCTTCTAACAAGTGTTCTATTGTCTCCTCTCCTAGTCCACACATTCTACAGACGTTGTCCTCTTTCTTTTTCCAGTATCTATTGCCTCTTTCTTCATTCCCACATCTGAACCTTGCAATCATTGACTGGTCCCTTCCTTTGTATTCTGCTTTCAGATAATAAGCTCGGTTTTCCTCTCTTATTCCTCTATATTTTCCGTTATACCTTCCTATTACTATTCTGTCATAAAAAGATTGGCACTGTTTTGCTCTGTATAACTGTGCTAGGTTTTCTGCTAGCGTCAGGTCTCCCGTGCATCTAGATTTGATGTCCTTTATTTCTATTCCTTTCTCTTCATAGTATTGTCTTCTCCGTTCTTCCCATTTCGATCGTTTTCTCTCGCATTTTGTATCTACCTCTTTCCAGCATTCCAGTATTATCTTGTTAATTCCTTTCGTCCTCGTTTTTTCTTCGTATCTCACCGCTCTCCTGCCTGCTTCTATTCTTATTTTGTTCTCCTTTGTTTCATCCATTACTATTGTATATGTTGGTGTATTGTAACCGATCGATTAGGCCATCGATACCTCACATAGTGTAGGGGCCCGTAGGGCCGGCCCCACCATCATGTCATGGTACGAATCGCGCAAGCATAAGGTTCCCCTTCGCTGCCGGGAGCACCGAGCGAGGTGCCTGCCGATCCGCGGAACGAGCACTTGTCGTCGAGGCTCCAATGCGAACAGACGCATACCAGGTTCAGGTAGAATCAATCGAGAAACACGCACTCCTCGCAAGCCAGCCAGGTGTTGCGAAACCCCGTTTGTTATTTTTCATTTATTTTTTATAAAACTTTTTCCATGATATTTCTGAGATTTTTCTAATTGAAATGATACCAAACACGATATAATTCGGACCATATTTACTTGAAACAACTTATTATGTATCATTATCATTTCTATTAAATTAGAAAAAAGTTTTATCTCAAGTATCTGTTCAATCAGCTACAGTATCACAATAACCAGTTTTTATTAGATTATATAAATATTTGCATTTCATTATAAAATGATAGTTTCATTTTATTAATAAGACTACCAATAAAATGAAACTATCATTTTATAATGAAATGCAAATATTTATATAATCTAATAAAAACTGGTTATTGTGATACTGTAGCTGATTGAACAGATACTTGAGATAAAACTTTTTTATAATTTAATAGAAATGATAATGATACATAATAAGTTGTTTCAAGTAAATATAGTCTGAATTATATCGTGTTTGGTATCATTTCAATTAGAAAAATCTCCGAAATATCATGGAAAAAGTTTTATAAAAAAAAAATGAAAAATAACAAAGTTTGGTTGTTGCATTAGGGTTGCCTCACCGATATCTGATCCCAAATCATGTTAGGCTACTCGGCGAGTGAGCTTCGCGGCGTCTCGAGGGGTATACCCCTCAGTGGTGGTGATGATTTCTTTGCAAATAGCGTAGAGATCTTTTTAGTTTATAACGAGTCTATACTGTAATACGATGTCATCTGCGTACGACAGTGAACAAAACTTCTCTTTTCCGATCACCATTCCTCCTGCTTGTCCTTCTCTCAACTTCCCTTCCAGGTCCCCCGTATAACGAGAATAAGGTAGGGCTTAGTGGGCATCCTTGCCTTAATCCTTTCATTGTCCAAAACTTTTCAGATACTTTTCCATTAACTCTTATCCTATTCTCTGTTTCTTTGTAAATTTCGTTAATTCTCGTTCTTAAACTGTTACTTATTCCTTTTTCCTCCATAACCTTGCTCAGTTTTTCTCTGTTTACTTTATCGAAAGCCGCTGTTAGATCTGCGAAGAAAGCATATAGCTTTCTTCCTTTTTCTTTGATTTCTCTGTTTACCGTATAGTTCAGAATACAAATGTTGTCCATTGTGCTTCTTCCTTTCCTGAAGCCTGCTTGCGTCTCTGGTATGATTTTCTTTTCCTCTAGTTCTGCACTTAATCTGTTCTCCAGAATCATCGCGTATATCTTGTATGCCGTATTTAGCAGCGTTATCCCTCTGTAATTCTTTACATCATCCCTGTCTCCCTTCTCAAATATAGGGCTAATTATATCTACTTTCCATCTCCTTGGCATTCCGTCTCCCTTCCATACTTTGTTTATCAGTGTTGTGATTCTGGTGAGTACCTTTCTTCCTCCATGTATCCAGACCTCGTTTTCTAGGCCGTCTTCCCCTGCTGCTTTTCTTTTTTTCGATTTCTTAATTTGCCTCTTCACTTCTTGTTCCGTTATAATTTCATTTGTATCCTGCTGTTCCTCTGTTTCCTTTAATCTCTCTTCTTCTTGGTCCTTGTGTTCTTTTCCTTCTAATAATTCCAAGAAATATCTTCTCTAGCCCTGTATGCTTACTTTGTTTGCTGTTCGTATTCTTCTTTTCCTTTCCCGTCTGATATATTTCCATATTTCATTTGTGTTTTAAATTTGTTCTATTTCTTCTTCTTCTTTCTTCTGTTGTTGGTCCTTTTTCTTCTCAATGTTTCTTGAATTCTCTTCTTTTCTGAACGTATGTCACCTTTTCCCCTTTCCCTCTTCTCCATTTTCTCAGCTCTTTTCGCGTTTCTCTTTTTCTCTCTGTGCATTCTTTATCCCACCATTTCTTGTACCCTAGTTTCATTTTCATTACCTTTACCACTTTCTTGAGTACCGTCCCGTTGATCTTGTGTACCATTTCTTCCATCATTTCGTTTGGATCCTCCTTTTGGAATTCAATTTGTTCCACTTCCTCCTAGTAGTGTCTCTTTCCTTCCTCCGTCCAAAGCCGTCTCTCCTTCCATATCTCTTCTTCTTGCTTCTCTGCGCTGGTTTCTCCATAAATTTCTAATTTCAGTGGTAAATGATCTGAATATATCCTATCTTCTATCCTGAAACTTCTGATGTCTTCTTTAATTGCTGGGTCTATCAATACATAATCGATTACTGAGTGTCCTTTGCCCCCAATGAAAGTATATTCACCTTCTTCGTCTCCTTCAAAATTACCGTTCATTATTTCCCATCTGTAGTCTTCTACCATTTCTATTAGCCTGGTTCCTTCTATGTTTTCTATTTTATCTCTCGATTTTCTCGTTTCTTTGTCCTTCCTATCCTCGTTACTAAATGACCCTTCTAAACCTATTCTTGCATTGAAATCCCCGCCGATTATAAGTCTTTCTTCTTTCATATCTCCGACTGCATCTTCTATATTCTCTCTCGTCTCTTTCATATCTCTGCTATATTGTTAGGATTTATGGGTGGAAGCAATAAAACAATGTTATAGATTTATATAAAGGAAAAATATTTAATTATTAGAAAAAAAAACTGTTGAAGGCTATAGCTGCGATGCTTTAGATTCAGAGGCTTCGTTCGAACTAACCGAAAACGATCCTGCTTGACGCGCATAAAATTTTAGAAGAATGTTTACGTTAGAACCCTTATCGCTCTTACGGTTCTCAGAAGCAACGTCTCCGAAGACTTCTAATAAAAGAATCTTAAATTCATTTTTGATTATTCGTTACAATCAATATATATACCGTGATTATTCTCCATATATTACCTGTATCTCAATCTTCCTTTCTTGTATGGCTGAATTTTCCTCCTGCATATCACTTTCTGTTATCCTTTTCTTCACTCCTGTTATGATGCCTCCGTTCGCTCTACCTTTGTTCTTCTCTTTTTTTGCCAGTTGACATTTCCAGTTGAAACTGTTCGGCAACCTGTTCTGTAACCCATTCCATTGTTTCTCGTCTACCAAAGTTTCAGTTAGTCCTACGAAATCGTGTCTCCACGTATTCCCAAAATTGCTTATCTTTATTGTACAGACCTGCACCGTTCCAGAAACCTATCGATAATGTCTTATTCTTTACCTGCTGCTTGTCATGTACCTTCTGTTTTCTTTCCTCGTTCTTTTCATTGTTATAATTTCCCTCTCCTCCCGTGTTCGTCTTTCCAGACGCGGGAGGAGTGGTACTTAGAACCTCATCTTCTGTTGCGGTCCCCTTTCGCTCGGTGTCTTTCTCTGAGATTAGAGAGTCACCGAACTTTGTCGGCTCCAAAATCTTGCCTCTTCAAGTCCTACTCCCTCTTTCCATTTGAAAATCCTGGCGTTTATCCTTACCTTTCTGTATCCTATTTTCACATATGCTCCCTGCTCTCTCTCCGCTTTCGCAATTTCTAAGATTGCCTCCTGAGTTTCTCTTTCGTTTTTTGTTAAATCATTATCAATGTATATTTTCTTACCTTTCAATTTGTCCTTCTTTATCATTATCTCCTTTTTCTGTTGCCAGTTTCATAACTTTGCTATCAAAATACTCCCTCTCTCTCTTTCTCGTCCAGAAAGCATCCTCTATTTCCACCTCCACCTGCAAATTTTCTGATATTACCTTTTCTGCTGTATCTTTCGGTGTTTCGCCTCTTAGTAGTTCTTCTCCTTTCAGTGTGATATTGTTTCGTTTCTCTCTTTTTTCTCTTGACTCCTCTTTTCGCTCTATACGGTTGATTCTTTCAATTAATTCGCCTGCCTTATCTCTTTTAGTTTCTAGATTTTTAATTCTCTTATGTATTTCTTCTTTTCCTCGCTCCCACGCTTCTTGCTTTCTTTTCGATTATTCTTTTAATTCCCTTATTTCCTTATTTATGGATTCGTTTTCTTTCTTAATATCTTGTGTGTCCTTCTTCATTGTCAGTACAAGCTCAGTCAATCTGTCTAACTTGTCCATTTTTATATCATTAGGTTTGCCTTCAGTTAATTCGCTTTCTGTTCCTTCCCCTTCCGTAACTTCGTGCGGTGGTGATCTTCCTACTCTTCTTGCTTTTTGGAAATTTTCAATCGGTTTTTTCTCCACTCGTCTTCTTTCTTCTTCTGCTTCTTCTTCTTCTCTTTTTCTTTTAAAAGAGTCCAGCAGTGATCCTTGGCTGCTCGACCTATACTTCCCAAGCGGTTCAGCTAAAGTCGGCCTTCCTCTTTTTCCGGAATCCTTTGGGCTCTCCGTCTCTTCTGTCTTACTCATCTATGTTTTTCTCTCTCTGTGTTCGCTTCTATGCCTATGCTTCACTACGTGGCTGCACCAGACTTGACGCGGCCGCTCTTTTCTACCTCTAGATGTCGCTACCTTCGTTTTTCTTTATCTTATCAGTTTATCATCCAATCGATCTACAGTTTTCGACGTATTATTCGACGTCGTTTATTAATCTACAATATCGACTTTTTCCACGTAGCTCATTAGTCAATCTAACCTCTTACCTCTTTCGCCAGTTTCATTTCCTTTAAGTAACTTGTTTCTATGTACCTTTTTGATGCCTTTATTCACCTGTGTTCTTTGTTTTTTTCTCTTTCCAGCGGTATTTTTGCACCTCTGTCCGTTAAAAATTTCCTTCGAAATTGATTGATTTTATTTCACTTCTCTCCGACACGTACTGTCTCTATAGCAGAGCCCGGCAAGATTTGCACTTTTCAGTCGATTTTCAGTTGGCTCCGCCTACCGCTATGCCCCTGGCCGCGACGTTCAGCGCGCAGCCGACGAACCGTTTGAGGCTCAGGAGCGTATCACTCGTAAATTATGCTGGCAACCACTTAAAGAAAAACGCATCGACAATAGTACCTCACGGGTGGGGTGGAAAGCTATTGCCAGCATATGTTCACGAGTGATACGCTTCTGAGCCTCAAACGGTTCGTTGGCTGCGCGCTGAACGTCGCGGCAAGGGGAATAGCGGTAGGCGGAGCCAGCTGAAAATCGGCTGAAAAGTGCAAATCTTGCCGAACTCTGCTCTATAGCTATTGTCACGTGACCCCCTACTAAATTACCAAGTTGAAATATAAAAAATTAAAAACTTAGATTTTTAAATTTAGGTTTTAAAATCTCTAAGTTTAAATTTCAAAATTTCGTAATTTCAAACTTCAAAACTCAAATTCCAAAGATAAACAAAGAAAATACTACTCCAGTTTCTTCTGAATTAAACAATGAAAATTTAGAATGTTACATCAATATAACAGAAAACCAAAATATTTAAGAATATTAATGCAAAAGTAGTAAATAATAATATAACTTTTAGTTTTCTGAACACGTTTGCCTATAAAAAGTTTTAAACAATAGTGTAAGAAAGCTGTTACATACACACCAAGAACCTTACAGTTACACAATTATTTCACTTCATCAATTGATTCTTACAGTGAAATTATTTAAACTAGCTGCATTTTACATGTAACTCAATATTTAATGCTTACATGGTATCTTATCTATTTCAAGTATAATAAATTGCGCATGACATTTACATGCAACAATGCGACTAGCTTTGATTAAAATAAGCAGCGTGCTACGCGTAACATTATAGTAGAGAGAAGGCCGGTTGTTTTGTGAGCGCCGCGTTATGTGAATTGATAATGAATTATTTCACTTTCCTTTAGTCAACACTAAATTCATCCAATGACACAAAAAATGTTGGGGGCACGTGGACCTTTTGGTATAGATTATATTAAATCAGTTTGTTTTAATAAACACAAAAATAATACTTTATTGGTTTGAAATTAATATATATAACAGAAAAAATAAACATTTTTGGATTTGCTTTGCGATTCTTTTGGATTCGTAATTCTTAAACAAAGCTTCTTTCTTTTGCACGGTATAATCATTCTAACTGCGTATTTATTAATTATAAAATGTTACCAACTTAAAAACACAACTTATAGTATGAAAGTATAAATGGATCTACCAACTAAAGGAAGATTACTCCTTAACAAAAAACATCAGACTTTTGTTGATAAGAATGGTTAAGATTTTTAACCGACTTCGAACAGGAGGAGGTTACTCAATTCGATCAGTATGTTTTTTGTTTTTTTTTTTTCTTTTTGTGTGTGTTCACCGATTACTCCGAGATGAATAGACAATCGGAACGAAACCTTTTGCATCTTGTAGGGTATGTCTTCCAATTGGTCCAACTGAAAAAAATTTTTCATTTTTTTATTGTTATTGCAAAATACAGGAAGTTTTTAATGTCAAGATTGGACGATATCAATGACCTTTTAATATGTTGTCGGGGACATGATTCTGAACAACTTTTTCAGTATGCATAATTAAAGGAAAGTTTTAGTTTGCGAGATATTCGTGAAAAACTATTGTTACTACTACATTGAATTCTACGTATGTATGCCTACGTGTCTCTACTGGTGTATGAGTCAACATGCAGTCGCCGATTCTCTACTGTTTTTTATATACATACATGGGTACTCTGCAAGGCATGTGCCGATTGCGATGAAACCTTTCACATCTAATGAGGTATTTCCGCGATATTTCACTTGCAAAAATTTATGCAATTTGTTATTGTTAATAACTATTGTGATAACTTGTATGGAACTTGTTATCGTTAAAAACTATCGTTATTACAATTAACCGATAAGAACGGTAAACCACCTTACGGCATCCTACAAATACTGCTCGTTCCACTAAAAAGTGTGAAATAAAATAATTTTTAACAAAAAATACAACCGACTTCGAAATGCACTAAAAAGTATGAAATAATTTCTACTTCATTTATACAAATACCCAACAGCTATTAATAAAACCTATTTACTCGTTAAATAGTATACTGAATACATTTGAACCTTTTCGAAGACGGCGCAAAATTAAAAATACCCGAATATACGATGCTGCCAATAACGATTTGATAGGTTGCCGACACCTGAACTAGGATCTTCCTAGTAGAAGAAAAGTTTTTAATTTTGCGCCGCCTCCGAAAAGGTTGAAATATATTTAGTATACTATTTAACGAGTAAATAGGTTTTATTAATAGCTGTTGGGTATTTGTATAAATGAAGTAGAAATTATTTCATACTTTTTAGTGCATTTCGAAGTCGGTTGTATTTTTTGTTAAAAATTATTTTATCATTACCTTAAGTAATGAAAAATTTATTGCTGTAAATCGCTGCAAAACATTGCTAATTAGTGCAACCATGATTAATTAGAATTGTGATCATTTTGAGCAGTAATTAAAACGTCTCTATAATACGTCTTTAAAGGCCGAATCGGGTGAGAAAATTTAAAACATACATATACCTACTTTCGTGTATGTTTTACATTTGACTTTACAATAACCTTTCTATATTTTGGAAATCTACTGTTTGTAAAGCTGGGTCGAAATAAACACGTGTTTGATTAAAACGGATCTGAATATCTGATCATTCTCAAGTAGGTTTGAATTAAAATGCAGCTTACCAACTGAATTTTTATTTATATTCAATGCATGAATGAATAAATGCAAGTTTAAGGACATCTAGAATGAAATTCTTGCATAATAAATTACTTCCCCCTTGCCGTTAACAATATGTAATATAGTTGTTTTATTGTTTCATCTAATGTTTTTTGTGTAATAACGCTTTGTACTATTACTGTGTCTATGTATTGTATGATAAGTGTAAAAATAAAGTTTTTTAAAATTTATTGCGTCCATACTCAAATTTAAGAAATAAAACTTTTTTATGTATACAGGGTGTCCGCGCTAAAGTATGACAGGCGTTTTATTTCGTAACTATTGGAATTAGGAAGTAGGATAATCATGAAATAAAAGAAAGCAGAATATATTTATAAGTGTGAATGGTCTCCGTTGCGCTTTTCTAGAACGACAGACTGGCGAAGACCAAAAGTCCTCATGCCAGGCGGACCATCTTCATTAGCCATTCATATTTCAACACTTTACGTTTACGTATTGAATTACGAATGCCTTCGGTCCAGGGAGTTTGAAGAATTAGGCCCGATACACACTACATATTCGGTTCGGTCCCGGTCCGGTCTCCGTTCGGAAAAATCTTACCGTACCCATACTGCTATGCCACTTTCGAGCTGCTCTCGATCTGATAGTCAATTATAAAAAGTCTTTTGCGATTGTACTTTTGGCATTAGTAGATGCAAATTATAAATTTACTGCTGTAGATACAGGTTAATATGGAAAAAAAATATATATATACAGGGTGTCCCACCATATCTGTTATAAAGCTATAACTCCAAAACTATCGGCCGTTGCCAAAATTGTAAATATGGAAATTGCATGGTAAAATAGGGCGCATGTTTCAGCGTGAAGGAATTTTTGTTAACTTTGTTATTTTAGGAGATATGATGGTCAAGTTTCGTTTTTCAAATGGAACCATATATTTTGTTTTGGTCTATTTGATAGTACTTTTCAAAACGAATTCACTGACCTGTCATGTGTACACCCGATTTTAATTAGTTTGCAAGATAAAACGTTTACAAATTTCCCGATTTTCAGTAGATACGTTTTGGTTTGAGTGGCAAGTCGTAAAAGTGGCCCTATTGTAGCGGTTAGCGCCTCAGCGGGGGTCTACGTTAGGAACGGCAGCCCCAAAGAATAAGAAACCGCAACAATAGGGCCGCTTTTCCGACTTGCCACTCAAACCGAAACGTATCTACTGAAAATCGGGAAATTTGTAAACGTTATATCTTGAAAACTAATTAAAATCGGGTGTATACATTAAAGCTTAATGAATTCGTCTTGAAAAGCACTATCACATGATGTGAAAAAAAATATATAGTTCCATTTAAAAAACGAAACTTGACCATCATATCTTTTAAACTAATAATGTAAATAAATTTTCGTTCACGCCAAAACATAGGCCCCATTGTACCGTGCAATTTCCATATAAACAATTTTTCGTGTCATCAACAGTTACGAAATAAAACACCTGTCACACTTTAGCACGGAAACCCTGTAGAATTCTGCCTATACAGACATGACTAACACAACCATACCCGTTGTAGAAACCATGGTCGTCCAGTGTCAAGCAGCCGATGACACAAGAGGGAGTCTCGATCTGAGTATCTATAGGGTGTCTATATTTTCTTATTTTTATATGTATCTTGTATTTTTCATTAGTGTATTTTGTATTACAGCATATTTAATATTTTATTTTGCATTTTTGGTAAGCAAGATAAAATAATTTCAATTTTTTAAAATAACACTGTCCAACACGAATTTTGTTTTCCAATAGCCACTGGGTGATCGTTGTAGAGCTTCTGGTCCTGAACAAGAATCCGAAAACCGAATTGCTCTATCACCCTCAGTTTTCGAAAAACACGAGTTTTTGTAAAAACATGTATTCTGGGGGGGAAATGACCTATTACGCGGAAACTAAAAACGCTAGAACATTCGCATTAGTCTCATAAGATAGAGGAGAGTTTCCCGAATACATTCATATATATAGCTATTATATTACATGGCTCTAAATAGATGTAAATGTCGATGAAAGTTTAAAAAATAGCCGGCGCACGTCTTTCCTACGTAATACTTTTGTATTTTTAAGAAAAGTTTTTTATCTAGCGCGAATTCTCTATACAGTACCGAATTCTGTAGACATTTCCGAAGAAGAAACTATATGGGGTAAGTATTGGAGCAGTATGCAATTCGAGTAAATCGAAAAAATATCTGCCGGTGACGCGTGCACGGCGTTTTGCCGCCAGGTGGCCATAGCTCGCTCTCTTCGCCTAGTCAGTGCCGTAGCTACGCGTAATCAACACTAATGGTGGGGTTTAATATACATTCACCTTTTATATCTATAATGTTTGATTTTTTTTGCTATTATTATTATTTCATAATTATTATTTCTCTTTTGTTGTTATTCATCATTATTGTTAGATACCAACAATAAAATGATAAAATACTTTAATTTAAAATTTAAAAATCGATTGACGAGCATTACGACTTTATCAATCGACACTCGATTGAAGACAATTTTGAAATTTGTTTATGATATAGAAAGAATAAAATGTATAAAATAAAGAATTACCTGCAGTAAACGAACTTAAAAATGTTTTCGTCTTGCTTGACGTTTGTATGTTACATCTTTGTTGTCCTTCATCAAAGTCCAGCAATAATCTGCCAATATTTCACATGATTCTTTTCCTTGGTACCGTTTTTCCATTCTAAAAGTGTCTTGGTGGAAACGTTCTCCATGTTCGTCACTCACATCACCGAGATTTGGCGGAAAGAAGTCTAAGTGAGAATGTAGGAAGTGAATCTTCAAAGACATATTGCATCCGAGTTCTTTACATGCTTTCAGGAGTTTATTGACTATGGAAATATAATTTCTTGCTCTGTGGTTTCCGAGAAAATTATGTGTTGTTTTCTTGAATGCAAGCCACACTGATTTTTCCAAATTATTCAGTTTTATTGTGAAATTTTTATCATTCATCAGATTTCTAATTTGAGGGCCAACGAATATTCCTTCTTTTATTTTTGCGTCGGATATTGATGGAAATTTTGTTTTTAAATATTCAAATCCTGGTCCTGATTTATCCATTGCTTTAACAAAATTTTTCATTATCCCTAATTTTATGTGTCGCGGTGGTAAATAAACATTTTGAGGATCGATAAGATTCGTATGTTTTATATTTTTCTCGCCAGGGATTAATTGTTGCCGCGGTGTCCAGTCTTTTTTTATATAATGCTGCTCCCTTGCTCTGCT
Organism: Osmia bicornis bicornis; assembly: GCF_907164935.1. Lineage (NCBI taxonomy): Eukaryota > Metazoa > Arthropoda > Insecta > Hymenoptera > Megachilidae > Osmia > Osmia bicornis. Next base: position 11,746,542 of record NC_060218.1, read on the forward strand.
GTCCCACTCACAAAGGAAACAGCAATATTTGGTATAGCCTGATTGTAGTCCGAGTAATATGCCAATCACTTTTAAATCTCCACATACTTTCCAATTATATTTATCATATTGAATCTTGAGTAAAAGTGTTTTGAAAGTGTCATAAGATTCTGTCATTTTTGCGGTATATGCGATTGGAATGGAAGGATATATATTGCCAATGTGTAGTAAAACTGCTTTTAAGCTAAGTTTTGACGAATCTATAAAGAGTCGCCATTCTTTCGGATCATGCTCAAAACCCAAAGTTCGTAATAATGAGTTAATATCGGTGCAGACGTGAAGTTCCTCGTGTGTTGCGAAATATTCTAATAACGCATGATTTCGAGTTCTGAAATGTGTCACTTTTGTTGCGTTCTCGAGTAAGTTCCACTGTTTCAATCGTGATCCTAAAAGTTCTGCCTGCTCTTTCGATAACTGCAAATCTCGTACGAGATCGTTAAGATCAGATTGCGATAAAAGATGTGGCCCCAAGGGGGAGGGAGTTCTTCTGTCATTTCTTCCGTTTCAACGTTTTCTATTTCTGTTTGGTCTTCATATAGATTTGGTTTATTTGATGGCGGTGTTGGTATGGGTAATTCTTCGGAATGTGCAACGGGACGAATAGCAGTAAGTAAATTTGGGTACTCTATCGTTTTTTTCCCTTTCTTGTTAATGCCAGAAATTTTGCATAAACAAAAATAACAATCTATCGCATGATTTGTCGGTTCCCTCCATATCATGGGAATCGCAAATGGCATAGCTTTTCGTGTACCTCTTACCCAAGCTAAAAGAACTGTGGCACAGCGTTGGCAACAAACATGTGGAGCCCACTGTTTATCCTGGTCACTGATTTTACATCCAAAATAATGTTCGTATGCAAACCTTATTAAAGGTGTTATACTTCTGCACTCAGAGTTTAAAACTACCTCCCCACAAATATAACAAAAAGAGTCTGGTGGATTTCTACACATTCGCGACATTGTTAAGTATTATAAAAAGTATATTACACAACACTAAGTACTATGCACTATTATAAATTACAAAACCCTACACTATAACAACACATAAAATACGCTATATACTATAATAAGTCATAAAATATGCAGTAGAGTGTCAAAAAACTATGTACTAAAGTAACTTATAAAATGTTATGCACTAAAGTGTCAAAATACTATGAACTATAATAACTTATAAAATGTTAAACACTATACCAACACACGTTTTTACTCTATACGACGGAAGACTTTCTGAATTGCTTAGGACGACTGACTCGGACAATTTTCAAAACGAAACTAAACTCAGACTTCAACAGTGCATAGCAAGCCAGAAAATTTCAAAATATTTATTGTTTCTTTGATTGTATCGAGTGTTCGAAGGAAACGTCAAGTGGTGTTTATATTTCGAAAGAGCGCTAACGCCAAGCGCTCTTACTCCCCCATCATCGCTAGGCCTGAGAAAATCGTATTACACTATCATTTCGAAAAGGCTTTCAATAGTATACTGAATTTCCAAGAAACCTTCTTATAATTTTCATGAAAATCATAGCGTAGAAAATTATATTTCCATGATAAATAAACTTCCATGTTTTTATATTCGTTTACTGCAGGTAATTCTTTATTTTATACATTTTATTCTTTCTATATCATAAACAAATTTCAAAATTGTCTTCAATCGAGTGTCGATTGATAAAGTCGTAATGCTCGTCAATCGATTTTTAAATTTTAAATTAAAGTATTTTATCATTTTATTGTTGGTATCTAACAATAATGATGAATAACAACAAAAGAGAAATAATAATTATGAAATAATAATAATAGCAAAAAAAATCAAACATTATAGATATAAAAGGTGAATGTATATTAAACCCCACCATTAGTGTTGATTACGCGTAGCTACGGCACTGACTAGGCGAAGAGAGCGAGCTATGGCCACCTGGCGGCAAAACGCCGTGCACGCGTCACCGGCAGATATTTTTTCGATTTACTCGAATTGCATACTGCTCCAATACTTACCCCATATAGTTTCTTCTTCGGAAATGTCTACAGAATTCGGTACTGTATAGAGAATTCGCGCTAGATAAAAAACTTTTCTTAAAAATACAAAAGTATTACGTAGGAAATACGTGCGCCGGCTATTTTTTAAACTTTCATCGACATTTACATCTATTCAGAACCATGTAATATAATAGCTATATATATCAATGTATTCGGGAAACTCTCCTCTATCTTATGAGACTAATGCGAATGTTCTAGCGTTTTTAGTTTCCGCGTAATAGGTCATTTTCCCCCCAGAATACATGTTTTTACAAAAACTCGTGTTTTTCGAAAACTGAGGGTGATAGAGCAGTTCGGTTTTCGGATTCTTGTTCAGGACCAGAAGCTCTACAACGATCACCCAGTGGCTATTGGAAAACAGAGAAAAAGTTTAAATTTGATGGACAGTGTAATTATCCTTGTGTTTTAGGGCGGGGGAGGGGCTTTGCCTATAACCTAACCTAACCTCACCTACTACGGTTTGATATTCGTAGACGAACAAAGTGTTACCTTTTGTTCGTATATGTAAGAATATAGCTATGTTTGTGACTGTGTTCTAGGTCTACACTCATGGGTAAAATTCTGTGTATTAGTAAAAAAGTTGTTTGCGAACATGGAGGTTGCACGCGTGGAGGTTGTCAAGCAGTAGAAGGGAGGCAATTCGAACATCTGCTATAATAATTACCAAATACGTGCACATGCACTCACACAATGAGGTATCAACCCGACCGTGTAACCTCGACGCGGTACACCTTGGCTACTGCTAATGCCGACGATATTTGAAATTTATCGACTCATATCTCGAAAAGTACTCAACCGAAAGAAGTTCATGAAAGTGTTTTGAAAAGCTGTCGATGTTAGCTACAAGAATATTAAATAAAAGGTGGGGGTTTCCATTAAAAATTTTTAACTTGACCTTGATAGCTCCTCCATCCTTACGCTCAAGGTCAAATACGTACCACCGTTTGATGCATCTATTGAAACCCTACAACTTATGTATCAAACATTTTTTCCTAAACTGTCTTGTTTTCGAGATATTTCACCGGTCCGGTACTTTTTCCTCACCCTGTATAATATTTATTTAAAAAAATTTTTTTTATGTATGTTCACCGGTTACGCCGAGACGGATAGACCAATCGGAACGAATCCTTTTGCATCTTGTAGAGTATGTCTCCTGGCTGGTCCCGTTAAAAAAACATTTTTCATTTTTTCATTGTTAATGATTTTTTTGCAAAGAACATAATGCTTGATTTACATTTTTCACCGATTATGTACTCCGAGACGGATGGACCAGTCGGATCGAAAATTTTGCATTTTGTGGAGTATATCTCCCGATTGGTCCCAGAAAAAATATTTTGTATTTTTTAATTCCTAACGACTTTTATCGCAAAAAAAATAATACTTGATTTATATCTTTCAGCGTTTACTGTGCAGGGAATGTACCGATTGTGATTAAACCTTTCACATTTAGTAGGAGCTATATCCGCGATGATCCCACTTGCAAAAATTTATGAAATTTGTTGTTTATTAACCATTTAAATTCGGTCAATTTTGTCTCGGTTCATGGTTATTACCGAAACAGCTAAGCAACAAAAACCCAAAATCACCTTACACTATCCTACAAATACTACAGGTTCCACTAAAAAGTGTGAAATAAAATAATTTTTAACAAAAAACAAATCCGACTTCGAATGCACTAAAAAGTGTCAAATAATTTCTATTTCATTTATACCAATATTCCATGGCTATTAATAACATCTACTTAATCGTTAAATAGGATACCAAATACATTTCAAAGTTTTGGAAGCGGCGCAAAATTAAAAATACCCGAACAAACGATGCTGCCAATAACGATTCGATTGCGGTATGGCAAACTTGGTAATTAATAAGTCGTAAGAGAAAAAGCGGAACGTTATAGGTCCGGCTGAAAACATTTGTAATTGTAACGATTATATCAGAAATTGGCAGCACTCCTGATGTACATGCACTATACTGCAGTTCACGAGAGACCATACTTAACTCGCGCAGCTCACTAGGTCTAGAGAGATTTTTAATAACGTGTGTTATTCCCCTCTACAGCTTGCTTCTTATTATACTTTACGATCATATAAATGGTAACCAATAACTGGTGATGATATTGTAAAGTTTCACGATACAATGAAATTCCTATTATTTTTCGAAAAAAAAAATGATGTGAACGCAAAGTAAGAAGCAAGTTGTAAAGGCTGAAAAGCTGTATAGCACACATGCTATTAAAAATGTCCGTAGACCTAGTGAGCTGCGCGAGTTAAGTGCGGTCACTCGTGAACTGCAGTATAGTTAATTCGCAAAGGGTATTTTGATTCCCGTTGAATATTGTTTACTTGAAATTATCAAATGGGTCATTTATCATAAGTTGCCGACGCCTGAGAGGAAAAGTTTATAATTTTGCGCCGCCTCCGAAAACTTTGAAATGTATTTAGTATCCTATTTAACGAGTAAATAGGTTTTATTAATAGCTGCTGGGTATTTGTATAAATGAAGTAGAAATTATTTCATACTTTTAAGTACCTCTCGAAGTCGGTTGTATTTTTTGTTAAAAATTATTTTATTTCACACTTTTTAGTGGAACGAGTAGAATTTGTAGGATGCCGTAAGGTAGTTTACCGTTCTTATTGGTTAATTGTAATAACAATAGTTTTTAACGATAACAAATTCCATACAAGTTATAACAATAGTTATTAACAATAACAAATTGCATAAATTTTTGCAAATGAGATATCGCGGAAATATCTCCTATTAGATGTGAAAGGTTTTATCGCAATCGGTACATGCCTTGCAGAGTACACATGTATATGTAAGTACTGTGCGTTGCAGCTAAGTTGCCGAGCACCTACAAACAGAACCGACAGAGGGGCAAGGGGACTGTGCGTTCGCTCCACCTAATCCCCTCCAGGAACCCGTAACTTGAGAAGTGAGCGGCCAGGTTGCATAGGCGTAAAATTTCCATATTTGCGGAAGCTACATTTAACTATATAAACATGCGATTTCTTCAAGATATTAATGGGTTTTTTATAATACTCGTTCTTGACAACAGTTGTTATTATGCAAAATGTATGGAAATTACATTATGGAAAGTGTATAAACTCTCCTGTTTTCTTAATAATGTAAACCCCGAATCTACCTCTACGCCAATACATTCAACTCGTCGCTCGCTATCGCTTCATCTCATTCTGTTTCAATGTCTGTCCTTGGCGACGTTCGTCACGCGATAGATTTGTGGATGTAAGGGCCTCAGCCAATAAACATAATACGTGTGACTGGAAGCAGGTCAACGAATTTGATTGGACGGCAACTTAGCTGCAACGCACAGTGCACATGTATATAAGAAACAGTAGAGAATCGGCGACTGCATGCTGACTCATACACCTGTAGAGACACGTAGGCATATGTAGAATTCAATGTAGAGTAAAACTTGGATATATGCAACAGAAGTTTGTCTGGATACAGTAAAACTTGGATATATGCAACAGAAGTTTGTCTGGATATATGCAACATTGCTATCCCCTCCACTTGGGGGGATCCCCCTAAGCCGGACCGAGCCGCTCGGCGAGGAAACCGTGTAATATGATCCGACCGTAATATCGGTGTGACTAATACTAATTGAACGATAAAACTTTTTTATTTTTAACTTTTTCTTAATGAAACTTTTACTAACGCATTGGTGAGATTTTTCTGATTAAAATGGTACCAAACACGATATGATTTGGCTACATATGTATAAGGCAGGCCGTACACCAAAGATACATGAAACACGCAACATGCAACATGCAACACGTCGCAAGTTGTGTACGAACGTAGAATAGGTAACGCGGCACGGTACAAACGATTTGTACGGACGCCGAATCGACACCTCGCTTGGATATATGCAACATTAAATGCCCAGAATCGACACCTCGCTTGGATATATGCAACGTTTAAATGCCCAGAATCGACACCTCGCTTGGATATATGCAACGTTTAAATGCCCAGAATCGACACCTCGCTTGGATATATGCAACGTTTAAATGCCCAGAATCGACACCTCGCTTGGATATATGCAACGTTTGAAACCCGAGTCGACGCCGCAACCGGTTTTCATTTACAATCCTCCGTTGCTTTTTGCCAACTTTTAACATCAATTTTAGCAAGTAATTATAATTGAAACTATATCGTGTTTGGTACCATTGTAATCAGAAAAATTTCACCGATGCGTTAGTAAAAGTTTCAATAAAAAAAAGTCAAAAATAAAAAAGTTTTATAGTTGAATTAGTATTAGTCACACCGATACGTTTCGGCTCTTTCCTTTGATCATCGGACCTCTCTCTTTCCACCACTGTCTGTCTCTTTCTACGTTCACGCTTGGCTGGTCGTCGCGTGTAATCCGAGATTCGACACCTCGCTTGGATAAATGCAACTACTCGGTCCCAATGTTGGTTGCATTTATCCAGGTTTTACTGTAGTATTTATATCATCAGTTCACGTCCGACCACGACAGGCAGCGAACGTTGATCGCCATCGTTCGAAAATGTTTTCGCATTTATCTTTAAAAGATTTGTGCTGCATAGCCTTACTATTAGATGAAGAGGAAGAAAATAAGAAAAGAAAGCGACGTTTTGGCACCCATAAAATGTTAAAAATAAAAAAGATTAGTGGAGAATATTGGACGTTATTCAGACAATTAACGGACATCCTTTTTATAATTGTCACTATAATTTTTATCTTTTTGATTATACAAAAAAGTATAATGCCTCACTAACTCTATTAACTTTTCGTTCTGCATTATTATAATATATTGCTCACACCACGTCTGTTCTATCGTCAGTTTTTGTCTGAACCAAATGCATATCATACGACAGCGTCCGTTCGGTCGCATTTCGATTGTTTCAGTCACGTATCGCTTCAGTCAAATTATTCTTTTCGAGAATGTCGGTTGTCTTATGTCTGAAACGGAACGCGTCTGAACCGATCCATCACGGTATATATAAACACTCGTATTCAATATCACAGAACAATATTTGTCGGAACCTAACTGATCGGAAACGGCCCGTGTCTGAACGGATAATATAAATCGACCTTAACGAGGCAGAGTGTCGGGAGTGTGTCAATTCGCGATTATCGTGTCAAAGACTCATACGGATACGTAAAATCTTTCACACTTTTCAATTTCTATCCTTTTTCTCTTTCATTTTAAATCGTTCGCTAATAATTATATTCCTTTTTCGCGTTACGTTGTATTTCGTATATTTTGTCAATCGTAAATCCGTAATTCGTAACACCGTTAACAAGGCTCAAACGCGAACGCGTAGTGCGTGTGCAAGTAGTTCTCATCCTCTCTTCGATTTTCCAGATTTCAGATCATCACCGCAGCGTCCAGTATACTGAACATATCGCAAATATTTTACTTTTTGTATTACATCGAATTGGTGAGTTGCACATTTTATATCTTCGTTAACACAACGAATCTGGTGTCGAGTGAGGGCAAAACGGCAATCTGAGAGACTGCTAGTCGTGGAAGTATCCAACTAGATCGACCCGTTCTAATTGTAAAAATCGAGGTAATCAACAAAATAATTTTCCGTCTATACGCGCACGAAGACGGCCCATGAGACCGTTAGTTCCTGGAAGTATCCAACTGGGTCCGTCTTCTTTCGGATCGTAAAATATAATAAAACAAAGATATAATAAAACACCGAAGTTCGAATCACGATCTTTAAACTCAGCGTAGCTTTTTCCTGTCAGTTTCTGTTAAAAGTTCGTTCATTTCCTTACAGTAATTTAACATCCGTTCTAACATATTATTTTCTAACATTTTTCTCATATATTTTATACAGCTCGTATACTTTGTGAACTAAACTATTTTGTTGTACTTATTTTTCTCAAAATTATACACATCTTACCCATATTCAACTTTTAATCATTTGCATTCAAACACCCTTAACATTTCCTTATTAACACGCCTACCTTCTTGCACGAATTCAAACGATTCTTTTTAAATTGTTCTGATCGTTATCGACCTAACATCGTCGAGCGCGATTGGGACTGGTGGCAGCGAATAATACCATTCTTAACCGCGTATTAATCACAATCAATTTCCTTTTCTTATTATTTTTAAATTTGTACGTCGCGCGCCGTATCTCGCTCGTGACGTAACAAAAGCAATAAAATGGAAACCAACCAATGTGCCGTTGCTGGAACAATTGTGAATGGAGGCAGTTATACCCAAATGGAGGAGTTCCTTGCAGCAATGAACATACCCTCCATGTCGAAGAAAGAATTCAGAAAGCATCACGATGAAATTGTCACGTCTGAACACGGCGATGAACAAGAAGCCGCCTGTTATTTTACGCAGAATTGGCAAAATAGAAGAAATGCCACTGAGAAAGAAACCATCGGTTAAGCGAAAAATCCGAGATGGTTAAATTATAAATCGAAACTATTGACGACTTCGAATTTCAGACGAATATGCCGTCGTCGGATTGGCAGGTTCTGTGCAAATTCAGTGAAATCACTTGTGTATCCACAACTGATTGGTGCACCTGCAGTACAATACGGACAAGAATGCGAAAAATTCGCCCGTGAAAAACTAAGTGCGTGCATTGATGTTAAAATTCAAGAATGTGGCTTATTCATTGTGTGATGCCCGGTTTGATCCAATACCTCGATGTTGGATGCAGGAAATGGGGTATCACTTGAATGTATTTAATTAGAGATCGACGTTACGTGGAAATTAGAAACTTTATTATAATTCGGCGTTGTTACAAAATGCTGTACGCGTGACAAAACTAAGACTGCCCAAAGAGCTGAAAAATAGGGCTATTTAAGGATTTCGGAAGGTGAACTTTGGGCTTTGGCTGTATAGGGGAGAGTTGGAAGGTAAAGGGTTGAAAGTGAGTAACGGTGAAAGTTGGTGACTAGTGAAAGATAAAGTTTTGGATGAGACAGGAATGAGTAAAAGGAAATATTTGATTATGAGTGTATAACAATTGATACAATTGATACTGTGGAAATCAAATGTCCAAAAATGGCGGAGAATTTATTGCCGGAGGAAGCAATCAAAAATGTTGCAGTTATTTGCCGTATATTTGCTGATGCAGAAGGAAACGCATTAAACAACAACCATTATTATTACTACCAGGTATAAGGACACTTACATATCACAGGTACAAAATATTGCTTATTTTGTATCTGGACCCGAAAAGGGTTAAAATGCATTAGAGTTGATAGAGATGATAACTTTTGGCAAAACAATATGGAGCCAGAGTTAATTCAATTTTATTTATTCTGCATGTTACCGGAATTAATAGATAACCGGTACAATAGGGGAATGCCCATTCAGGCGCCTAAATTTATAACAGAGGAGAGAGCAAGCTTAGAAAAGCGCAAAAGGTCTGTTAGCGTTAGCACGCGTGCAAGGGTTGACACGTGGCAGAGCCAATGCATTTGGGGCTTTGACCTGCTTTTCAAGGATTTCTCAGGATTCTTTAGGCTATCAATATCCCGAGCCATATGTCTTGTCGTCGGATCGCAAATAACAAGACTGGGTTACTTGGTTGAGAGTTTATTCTTCACTATACAGGCGTTTCTCGTACTCTTAACGTTGTACTAAGACTAACTTTGCTCTTCCAGAGGACTTGCCTTTATACTTGGCATTGGAGTGTGGTGGTCGAGTAGTAGAGAGGTTTTTCCAGGAAAGGACGTTTTTAGGCGGGAAAAGCGTGAGCCGGAGTCAGGTAGGATTTAGGGTAGGATCAATAATGATTCGATCCCGATAAACTAGTCCCGAATTCCAGGACTGAGAGTGATGTGACAGGGGTTGGAAAAGTTATAAATTCGGGAAAACAAGGGAAGTCCCTAAAGATGATTATCTTTAAGGGTTACTCGACAGTCTGTCATCGGACTAGGGTCGGCGGTAGTTGATACTTGAGGTGCGACGAATTCTAAGAGTCACGGATGTTTTGTTTATGGAACGGCGATAGAGAGTTCGATCGCCGATCCTCGAAGGAATGCGCGTGTGGTCGATGACCTGAAGTCATGGTGCTGCAAGGCACGTGTAAAGAGATAAGGTTGCATTTTCTGGTAGGAGGACCATGAAGAACGGCATGACATTTACCCCAGAACTTTAATCGTGCGAGCAACTTTAAAATATTTCTAACATCAGAAGTGGAATAAGAAGTCCGTTCATGTCATTAAGTTACGCGTAGTGTTATACCGTGCAATATCATATTGCGCTTGGGTATTTGTTTTTCTTTTTCTTCTCCGTTCTGTTTGTTTTTGTTGTTGTTTGTGTCGCGTAATAAAATACAGCGCGGGTGATGGCGAGTGCTTCTATTACCCCTTCCCTGGAAGACATTATCCGGGAAGTAATGCAGAAGTAAGCGCATAACGTTGTCCTTGCTACAAGTTGTGATGCGACTGCACCCGATAAATCGATGGAGGTTTTACCGGAATTTGACAGTTCCGATTTGGGGGATAACGCGAGTGCATGGTGCAGTGTAGTGGAGGAAATAACAAAAAAAGCTAATCCTCAACAACAATTGTGTCTTGCCACTCTCGCACTAACGGGCTCAGCAAAGAAATGATACAAAGAGTGAAAGGGTAAACCGCGTACGTGGGAAAAGTTTCGACAAGACTTGTGTGCTCTGTTCGTGTCTGAAAAGAAATTACATGAACGTCTATTTCGTGCTGTGTCCTTTAACAGTGAAATGGCCACGACATATGTCGAGTATGCGCGAACCAAATTACTATATTTGGAACAAACACGCGTCAGTTTTAAGTCCGAGGAACTAATTGAACTGATTGTCGGGGCTACTGTCGATCAAACTGTGCGCTAGTCGTTGACAAACGCAAATTATAAAACTACATCTGATTTATTGATTGGTATAACTCAGTTCGCGAAGCCGTGCAAACCCAAAGGAGGAGATAAGGAGAAGGAGCACAAGGATCGACAGAAAAGGGACAATAGGAAGAGATGTTATACCTGCAACGAGACGGGTCATTTTCAACATGATTGTCCCAAGAAACGTAGGCAGGATACGATTGGAGAATCAACGAAGAAAATTGTTACCTGTACATTCTGCTCGAAGAGGAGTCATGATGCATCCAAGTGTTGGATTAAGCAGCGGACGCAGGGGAATAACCAGGGTCGTAAGAAACCAGAAGCGAATGTCTGCCATGTATCGAGTCCCAGCTTGACACCTATTTTGCTAAAAACCACCCTCGTTTACTGCCTAATAGACAGTGGAGCAGATTGTTCGCTTATAAAGAAATCTGTTGCAAAGAAAGTCGGGTGTAACATCGTTCCTTTCATTACCACGCTATATGGACTTGGAGAAGTGAATCTATCGACGATTGGACGTTTGACTACTGTGATGCAATCAGAGGACGTGAGTTTGGAAATAGACTTATACGTTATCCGTGATTGTGACTCGTCACATGACGTTATAATTGGAAGAAACGTCCTCTCGCACGCTGATTTGCGAATGGTGACGGATATCGGTGGTACAAGATTGCTGCGTGATCCTGGAGCAGTCAACAGTAACCAGCTTGGTCAACAGTGCTGTGTCATCACCACAATCACCGACGAGGCGCGTGGCCCAGTCGAAGAGATCCTACAGCGGTACCAGGAAATGATTTCCTTGGATGGCACGATTCGGCAGGTGACCACGCATGGGAGAGATGAAAATTAGTGTTAAGGACGACAGAATAGTGAACTACCACCCATACCGTTTATCCTTGACTGAGCGAGAGAAGGTAAGAGATATTGTTAACGATTTGCTACAAAATAATATTATACGCGAATCGGTATCGCCTATATGCCAGTCCAATTATATTGGTTAGAAAAAAGAACGGATCGGATAGACTCTGTGTTGATTATCGGGCGTTAAATAGAATTACTATTAAAGATCGTTATCCATTGCCGCTGATAGACGATCAGCTCGGGAAGGGTCGTTATTTTACAACGCTTGATATGACCTCGGGATTCCACCAAATACCAATTGCTGCAGAATCTATTGAGAAAACTACATTCGTGACGTCCGACGGTCACTATAAGTACCTTCGGATGCCCTTTGGCTTGAATAACGCTCCAGCAGTTTTCCAACGGGCAATACACAGGGCTCTGGGAAACTTGCGGAACAAGGTCGCGTTAGCCTACATTGACGATGTACTTATTCGGTCGTCAACTGTTGAAGGAGGTTTAGATAGATTAGACCAAGTTTTGAAGGCCTTGTCAATAGTCGGATTTTCACTGAATCTTCCAAAATGTAAATTTTTGCAAGAAAAGGTAGAATACTTGGGAAGGCAAGTATCTACTGAGGGCATCCGACCAGGTGAAGGAAAAGTTAGGGCTTTGTAGGAATCACCGGTTCCCACAAACGTCCGTCAAGTAAGACAGTTTATGGGCCTAGCAAGCTATTTTCGCAAATTTATACCTGAGTTTGCGACGCGAACGGCTTGCATTTCGAGGCTTACAAAGTTGGGTATGCCATGGAACTGGGGCACAAAGCAGGAGGAAGCTTGACGTTATGTTATAAATAAACTTACAAGAACACTATAAGAATCACCCAGTGGGAATCGGAAAACAGAAAAAAAGTTAAAATTTGTTGGACAGTGTAATTATTGAGATTAGGTTACACCTCATGGATTTAGATGAAATTTAAATATGTTGTAAAATTAGACATTTTGAACAACTTTTTCTAATACATATAACCGCCGCTCGGTCTTAGTTTTCGAGATATTTTCGAAAAACTGTTGAAACTAACACATCGAATTCTGGCCATCCGTGTGTGTCCGTGACAACGTACGCATTAGTATGGGATCGCTGCTTTTCTACTGTTTTTGCAGGCAGTAAAATATGTGGAACATGCGGATTTCTTGAGTCGCAATCTGAAACCGGACTACCGCATAAATGTTATTTGTGAAGGATCGTGGCTGGAAATTGTCCAAAAAAAGGATGTTGAGACGAAAGAAATTGTACGAAGGGTACTCGTTAAGGAATCTATAGCTAGTGATTTCGAGGAAATCACTGAAAGGTAGTAGGATTGGACTCTTGAGATTATATCATGACGAGAATTGCCATGTCGGTATCGATAAAACTTTCGGTCGAGTAGCGCAGAAGTACTGGTTTCCGCGGATGCGAAGCTTTGTAAAGAAATATTTGGAACGCTGCATTACCTGCACGGTCACAAAACGCGCTACGGGCTCGAAACAAGGGTTATTGCATTCTATAGAAAAGAAGCCGATTCCGTTCGACCCGATACACGGCGATTGCGTGGGACCGTTCGACGAGCCCAAAGAAAATGTTATAAATACATTCTGATTATCATCGATGCGTTTACAAAATACGTACAATTGATCCCATTAAAGTCTCTAAGTGGGGCAAAAACTTTGCAAATTTTTAGGGAGCACTTAACGTTGTTCGGTACGCCGTGTCAGGTGATTCTTAATCGTGGGACAAACTTTACCTATAAACCATTAGCTCAGTTTTTACAGAAACACTACATTTGATCGCTACAGGTACTCCCCGGGCTAATGGGCAAGTAGAACGATCCGTTTCCACAGTCACAAATCTTTTAACAGCAGAATTAAGTAAAATAGTAGAATGGCCGAACAAATTATCAAAAATCCAACTTTCTTTAAACACAACAGTACAAAAATCAACGGGTTTTTCACCGACCCGGTTATTGTTTGGAGTTGAAAGGAGTGCAGGTCATGCAGTTGTTGCCGAAGGACAGTTACCGGATTCAAGCGAGAAGATTGACGTAATTTGCGATAGAGAAATTGCGTACGAACGATTAAGAGAAAATGCAGTATTACAAAAAATATCAAATTTAACAAGAAGCGGAAAGATAATATAACGTATAATTTGGGGGGCACCGTATTCATACGACCCGGTGATTCGCGCAGAGCAAAATTGGAAAATAAATTTATAGGCCCATACTCTATTACCAAAATTTTGCCAAACGACAGGTACGAAATTCTTGGTAAGAATGGGAAACCGCAAGTTGCACCCAAAGATCGTCTGCGACCATGGAAGGGTGAATGGGCGGGAGACGGTGAAGAGGATGCTATTGAAGAGTGTCCTGATGAACCGTGTTAGCGATTGGATGTGATATGTATGCAGGATTTGAGCCGTTTGACCAAAGACTTCGAACTGTATCTTTACAATTGTTTTGTTGTCCATAATTTTTCAAGAATATACGTCTGTTGTATTTTGAATAGAATATGAGTTTGACTTATTTCTTTTGCCTATGTTTGATGTGGGTGAGATATGGGTGCGAGATATCGTTAGTGTCTTTGTGGACCGTGTTTTGGGTGAATGTATTCGAGACTGACGACAGTAGGTTGCAATTGGTTGCATAAAGCTGCAAGCGTCGTGATCTCGATGGTTATGATTGAGTACTTATGTGCTATATACGACACTATTGTCGTATGCGGAATAGACAACATCTCAATGTAAAACTCCTCCTTGGGTGACGTAAGGTCACGGACTTGGGACAATATTAGAGTGATTGAAAGGCGTACGCTTGTGCTCGTTAAGAATCATGGTGATGCTTTGCATCTGTATCAATGTTCGGGAATAACGCATGAAAGGCGACAACGTTGGGTACAGAATAGATTAACGTTATGGGTTCGAAGGAAACTTATATCACGGGTGGCTACGAGGCCACGGACTTGATACAGTATTCTTCGGAGGACGACGTTTAAGAGGTACCTGAGTTGCGTGGAATAAAGGGCGTTATGATCTCGATGAAATACTGTGGTAAGAATGTTTGACGGTAACGACAGCAGAGTACAGGTAACGTGCGGAGCTGTGGAGGTTACGACGTCGGAAAACACTGGTGATAGTTGCCACTTCACTTTCGTTTCTTATTCTGTATAATGACGTTAGATGTCACACCGTCAAATGTCCAATTTCTCAATTATGTGTTTTCACGATTGCCTGATTCTTTCCAATGGCGCTTACATCGATTCGGAGCAGGCCTCAAAGGAGTCTGTGGATAAGCACCCGAAAATCGGAGGACACAGGCCAGACATTTACGAAGCGGAGGTATAGATTTTTAATCATAGAGATGGCGCCTTTGATAGAGTAGGGCCTTTGAATATTGCCGAATTTAGAAAAAGACAGACAGCGGAAGACAAAGAGGTCCGAGAATCAAAGCAACCGAAAACAGCATATCGGTGAGACAATACTAATTTAACAATAAAACTTTTTTATTTTTTATTTTTGCTAAATCAAACTTTTACCTATGTAATTGTTAGGTTTTATTGAGTAAAATAAGACTAAACACGATATAATTTGGACTATATGGACGAAAAAAAATTAACATTGGGGATGTTCCCTTGTACATAAAATAAATATAGTCCAAATTATGTCGTGTTTGGTCTTGTTTCAATAAGAAAAATTTCACAAACACATTAGTAAAAGTTTCATTTGAAAAAAAAATAATAAATAAAAAAATTTTCTGGTTGCATTAATATTGTCTCACCGATATTGGAGCTTGGATCAGGTTACACTATTTGCTCGTCCAGCTTCGCTGTTCCTCAAGGGGAATCCCCCCAAGTTGTGGGGATGGTTACAGCAATTATGGGGATGGCAATTATCCAATGGATCTCACCGGGTGCTTATCCAACTTATACTGTACTTCAATGAAAAATGATGAATTGAAATTCGTGGACAAATCGTAATTTTGACATTCCCAACAGAACGTGCAAAGTAAAAAATTGTCACTTTGCAAAAGTTTTTCAGCAATGGAATATGAAATTCTTGGTTTTGATGCCATATCGTTTATATATGAAATGTGGATACTTTATATCATTTTTCAATGACACCAATCATTTCACTATTACGAAGAGTTTTAAATATAAAAGGTTATTAGTTTCCCTAGGATATTATGCAGTTTTATTTGTTCCCATACTCTGCTATAATTTTTTATTCATCTTAAACAAACTGATATTGTAAATATGTTGCACTTTTACTAAGAATTATACCGTTCAATTTTTATTAGTTTACTGTCAAGTTATAAGATACCTACTTGATGTGTTAACATACATACGTTTGTCGAATATAGAACATCGAAAATCGATCAAGAATTCGAAAATCGGACTATGCACTGTTCTGAAGCTCGTTTTCTGAATTTGCCCCACTGCGTGCCGTGCGAATGTTAACACGAGGTCTTTCGATAACACACAGAGTGGGAGAGAAATAACGCAAGTATTTACTTCCCCTCTTCTCGCCCTGTTCGTGTCACACAGTTGCCTCTTTGGTTTCACGATCACTCATAAGGCTGGCTTTCGAGCGATCAAGTAATACAGAGGCCGTAAAACGTTGCGGGGTGCTTCTTTTTCCCAAATTCTTCAAAAGTTTCGATTACATTTAATACAATTCCGAAATCTATGACAAATGTGTTTAAAAAATTCTATGGACTTATTGTGATCATTATAGTGGGTCTAATCGTATCATTGATCCTAATTCTCATTTGCTATATATATAAGGATGGAAACGTTCATCAAAGTGTGGATGATTTTTGTACTGATCAAGCTTTCGTATGCCGGAAAATCAGTGGAAATTTTAACATCCGTTGGACTGAGTCCTTTGGAAGATGACGATATTCTTCGTGTTCTGTCGCACAACAAGAGTTCCCCTTCGAATAATTTCACGTTGGTTGAGCTAATTGGACATCTAAGGAACTATTCGATCGAATCACGGAAAGAGATGTGGAGGAGCGAAAGATACAAACACACTAATCCGTTTTACGGTGAGTTTTAATGAGTACTACTCACACTACACTGCAACGAGTAATCCCTAATTATGAGATAAAGGATCGTAAATCAGCATTATCACTTTAAGTTTGAAATTTCAATTGATTATCGTTACTGTGCAAAGCATAATATGTATAAATATCTACATACGTTATCTGAATTTCCGTAATTTTTCCTATTGTTCTAATTTATATAAATAAATAAATATATATATATACATTGTTTTAATAAATATAAATATAAAATAAAATAATGAAAATGCGACGATGCTTCAGGCAAAACAGCACATAGTCAAGTATACTTGTAACATTTAACCTGATCATACTGTATTTGTGATGTATTTTCTGATTGATATATAAATATTTGTTTATTATATATAATCAGGATTCCTCGATGTCTGTATGTATAAATGAATACAATTAATGCAATTTTGTATTATAACATAACAATCAATGTATTTTCAAACATAATTATTTCATTTCAATGATTTATATGATTATCAACAAACGTCTGGTAAGAATAAAAAAGAATTAAATTAGAACGTATTCGACCTTTGCTTTATTGTATATTTATGTTTTGAAGAGAAAAACGTGTTTAAACCTTCGCACGCCGAATGCCAAATAATTTTGATCCAGGTTAAATTAAATATCAGTTGCAAAAATTTTAAATTCTTAAATTTTAAAGTTCAAACTTCAAAATTGTACTACACAAATTTCAAAATTCAAATGTCTACATTTCAAAATTCAATTTACAAGTTGTAAAATTTAAATTTCAAAGTTTTAAATTTCAGAGTTCAAATTTCAATATTTTAAAATTCCATAATTCAAATATTAGAACTTCAAAACTTCAAAACCCAAAATGACTCGGCTTTTGGAATGTGAGTTGAAATGATCAGGTATGACTCAGTTAATCGCCCAGTATTCGATAAATGAGAATTCATGAACTTTTACTAACCTAACGTATGATTTAGAGTTTAAATTGAATTTTAACCTTCGCACATGGGCTGCAGAATCATTTCGACTCAATGTAAATTATACGTACTCCTTTTGGTGTGTATATGCTTCATTATATTTAGATATATTTTAAACGAGTCATAGTGACCGTGTACTCGATTGCCGCATCAGTCATAAAGTATTTCTTAACACACTTTTTTTCTATAGATTACACAGATGCTCTTATTTAGATCTTAAAATTTCTGAAATATGAATTATATCGTTTTGTACATATATTGTTATACTTATCATGATGATGCGAAATGCATACGAAACCTTGTATTGTAGCTAAACAAACAAAGAAATATTAATATTTTCAAATAACTAATTAATATTGAAATTGTTATTAGTATTATTCAGTGAAACTAGAGAGGGAAGATCATTTCGGATCTTGTAAATTACCTTTAATGTATTTGTTAATTTATTACATACCTATGTATGTAACTTGTGCAACTTCGTAGCTACTTAGTTATGTCAGTCGCAAAGATTCTTTTACATAAACAAAATGTAGATCTATACAAAAGTAAGAGAAAGAAAGAGAAAAATTGTTTGCCTTTTTCTTCAATTGAACTGCTTAATCTCCAAAATAAAACAATAATTATGTTTTTCCTTTTTCATCGTAAGTAAAACTGACCTTGAAAAAATAAAACAAAGAAATTACTAGTTTAAACATTATTGTATATTTATACCTTTCTTGTGTACCTAAATCCGAGAAGTTAATTTTAAAAATACATAATTTTACGAAAACATATTTTTACATAAAGTTACGAAAGAAGTACATATAATTTCAGATTAAGAGTAATCAATTGCTTTAAAAGTCATTTAAATATTACTAAAATATTAATAGTCTTTTGAATATATACGGTTGTGCTAAGAAGATGATATCCTTTTTTTGCAAATTACATTTGCAATTCAAATATGATATTATATTTTAATTTTTCTATAAAAAAAATTATATAATGTTAAACATTGTCAACATTATATAAAATAATTATAATTCGTAATTATAAATGTTTGAAAAACACAAAAGTTTCGTAACATTATTTTATTTTGCAACATAATACAACGAAACATTGCAACGGTACATTTACACTCATTAAGAAAATGGAGGAAAGAACAACACGTATTCTGTTACTTAAATATTAAATACGTATTTAATGGTATTTTTTATTGTGCTCCAAAACTTTAGTCGGAGAAAACAAATGCATATAGAGCGATCGAATGAGGGAAAAAGACAGAGCTACTTTCGATATTTCGACAGACGTGCTACTGAAGTTTGATTTTCATTCATGCGCAATGTCTGCATATTGCATGTGATTTCGTTACTCATTGTATTGCACGTGCGTTGTGTGAACTAAGTAGGTAGACATGTAACGATAACATGAAACACTTTATAGACTGTTACGTTTGCTAGTTAGAAAGTGTTTACGGTGTCTCTTTTAATCGAAATTCCGACTATAAAAGAAAATCTGGATTACGAATTCGAACGGCATTACTTTCTTCGCATTTCAACACCCGTAACATTGGTAGGTATCATACTAAATTTTCATGCGCCTTAACGGGGTAGACACGGCACGTGATCTCTCCAATTCGGGACGTTGCACAGTGGCGCGAATCGCCGAAAACGTGGACAAAATTAGTATCTTAAAATGTGAGGTAAATTAATCAAACAAATTACAATATTATAATTGCGGAAGGATAATACTATATGTTTCTAATGAAAAATATTTTATTTTTATTTAGTGTGACTTGAAAGTTACATTTAAATTGTTAATTAGAATCGCACATCTTTTTTTATACGTGTAATATTAAAAAAATGAAAAAAATGCACAATATAATACATATATACATTAATATATACAAAATAGATAATATTTACTGATAAACATACTTATATACATAAATTATTCTAAGTTACTTTCCTGTTCATCTTCTACTTCTTCTACTTCTTCTTCTTATTTTTCTGCTTCTTCTTCTTCTTCTTCTTCAGATTCGTTGATATTAGCAATATCGAAAAATTGAATTACATCTCGCAGATATGTTTTTCCTTTTTTCGGCCATACCATCCTCATACATAAAAAACTTTAAAGTCACACTATATAAACATACAATATTTTTCATTAAAAAAGTATATTATTATCCTTCCACAACTGTAATATTGTAATTTATTTCATTAATCTACATCACATTTTTAAATATTAATTTTCTCCACGATTTTGGGCAAAATCGTCACTGTGTGTAACTAACTTTCCTCCCCTGCAAATTTGAGTGAAAGAAGAAAGGGAGTTTCTGTAAATAGCTGCAAAAAGCAGTGCTAAATACTTTTATAACTTGACTGGTCCGTACGTGTCATGTACGCTAATAGGGTGCGCGTGTGCACAGAAATGTGAATAACTCAGAAGACCGCAAATTACCGCAAGATATTTTTACAGATCCTTATTCAGAAAACTTCCAGCTTTAATTTAAGCCTAATTTGAACGTGTAGATCCGTGTAGAACACAACTTTTACCATACATAAACATTAAATATGTCCATTCTATCTATTTTGTCCTATATTACAGTGAAAAATAAACATTTTGTTGTGCAAATTACATAATTATATTCAAAAAGAATCATATAAAGTGGCAATATTAGCGAAAGAACATAATAGTTAAAAAATAATGAACAGCATTATGTTAAACTTTGCCCGATGAAACTGACTTCACAAAATCACCAACTTTGAAGGCTCATATCTGCTGAATGGTAATAACACAATCATTAAAAGTGTCAGAACATTATGCACACATTCCTTATGAACAAGTTCCATTAAACAGATTTCAAGAATTCCGATTTTCATTTTTTGACTTTTGTCCACGTTTTCGGCGATTCTCGCCACTGTGCGACGCGTCGGTATTACAGCAGTTTTTCCATTGGGCCTGGTGGAACCACTTGCGTGTTCTGTTACGAACTTGAAAGGTTTAATTCTCAGCTGGCGTGAGTGCAACACGATCTAGGAAGGCAACAGCGCCTCAAGTATTTTTACAAACACATTCAAACGCTCATCGCGCCAGGAGGCATCGTCACAATACGCCTGAAGAACGAAAGCGAAACATTGGCGCGTGGTTAGAGTGAGATGTATGGTGATCATGCTATCCTTCTTTGAACCTAAATTGTCCCGCTCCGGTAAATTCTGACTGACTGAACGCGTGGATTTTATATAGCGCACCGTAGCACGCCTCGCTGTTGAAAAATATATGCCTACTCTGAAGAACCAAAGGAACGTGCAATTTGAGAATTTTTTTTAGAAAAAGTTATTAGCTTCTTTAAATAAATGTTTTTTAATTCATAAAAGCATACAGGGTGCCTCACGCAATTGGGAGGGATTATATCTTGAATTTGGTAAGAGATAGGAAAAAGCTGTTCATGTAAAAGTTCAATGGTATGATAATGTTTATTTTTCTATGACTTCATTTTCTTCGTGAATGCAACGATGCACTAAAAAAATACAGGTGCACTTTTTGTTTAAATAGAATTGCATTTCTTTCTTTACTCGTATCAACTCCTTGGAACATTCTGCATAAAAAAGTAGTATTAGAACCAGGAAAAAGAACCGTTTCGGAAAAATCAGTGCGGTTCCGCTACTGAAACCGCTTCCGATTCTGTCATTATCGGTTCTATACTAAAGAACCGGAATCGCTTAATTTTTGTAAGAACCGGTTCCATCAGGGATGGAAAAAGAACCGTTTCGGAAAAATCAGTGCGGTTCCGGTACCGAAACCGCTTCCGATTTTGTCATTAACGGTTCTATACTAGAGAACCGGAACCGCTTAATTTTGTAAGAACCGGTTCGAAAAAATCAGTGCGGTTCCGGTACCGAAACCGCTTGCAGTTTTCTAATTACCGGTTTTGTTTTGTTTTGTTGTCTGACACGAAAACAAACGCGCTTGCATTATTGTTTGGCTGTGCATTATTGGAACAAAAATAGTCATTACCAGTACTCTGTTGAACGCTCACAGTTGCGGTATAAAAACTGCTTTTCTTTACATATTCATTAAAAATGTCCGATTCGGGTAGTGATTCTGAAACTGCTACACAACAACCTCCTGCCAAGAAATGGGTCGCCAGGCCACATGAATTTATAAGAATTTATTTTAATTACGATAAGAACACCAACGTTTCGATTTGCAAGATTGATGGCTGCGGAACTGCTATTAAAGTAAGTACCATTTTCTTTTTACCTCCTGTTATAAAAAGTGTATCTGAAGTGCTTGAAAAACCTTCTGCCATAAAACAATTTTGCTAACCGTACCGTATAAAATGACGTAAATTATTATGCCGTTGTAGTCTCAACACACCACCAATCTTCAGAAGCATATATATGCCAAGCATCCAGTACAACATGGTATTATCACCATGAAGCGTATTGAGATGCTGAAAAATAAAGCCAGCTCATCGCCAAAGGCACGAGAAGCAGAAAATTCATCCATAGGTGTCCTCAGCAATTCAACACCCGCATCTAGCTTCAGTTCTTCAAGCTCCTTCATGCAAACCCCATATGTTCTTGCTGAAAATCAGAGTCGCAAAAATAAAAAAAGGAAGGTCAGCAAGGAGCCCGTCATCACCATTGCCATGGATAGAGCCCGCGTCATAGACACACTGGTGGAAATGACGACTGTCAATGGCCGCCCTTTTTCTGTGGTAGAGGACTCCGGCTTACGGAAAATCCTCAACCCCATTATTTACGCTCTTCGCACACAGCATAGCATCAACGTGGGTATCAATCGACATAACATTCGGGACTTTGTCCATTACGAAGCTCAGCAGTTGAAAGAAAAAATTAAGAATGAGATCCAAGGCAGAATGTTGTGTCTGAAGCTGGATTCCGCCACAAGATTCGATTGTTCCCTTCTTGGAGTGAACATTCAGCTATGCAAGAATGGCCGAATCTGCCTGAGGAATCTTGCCGTAAAAGAGCTTTTCTTACGACAAACGGCTGAAAATCTGAAAAGAGAAGTGCTTACTGTACTCTCTGATTTTCACATAAGCTCAGAGCAAGTATATAGCATTACCACCGACAATGGCCGCAACATGATAAAATCCATCGCTCTCCTTGGTGAAGAGGTATCAGTTGCGGATTCTCAAGGATCAGAAGAAGAGGACATCGAGGGCATCATTGCATCTGAATTAAACGATGCCAACGAAGAAACGCTGGAAAACACTCTTTTGGCGGTTGCGGAGGAATGACCCAAAGTTATGGAAAACGTGCCACAAGTAGAGCCGGCCGTGGGAATTATTGGTCAGCGTTGTGCAGCGCACACATTGCAGCTTGCCGTGTGGGATGCACTTGGCAAGTTTCAAGAGCCGATCTACAAGGCAAGGAATATTGTGAAGAAGCTGCGCAGCCCAATAGCTGCTGGCGTTCTCGCAGGGTTGGGACGCAACAAACCTCTACTGAACGTGGAGACTCGTTGGCACTCCACACACGACATGTTAACGAGTCTGTTATCTGTGCAAATTCTGATGGAGGCCAACAAAAATAATAGAGGCGAAAATGTAGTATTAACGGAGAGTGACTAGAAAACAATAAAGGAGATAGTTACCGCTCTCCATCTCGCCAAGGTTTCAACAAAGAAGCTTCAGTCCGAGCAACTTACAGTCGGCGACTTTTTAGCAGCATGGTTGCGATGTAAAATAGACACAAAGAAAGTGAAGTCTGCCCTTGCCATAGCCATCCATGCTGCCATGGAGAATAGAGAAGAGGTTCTTCTGCACTCAATATGTGTGGCCGCCGCCCTCTACCTGGATCTTCGCTTCAATGTTTATTTGTCAGCTGATCAGCGGAAGCGAGCTGAAGATCATTTAGTTACCCTGTGGGTTAAACTAAACCGCTTACGTGATGGTAATAGTAATCACAGTGCCACTAGCTCAGCTGACAGCTTGGTGTCTAACGAACATGCTGACAATTCTGAGGATGATGGAGACGAGGACTCACTCGAACAGTTACTGCGGCGCAAGGAAAAAGCTGTCGTTGATTCTAAACCTAAGAAGCCGAGAAATGGAGACATTAGAAAACTTCTCCAAGACTTTTCTATGCGTCCCCGATTAACCCCTGAATCAGATATTCTAATGTTCTGGGAGACTATGAAGGAGACCAATCAGGAACTGTACCGCCTTGCGACTACCGTCTTAGCTGTGCCCATGACACAAGTGAGCGTCGAAAGAACTTCCTCCCAACTGCGCTTTATTTTAAGCACCCTACGTAGCCGCCTCACGCACAACGATGTCAGCGATATTCTTTTTGTTAGGTGTAACAGAACCTTTCAAAAGAAAGAATGATTAATTTAGATTGCGGAATAATAATTAG
The DNA here is from genome assembly GCF_907164935.1 of Osmia bicornis bicornis. Taxonomy (NCBI): domain Eukaryota; kingdom Metazoa; phylum Arthropoda; class Insecta; order Hymenoptera; family Megachilidae; genus Osmia; species Osmia bicornis. The sequence goes on from NC_060218.1 coordinate 11,770,709, forward strand.
ATAATAATGAAATTTATATAAATAATATACAAGGTGACACGTAACTAGTGTAAGAACCGGAAATGAGGGATAAGCTGACACGATACTAAACAACAATTTCCTTCACACAAATGTCGAATGGGGCTTAGCAGTTGGACAGTGTAGTTTATATCATAATATATAATAGTTATAACAATATTTATAGTTATAGTTATAGTTATAGTTATAACAATCATACATACAATGTTGTAATACATGTAACGTTCCACTATGCACTGTCAAATCCAGCGAAAAAATATATATTTTGTTGTATCATTTCAAATTTGATTAAATTGCTTCTTCTTTTAGTATTATAATTTTTGCTACTTGAGAAATAACGGTCAACTCTCCTCTTTAGAAATTCTACCGCTATGTTGATCTTTTTGAGAAATATTCAAAGCGTTAACTTCGCCGCATCCTTATGTACAAAACAATTACCCGAAATCGAGGCAGTATACTCCGACGGCATTAGTTGTCATAAGTTCAGTGCTGTACGCTGAATGAATAAGACGTTGTAAATGATACGGCAACATAATAATACGCTACTCTGTTCTATGAGATTGTAGTGGGAGGAACGCAGGTCAACCACATTGACAACGCCTTAAATCAAATCACAACGCAATATACGAACAGTTAACGCAGACCGAGAATTAGCTTTGCAGAATTGCTAGACAAGTGACAGAAACTCAAAAAGTCTGTTGTAGTACCAGTTTTCAGATAAACATTTAAAACTGAAATCGATTCTCAGAGAAAAAACGATAGTTGAATTTTAATGCGGTTCTCTTAGTTCATAATCCGAAATCGGTTCTGAGTGACAGAACCGGTTAAGAATCGGTTCTAGTGCCGGTCCTAGGATAGATATTTAAAGCGGAACCGGTTCTCCGAAAAGACCCGACGGGAGGTTCTTAGGGCGGTTCTGTTATGGAACCGATTTCATGGATCGAAACCGGGTCCAAGTGACGGAACCGAATAAGAATCGGTTCGGAACAAGCCGGTTCGGTTCTCTTTCCATCCCTGATTAGAACTAATAAATGGAGGGACCTCGGCTCCTTCTCTCCTCTCTTCTCACTACTATTCCCTCTCACTATTACCTATCGCCTATATATAACAGTACAATGTTTAAAAAACTAATTTCGTGAGATATTTCATATTTTTCATAAGTTCAACTTTTACATCAATAGCTTTTTCCTATCTCTTACCAAATTTAAGATATAACTCGTCCCAATTGCGCGACGCTTGTACTTCCAGAAACCTATAGTAACTTTGCTTTTCGAAACTAATAAAAAATACAATGGAGTGTTAGTCGATATTCTGAGTGAATGCAAATAATTTAAATAAATAACTTATGTAAACATTTGCAGAATTGTTTCAAAGAGGAGGTATATTCTTGTCTTGTTATATCTCCTCTTTGAACGAGGTTTGTTATGGGGAGCTGTGAAAAATCCAGGCGGGTGTCAGTCAAAACTTAACGAAAAGGGACGATTCTCAACATTCAGAATGAGAGAAGGACAGCATGATTGTAGTCCGTCTCACTCAGCGTTCGGGCGTTGCTGCCTTTTTCGTTTGCCTTCGCAGCATAGTTCGGGTGACGTTTATACTGCGATTTCAGATCGGCAGCCTTCTTATTGTTAGTTAGACGCCACCTTATAACTACTAGCTGAACTGAATTTGTCACGTGACTTGCTCTGTCTTATCCAGATAATGGCGGAACTGGTCTGTGAGAATGCTTTTACGGGACTACACTTTTCGTCCTTATTTCGCAACAAATGAAGACAAAATAGATCTTAATTTGCAGGTAAGGGTCGTGACTAGACCCCTGCACTCATGATTTTAATCACAGCACTCTTTTAGTGGCCTAAAAATGCTTCGATTCCGCGACTGCATTTTGTCAATTTTTTCCTCTACTTTCGACGCTTATATTACTAAACATCAACATAATCCCACTGAAACATGAATTCGCCGTACTGCATTGAACCTTCCTCTTTCGAATAAGCCCTCACCCAGCCCCAAACCTTCTCATATAAGGACGAATAACCGATTCCCGTAAACTCCGGTTTAGGCCCATTTTTGTCGGTAATGTCAACGCGCTACTATTACCTGTGTTTACCCCCTTAATCCACTTTATGATTGATTTCGCTTCGCAATATACGTAAATACATACATAGATATGCCATTATTACCAAGTAATGTTGAAATGTTATCGTGTTAATTGTGAAGATGAATGGAAGTTAGTGAAAAAGAATATTGTAAGTATATAAGTCATAATTTAGTGATTTAGATTCACTTATAATTATTGTTTGAATTTCAAATCTAACACGTCATTTTGTGATTCAGGTCTATTCATCCTTGTTTGAGCTTTAGGTAATTATTGAGATTAGGTTACACCTCACCGACTTTGATGAAATTTAAATATATTATAAAACTCAACATTTTGAACAACTTTTTCCTATACATATAACCGCCGCTTGGCCTTAGTTTTCGAGATATTTTCGAAAAACTGTTGAAACTAACACATTTCATTCTGGCCATCCGTGTGCGTCCGTGACAACGTACGCATTAGTATGAGATCGCCGCTTTTCTACTGTTTCTGCAGGCAACAGCACGGCGACCGATGACCAATATAATATACCTTGTGTACTTCTGCATTCATGATTTCAATGTATCGTAGCTATGATGGCAGCTGGGAATTTAATATAGCCTAACCTAACCCAATCTATTCTAGCTAATCAGTGAATTAAGTTAGTTTTGGCTAAAGGGATATTCTGGTCGCCTAACGGCGACCAGACACATACTGAAATTCAAAATCATGAAAATTAGTTAAATTTAATTTTTAAGTTCACCCGTAATATATGTATATATATATTGATGTCGGCCGCCGTGCTGCTGCCTGCAAAAACAGTAGAAAAGCGGCGATCCCATACTAATGCGTACGTTGTCAAGGACTCACACGGATGGCCAGAATTCAATGCGTTAGTTTCAACAGTTTTTCGAAAATATCTCGAAAACTAAGGCCAAGCGGCGGTTATATGTATAGGAAAAAGTTGTTCAAAATGTTGAGTTTTACAACATATTCAAAGGGTATAGCAGGATATGATGGTCAAAAGTGCCCTTGAGCCCAATTTGCTTCGCAATGCACCATTTGATAGCATATCCCAAAAAACCATGGTACACCAAATTTCAACCCTGTACTTCAACCGGGAGGGTAGTTACAGGATAAGAAAGAAAAAGTAGTTTTTGCCATATTTTCCCTATTTAATGGCATTCAAAAAATCTGAAAAAATTCTGGAATATTCTAGCCATGTTTCTTTATGATTGTGAATTTTTCCAGATTTTTCGTCTGCAAATCCTAGGCGTAAAAAATCAAAAACGCAAAAAAAAAGTCGAAAAATTGAGATTTCGGGTAGAAGATTTCGAGACACTAGATTTTTACTTTTACAGTAGTTGGATATTAGCATGACTGGTGTCCTCAATTTTTTTCAGATTTTTCATTCTGGTGCGTCGAACCGAAAAAAATCAAAAACCGACGTTTTTGACATATTTCGTGCGATAACATGAGAAATATGTACTTTCAATTTTTTCATTTCCTTTACACACTTAGTGCATTATGTGATTTCTAACATTTTTGCACTGGATGCAGTAAAATCTGAATGGAGAGAGTGAAGTTATTGTAAATAATTGAAAATTACGCACCTTATCCTTTAAAATATTAGAACGTTTTTTAACGTCGACGATGGGTAAATCGGAAAGGTGTACGACTATGGAACCGCTGGAAACTTTTTTGTCTCGAGTTCGCGCCCCATGAATGTACAATTTGATTTTTTTTCATAAAACAATTTTCTTTTTAAATTATTAATTAGATAAGAATACACAATAATCATTTAATAACGTATGAACATAATTTGGAAATATTTTATTATTAAGTATACATAAAAATAAGTGGTGCTCAACCGACTCTTTGGCTATACGTACAATTAATGTAAAACATACATATATTGCTTTCAATATCCATCATAAACCAACAACCACGCGGCTTTTCAATTAACAAAATATTGGGAGCTATCCGTAATTAGAACAATACGTAATTAGAAAATTAGTAGTGCACAACTTATTTTTAAAACCTAACCTACTCCTAAGCCAATACGTAATTGTATCATTGGAATCCAATTATTCTTGTTTGAAGATTAGGCAGTAAATAAGTTGTGCACTACTGATAACAGCATTACAATTAAGGTAAAATATGAATATGCTTTCCATATCCATCATAAACCTATAACCACGCGGCTTTTCAATTAACAAAATGTTGGGAGCTATCCGTAATTAGAACAATTTGTTAGAGCTGGAGGGGCACACAGAATCACGATACGGTGTAAAAGTATGATTAACGTATTTATTATATTCATAATCTTAACTCTAATATAATATAACTATATAAATCATGTTAGATGCAACGTAATATATGGTTAGAAAAAGTAGAGAGTCGAAATCGGAGATGACGTAATGTCATCGGTAATGGATGGCGCTCGAATTGAATTGCACCAACACCTCCTCTCAATACGAGCATCACGAACAATTGCCACATTAAACAATTCCCATGTGTTTAATACAAAAATAGTGTTTATCTCTAGGCAACGGTTTCGTAAGCACATCTGCCGGCATATTTTCAGACGACAAATACTCTAATTTAAAATTATCTTTCTTAAAAACGTCACGCAAAAAATGAAATCTAATATTAATGTGTTTAGTACGCGGATGTACAATAGGATTCTTTGCAAGTAGTTGCGCGCCAAGATTGTCATTATACACAGTCATTTTCGATAGCGCACAAAATCCTAATTCCTTGAGGAATTCCGAAAAATAAATCCCATCCTTAACAGCCTCTGCCAAGGCCACATACTCCGCTTCTGTAGATGACAAGGCCACAGCTCGTTGCTTGGTGGACCTCCAACTAATTGGACCATTTGACAAAGTTGTGACGTATCCTGTATATGATCTCCTGTCCATCTTGCATCGCCCCCAATCAGCATCTACATATATCTTAGGGCAATCGTCTGATTTCCTGTAATTAATGCTATAATTTATAGTACCTTTTAAATATCTCAATACCCGTTTAGCAGCCCCCCAATGGGCTTCTCCATTACAATCATTAAATTGTGCCAATGTGCTGACTACATGAGAAATATCGGGTCTCGTGGCAACAGCGAGATACATTAGGGCACCGACAAGTTCACGATACGGCCTCCTCTTGTTCGAATGGTCTGTACTGACTCTATTCAATGCAGAGTCTTTGTCCATGGGAGTAGCCACAGGATTACACTCTTCCATCCCAAACCGTTTCAATAGATCCAAAATATATCGTTTTTGAGATATTCCTATTGTCCCAGATGCCTGCTCAATTTCTATTCCCAAACAATACTGAGCCTTACCGAGATCCTTGACATCAAATTCATCGGCTAACTGCCTTTTAGTTTCTGTAATCCAACTTAAATCCTTTGAAATAATTAACATATCGTCAACATATACAATTATGAACAACGTAGATTCGCCCCTCTTTGAATGGTACACGCAAGGATCAGCAACCGTCGATTTAAACCCCATTTCTTTTAATTTTTGAGAAAGTCGATTATGCCACTGTCGACCCGCTTGACGTAGGCCATAAATGGCTTTGTTCAAGTGACACACTAGGTCCTTATTTTCCTTCGAACAACTTAATAACTCTCTTGCAGCTTTCTTTACTTGACTTTCTTCCTTAACATCATTGGCTAAGGCATTCAAACATTCATTTAATAATTCAGGTCTTTCCATATAGACCTCCTCTGGAAGGGTTCCGTTTAAATATGCGCTTGTGACATCCATTTGTTCAATGGTCATGCCAAATTTGACTGCTAAAGCAAGCAATAATCGTACGGATTCCAGTCGCGCTACGGGCGCAAAAGTATCAAAAAATTCTATCCCAGGACGTTGCGCATACCCTTTGGCAACTATTCTAGCTTTCCGTTTTGCTAGAGAGCCATCCGAATTATACTTATTTGTCAATACAGTTCTACAACCGATTACTTGTTTCTTTAATGGACGCGGTACAAGTTTAAAAGTATCATTTTTAACTAAATTTCGTACCTCGTTTCTTATTGCATTTATCCATTCTAGTCTGTCTTCGCCAGTAAGCGCGTCATCTATTGAAACTTCGGCTATGCTTGCCACCAATTCAGCCAGATTAGTCTCATGGTCTTCCGTGATTTCTGGTTCGTTTTCTTCATGGTTCTCCTCCGTATTTTCTTGAGTACCTCCATTTGGAGCTGATTGATTGTTATTTGTACGACAGTGAAATAGTTTTCTAGGGCGTCCCCTTTTTCCGGTTCTCTCGACTCTAGGCCTTCCTGGTGCTCTCATCAGCCGTATTGCATCTTGATTCTCATCAGCTGTTTCGTCTTGACCAGTCTGCTCTTCGATCAGCTCTTCTGCATTTTCTAAATTTGCGGGTTCGATAAGAACATTTTCATTTCCAATACATGTATCCGGTTCGCTACATTGTTCAGGAGTTTGAACAATTTCCTGATCCACACATGTATTATGTTTGTAATTTCCTTTCTCAATTACACGAATATCTCTGGATACGATTACTCTCCTTTCATTGGGAAGCCATACTCGATATGCTTTCGACGTTTCTGAGTAGCCTATGAAAGTTCCTACTTTCGTCCTTTGTGCAAACTTTGGTTTATTTGGATCCTTGTTCAATACATACGCCTTCATTCCAAATACCCTTAAGTGTTTCAAAATAGGCCGTCTGTTATTCCAAAACTCAAACGGAGTCTTACCTTTTAGGCATTTTGTTGGACATCGATTTCCCAGATAATTGGCAGTCAATACGGCTTCAGCCCAAAATCCATGACTTAATTCAGCATTTAACAACATACATCTTGCAGTTTGAATCAGTGTGCGATTTTTGCGTTCAGCAACTCCATTTTGTTCCGGAGTATAAGGCACGGTTAGACGTCTTTGTATACCCTCATTTCGCAGGAAGTCATCAAATTGTTTGTTACAATACTCGCGCCCATTATCGGTCTGGAGGTATTTAATTTTACATCCAGTACGTCTTTCTACATAACTTTTATATTCCTTAAACTTTTGCAACACTTCATCTTTTCTTTTTAAAAAATAGACCTCACTCCATCGCGAGTAATCATCGATAAATAACAACATATATCTGCTTCCACCAAGAGACTCGACACTCATGGGGCCGCAGACATCTGAGTGCACAATCTCTAATAATTTTGAGCTCCGTTGGCTTTTCTTTGGAAACGAGGTGCTGGTTAGCTTACCTTGTATACATATTTCACACACAGGCATTTGTGTTTCTCTTTGAATACTGATACCAATGGCATGTTCCTTGTTTACAATATCTAATAAATCTCTAATGTTCAAATGACCCATTCTTTCATGCCATAATTTTAATTGGGATTCTCCTGATCTGTCAGAACACATATTCTTAGCTGCTTCATTTTGTTCCTCACAAATATAATATAAATTTCCAAGACGACCAGCTTTTAATTTTACTCTTCCATCTCGTCCTATTACAATTGCCTCTTCTTTCCTAAAAATCACAGAGTTACCTTTATCTGTAATTTTTGCAACAGACATTAAATTGGACCTTAGATCTGGTACATATAAGGCATCTTCAAATTCAATATCCTTCATTTCTTGATTCATACATGTTTTGATACGCACATTACCTCTAGCCTTGACCGTAGCCAGTGCATTATTGGCTAAATTTAGTTTTTCACGGTCTGTAGGTTTCATTTGAATAAACTTGGACGAGTCTTTACAAAGATGAGTCGTACAACCACTGTCCAGACACCAATATTGCTTTTCTGGATCCTCAGTAGCGACATATGTCTCATCATTAGCATCACAATTTACATAAAACAATTCTTGAGATTTACCTCCATAAGTTTTATGATCAGTTCTCTTTGAATAACAGTCAGGAGCTTTATGTCCTACTTTACCATATTTATGACAAACAATCTTTGGTCTTCTAGCAGCATATTCTTTGGTATTATTCCACTGTCCTTTAGTCTTCATCTCCTTTCTTCGAGAATCCTCATTTCTTCTATAATTGCCCTTCACTGCCATCGCATCATGATCTTCTGACGTCTTCTGATGCCTGGTCTCAAATTCTTCCAGAATTTTGATCTTTAAGGTATCTAAATCTGGAAGATCATCTCTGGACTCCATGGCACACCTGAAATTCTCATAATTTTCAGGCAGACTATTAAGTAGCATCGCACTTTGTAAATCTTTGTGAATATCAATGTTCATTTCCTCTAACTTATCAATTATTTCGATGAACTTATCTATATGTTCTCGGACGTCTTCTCCACTGGACATACGGTGCGTCGTCAACTTTCTTAATAATGACGCTCTTTTCGCGGGACCTTTCGATGCGTAGATAGAACGTAATTTCTCCCATACCTCGTTTGCGGTTTGACACGCCTTGATTTGTTTTAATTCCGAAGGACTAATTGATAAAATAAGATCAGACTTTGCTTTCTGATCATTTATATCCCATTCCTTCGCTGCAGCCTTCGTTACTGGATCTTCGGGATCAATTAACGGTCGTTCTATTGTTCCATTTACATAATTCCATAAATCGTTCTTTATTAACAACGCTTCGGCTTGCATACACCATGTATCATAATTTTCTTTACTTAAAGTTTCTATTCTGGTCATATTTCCAATGCTACAAGCCATTATTATTTTCGCGGCACTTTTTCAAGCACGTGGTTAACCTCACTATTTCGGACTCGCGTTACCGATATCCTATTAGTTTAACCAAAATGAAATTTTCCTTTCTTTTTATCTGGGCCCATAACCTGTTAGAGCTGGAGGGGCACACAGAATCACGATACGGTGTAAAAGTATGATTAACGTATTTATTATATTCATAATCTTAACTCTAATATAATATAACTATATAAATCATGTTAGATGCAACGTAATATATGGTTAGAAAAAGTAGAGAGTCGAAATCGGAGATGACGTAATGTCATCGGTAATGGATGGCGCTCGAATTGAATTGCACCAACACAATTCATAATCAGAAAACCGGTAGTATACATCTTATTTTTATGTATACTTAATGATAAAATATTTTAAAACCATTTTTCATACATTACTAAATGATTATTGTGTATTCTTGTGTAATTAATAATTAAAAAAAAAATGATCTTATGAAAAAAAAAAGTTGAACCTTCATGGGGGCGCGAACCTGTGACAAAAAAATTTCCAGCAATTTCGCAGTCGGAGAACTTACCTTTTTTTTTTTTCAAAGGTTTTATTCAGAAACAATGTTTACAATATTTACATTGCCTGGTAGTGAATAATCTACATTCGCTTACAGTGTTCGGAGACATGGTCGCTCTCACGACTTTCGTCTTCTCCAGCATGTCTTGTGTATTTGCCGGGCATAACTCGATGATTTCGAAACATAGAGTTAATTACTAACAAACTTAAACATAAGATATCCCTGTTGCCAAAAAAATTCCCCTTCGGGACTAAAAGTAGCGAGCCAGGAGGTTCTTTGGTGTCTCATCTTCTGTGCACCTACTTACAACGAAAGACAGGCACTCACGCACTCACACTCTTTCCACACACTCTGCGCACTACACACATCCCTTATCTCTAAACGCGATATACTATTAGGTTATTTACACTATTTACATATTTACAGGTATATACATTGTTGGCTTAAATGATTCTCTAGGTGCTCTCAAGGTGCTCCTCCCCCAACCACCAGTATTTTTTTTCTATTTAAAAGCGGGTTGTTTTTTTTGTCTGTATTCGATATTGCGCGACTAGCGATATTGTCGATACTAATCGACAAGCAGTGTTCACACTATTCATGTGGGGTTCGTACAATATCCTTTTGTCGTTCGGCGACCGCGGCACGTGGTAAATTAAGGGTATATTGTTCGGGTCAGAGATTTTACCTGTCTTGTCGAGGAGGAGGAAGGCTTCACGCGGGATATGTCCGGACTCTATGGATTTCTGGAGAAATTCACCATGTGGGTAAAGTGCGCTATTGATGAGGCTATTTGATTCGATGTTTCTGATATTCGCAAAGTAATTCCTAGTTAGCTGTAGGATGAAATTATCTATCCGTGGGATTTCCGCGGTTTGGTAGAGTTTATCATTGCTTACGTAGCGTTTGAAATCAGAGCTTGCGCTGCGATATAGGCCCGTACAGGCTCACAGGCACTTTCTTTCGAAGACTCTGATTTTCTCCATTATCGATGGACTTACGTTAAACCATACTGGGCATGCGTAAGTAATTATTGATTATTATTAAGTAATTATTAGCTTAGGCGAGTAGAAGATTCTGCTGTTTGTCTGGAAGGCTACTCTGGCTTTTTCCAGCTGTATGTCTATGTGCTTGTTGAGGTAAAGAAGCTCATCTAGGTTTAGGCCGAGGTATTTAACTAGGTTTCTGTGTGCGATTTTTGTGTTCCCTGCCGCTAATTGGAATTTTTTGTATGTGTTCTTGAAAGTACGACACTGTGATTTGATGTTCCTTCTGAACAAGATAGTCTCGCATTTAGCTGGATTAATCTTCAGTTTCCATGTTTGGAAATAGTCATGTATTTGATTATACAAATGTTGGAGTTGTTCCTCCAGCTTCTTTACGTTTTTTCCTTCTGCATAAATAATTAAGTCGTCCGCGAATTGTATGGTTTTTATGTTTGGAGATGATGGAATGTCAAAGAGGTGAGGGAGCTCAGCAGTGTAAAAATTGAAGAGACTTGGCGCTGTGACCGTGCCCTGCTGAAGACCATTTGAAAGGTGAGGCGTTGAGTCCGATTTCTGTTCGTTACACTCCACGTAGAATTTTTTACCGTGCAGCATGTTCGCTATGATTTTAGCTAGGTGGGGAGGACACTTCTTTTTGATCAACTTGTATATCAGCCCTTTGAGCCAGACCGTATCAAAGGCCTTTTCTACGTCTATTAGGCAAGCTGCTACACTGTTTTTTTATATAAAGCATGTTGGATGTCCGAGGTGAACTTGTGCAGTGCATGAACCGTGCTGTGTTTAAATCGAAAGCCGAATTGGGTGTCCGGTATTATACCGCTTGTGGTGAGGAATTTTTCGAAAGATTTCTTAATTAGAATCTCAAATACTTTTGAGATGCTGGGGATGAGGCTGATGGGCCGGTAGTTATTAGGATCCCCTGAGTCTTTTCCTTTTTTCGCGATAGGGATGACTCTCGCCAGCTTCCAGTGGTCCGGGAAGTGGCAGTTGTTCAAGCAGTGATTAAAGATTAGGTTATAGCTGTCGATTACTGTGGCCGGGAGGTTCTTCAGGACAATGTTTGGAATTTGGTTTGGTCCTGCTGACTTCATGTTGTTGAGTTTGCGGAATATAAAGTGTGTGTAGGCAGGTGAAGTGAAGTAGCCGTCGTAGCTGTCTGATAGCGGGCTGCTTGCCAGGTTCGTGTCTGAGAAGGACACTAGGTGAACGTTGTGTTCTCGATCTGCTTCCAGCTCTTGCATGAATGCATTGTATTCCCTTTGTATTATTTCAGAAATCCTTTTTTTGCCCATTGTTTCATTTTGTATGTTCGCAGCCGCAAAGCTATTAGCTAATATGTTTAATTTGTGTTTATTGTTTGCTATTGTAAAATTCCCATTTTTGTCTATTGTCTGATTCGACGGATTTAAGCTTGCATCATGGAGAACTTGTGTTTTGTTTTTATCTATCGTGAGGTTAGGTATGTTTAAGGTGTCCTTTTTCCTGAAAATGGAGTTAATTTGGGGGAATAGCTGCCGCGAATTGTTTGGGATGTTTTTAATCTTATTTTCCCAGAAAGTGTTGACAGATTTACTGAACTCTTGTTTTATTCTGATCTTACACTGCTTTAAGAGTGCTTTCGTAGATGCAATTGTCTGGTTTGCGGACGGAGATGGATTCAATCTTTTTGAATCTTTTGCAGTTTTTTAATCTCGGCGTTTAGGTAGAGTTCCGTAGAGTTGAAGTCCGGCAGTTGGGGCACATTCCGCTCTATTGTTTGTCTTATGATTTCGTCCAATTCTAGTATTAGGTTGGCTATTTCGCGGTTTGTTAGGTTCCGATTACATGGTATGTTCGTCTTCCAGTTTCTCGTCAAGTCTGCTTGAAACTTTTCCCAGTTGGTTTTCGCGTAATTTAGCGGATTCCTTGGGGCCGCGAATGGTATTTGGTCTTCTGTCGATGGGAGAGCAAGTTCGATACATATCGCGCGGTGGTCGCTACCGAAATCTATTGTGGGTATACTGTCTCTATGGTTGCCATTCAAAATGTTAATCCTACTGTCAACCAGCCCTATATCGATATGAGCACTACTGCGAGGGAAGGTGGGGATTTCGGTTCTTAAGAGTGCGATCTTGAGGTGAAAGCTATTTGTAATTAGCCAATTGTTTAACGCTCGCCCTCGATTATTCGGGGACGTATTGAACCACTCTCGGTGCTTAGCGTTCAGGTCTCCTGCTAATACATAATAGTTGGCCTGGTTGCCTAAATCCAGCGATTTAAAAAGTTCATCGAGTTCGTTGATAAACTCCTCCGCTTGGTGTCCCGCGGCGTATCCGGTTATTACAAATAAACTCCTGTTACTTCCCAGCTTTATTCTTAATATTATGACACTTTCTATGACGTGGAGATCCAGCGGGGGGTGGATTTGCTCGTACTGTATGCTTTTCTTAATTAGAATAGCGACTCCTCCTCCTTTGTTACCGTTTCGGTCATTGCGAATTAGATCGAAGTTTTTGAATCACGGTTTGTGTTGCTGCTTTAGTCTAGTTTCATTTAGTAGTAGGATGTCCGGTTTCTCTTTCTTTAGTAATTCCAAGATGTTATGTCTCCTTTCGTTCGTGACCATTGAATTAACGTTCGCGGATATAATTTTCAATCTATTATGATTAGTCATCGTAGGTACTGAACATATCCAACTCGGCGTGATGTGAGGTATTTCCATAGTAGGCGGTATAGAGTTCTTCAATTTTCCGCGAGTTCGCGCCAATTCTGTTCTCTAATCTATTATTTTGGTTCACCATGAAAGATTTTAAATCAGCAAAGAGATCTTCTAAGGAGAGGTGTATCTGTGTGTTTTGTGTGGCGGATGGTGTGTGTGTATTACTTGGTGTCTCTGGTGTTATCATGCTTTGCTTATTTACCATTTTCTGCGCTCTTGGGTCAAGCTTAGCTGCGTTCGCATAGCTTACGTGGGGTTTTAACCTACCGTTTCCTAAGTTACCTCTGGCTTGCCGATGTTTCTGCTCTTCCTCCTCTAATTTATTGGCTGCTAGGTCTCTCTTTATACTTAGGGCAGCCCTTATATGAGGCCGGGTGTCCGTAGCTGTTGCATCTTACGCAGTATAATTTTGCCGGTTCTACCTTCTCATCTTTACCTAGTTTACAAAGGCTGGGTTCGTGACTCTCCGCGCATTTAACGCACCTAAAATCTAAATTGCAGTTTCCCGCAGAATGACCCTCCCGCTGGCAACGCAAGCACGTGGTGGGATTTCTTTTGACCAGTCTCGCCCAGGAGATGACCTGGTGCAATATATACCTGACCTTTGTAATGGTGCTTAGGTCACTATCAGGCGATACTTGCACCAAGAAAAAGGGCAGCTTTTTGTTTTCGCGTTTAGACTTCGTGGTAGTAAAATGCGAGATTTTCAAAATCCTCACATTTTTGAGGCTCAGTTGTGAAATATCGTTTAATATTTCCTCCGGGGAGAAACTTGCGTCGAGACCCTTTAATAGAACATTCTGAGGTTTAAGTACCTTAGGCGTGTAGGTGTAAAATTTAATGTTTCTTTGTCGGAAGAAATCTAACGTTTTATTATAATCTTCTAACTTCTCTAGATTAACGTGGTGTTTGTTACCCGAAATGCGCTTAATTTTAAACTCTCTTATATTCAGGGTATCTTTTATCAGACGATACGATACCTGCTGCTGTGCCTCCTCGACGATGATCGTCGGGGGTTTGCGTAACGACGCTCTAGTCTGTTCGGTTGTTATTGGGGGGTGGAGTAAAGTCACGCTATGTGTCTTTTGGGATTTGTTCTGCAAATTCGTCCCTGTGGCGAGGGCTGGCTTCTTGTTTGGAGTGCCTTTCACTGAGGACTCACTTTGGGGGCGCGTGGTGGCCGGCCCTGGTGGGCCATGCTGGTCGGTATCTTCGGTGCTGTCTGCCGAACGTGGCCTCTTTATTGACCCTGGGTCCGTTACCGTCCTTGAAGGGTCTTCTTCGCGGTCGCTTTTCTTGACCGTGGCGTGCTGTTCCGTTTCCATTTTAGCCTCTTGGGTTTTCCCCGGATGACCTGCATTCTTCGCTTTTTCCTCTTCTAGTTCTTTCGCTATTTTCGTGATTGTATTATTAAGCAAAGCTATAGTTTTTTGCAGCTTCGCTATTTGTTCCTTCTGCTGCATTTGTGAGCTAGGAGAGCTCTGTTTTCCAGATTGTGCCGTTTTTTTTCGCCTTCATTTTATCCTGCGACTCCCCGATAACGGGTCTCGAGGATAGAGTTGGTTTAGGTTTAGCCTTTGGTTTCTTGTTAATCCTTTCTTGGATGAATTTGTTTCATTCCTCCGGGCCCGCGGCTGCTCCTCGCTTACCAATATTTCCATCATTCACAAGCTTCAGAATCTCGTCAAAGTTTATCTGGACCGCAGCGGGTTTTGATGCCTCGCCGCATGTGCTATCATTGTCTATTAATCGCTGGCCCTTCATTGGAGAGGGGGCGGCCCCCTTCACATGGCACTCACTGACACTAGAGAGTCTGATAATTCGCGTAATCAGTGCTATTATGACAATTATTTAAAATGCACTTTCACTACAACCGAGTTTGTACCGCACGGCCAGGGTTGCTGACCTGCTCGCTGCACTCAGGGATGCACGACCTTCACGGTCAAAGGTTCGGACAAGACTCGGAGACCTTACCCACTCACCAACCGCCATGGTTGAAAAACTTTTTAATATTTTAGAACATACGGAGCGTAATTTTCAATTATTTACAATAACTTTACTCTCTCCATTCAGATCTTGCTCGGTCCAATGCAGAAATATAAAAAATCACACAATCCACTAACTGTATAAAGGAAATGTAAAAATTGAAGGTATTTCTCAAGTTATCACACAAAATATGCCGAAAATGACGGTTTTTGATTTTTGTAAGTACGATGCACCACACCTAAAAATCTGAAAAAAATTGGAGATAATAGTCATGCTAATATCTAACTACTGTGAAAGTAAAAATCCTGTCGCTCGAAAGCTTCTACCCGAAATCTCAATTTTTCGACTTCTTTTGCGTTTTTGATTTTTCACGCCTGGGATTTGCAACCGAAAAATCGGAAAAAATTCACAATCATAAAGAAACATGTCTAGAATATTTTAGAATTTTTGCAGATTTTTTGCATATTGTTAAATGGAAGAAATATGGCAAAAACTACTTTTTCTTTCTTAGCCTGTAACTACCCTCCCGGTTGAGGTACAGGGTTGAAACTTGGTGTACCATGGTTTTTTGGGATAAGCGATTGAATGGTGCATTGCGAAGTAAAATCGGCTCAAGGGCACTTTTGACCATCTTATCCTGCTATACCCTTTAAATAAGAAGTAAAAATAAATACATTTGAGTGATAAAATTACATATTATATTGTAGGTACTTCAAGCATTTCTGTTAATCTTAACTTTCAACAATATCTTAACGATGTCATCGATATATGTATGTATCGTTAATAACGTATCGATAATTGACAGTACGATATTGATAGATATTAAAATAACGAAATCGTATAAAATGAGAGGGATAGAAACAAAGAAGACACAAAATGTATCATTCGGCTGAAGTTCAAATTTATTTGATGTTTAACACGTTGAATGCTGTGACTGTGGGGGTCATCGACAACCGACATTAATCTTCTAACATTAGTAGGTTCCGAGATATAGGACCTCAAAAATCGCTAAATTTGTCACTGATTGACTGACTGACTGACCTATCATCAAAACCTTTTGGGTACTTCCCATTGACCTAAAAGCTTGAAATTTGGTACATAGGTCCACCATAATAAACAATCGAAGGAATAATTATCAAAGTTTGAAATTTTACACCTTAAAGGGGTTGTATTGAAAAAAACATTACGAAATAGGTACGTAGGATGGAACATAGTAGCATAACATACATAACACAAAAAATTCAAGGAAAAATTGGAGATTCAATTTTCGAGTTTTATGCTCAAAATGGGATGAAAAAATAGTTGAAAAAAAAATTGCCAAGAGTAAAATCCACATAATCTAGGTAAAGTTTACACCATATTTTCACATTATGTTGCAAAAATAATCATAATTAGCATACTTGATAATTGATGAAATCTCAACAAAAATTGATGAAATCTCAACAAAAATTGATGAAATCCCAACAAAAACATTCTGTAAACAGGAGCCAAGTTCTTATGGCCGTAAAAAGTTATGAGATCAAACTAAATACGGCCAAGTTCGTTAGCTTAGAGGTACCTCTTGCAATATTGAAAAAAGCTTTTGTGAAAATTAGGTTAAAAGAACGCTATTTAATTTTCGAAGAGTTAAATTATTCAAACTTGGCCGTTACTTTTTAAATCAATGACCATAAAAGGTGTTAGGCCCATAGTGCAATTTGAAGCAAATAATAGAAAAATATTATTTTGAATAGCCTTATAATTGTAAATATGATATTAATAATGAAAAATAGTAAATCGAAAGATTCACAAATATAATTTGAGAATTAATTCCTGTTATTCTTAATAATTACAGTTTCACTGTGTCTTGCAACAAACATGCTAACAATGTTCATTTTAATCTATTAATACTCAAATTGGTGCTACATTTTATTGTGCTTCTTATAGTTAGAAATTTTATTCTTTCCTATTATATGATTCGTATTATAAATTAATACTTTTAAATACATGTTTGCGTTAATGCGTTCGTTGCCAGAACTAAAAAATAGGTTGATTACTTTGTACCGCGACACTTAAGTTAGGGGAACATTTTGCGTTGACGATTAATCACGCGATATCACATGATGTATTTTTGCTTACGACAGAATATGTTGTTTTGGTTATTTGAAAATTAATAGAGGTTAATCCTTCATAACTTTGATTAAATTCATTATATTGATTAATTTAAAAAAATATATGAATTTAAGTATTTCCTAAATAAATTTAAATTAAATACATATTATATTCATAATATTCAGCTCACTATGTACATATTATGTATGTATGCATGTATGTACACTGAGTTGCATTGAACTTGTCGCAGTGAAGTTGGCTATAAATTCACTAACGCATCCACGCAGCGTTGGTGAGCCGATTTGTAGCCAGCTTCACTGCGACAAGTTCAATGCAACTCAGTGTACATATGCATGTATGTATGCATGGAGTACGCAGGCACAGAAAACGTCGCGGAATGTTTAACGCGATTCAAAATACCTTTTATAGTAAACAGTTGCGTAATCATCGCCACTATGATAACCGCAAATATTCAGGTGTTAAAGTTTTAAAGAACAGTTTCATTTCAACTGACTGTATCTTATGTCATTGTATAGATGATAATTTTATAGCCTCATGATGTCACAACAACACTCCAAACGTTCATTAAAGAATCACATTCCTCGCAGAATATTTTTCAATTTGCATAAATAAAAGAGAATGAATTAATTTTGAACAATTTGGAGTTTTCTAATGCCTTCCAAAAATAAATTAAGCAATATCACGCACTGTACCATTGACACTGAATTTCCGATCACGTGATATTGCATACTCGAAATTCTATAAACGACACCAAATGCTAATGCTAAATGTTCGTTTACGCGATATTACGTTTATTAGCTCGTCAATGTTCAAACGTTGCAGCACACACTGAATTGTTAATGCTAGATGTTCTATCGCGCAATATCGCATGCTCGTTCGTTAACATTAAAAACTAGATATCCAAATATGAATGTTGCATATAAAATAAACATCGACATTGCACTTAACAATTTTTAAATCTTCTTGTTATATTAATAAAAAAATTATATTTTATAAATTATACGTACATACAATTGATTTTTTTTTTTAATTATTCTTAACATTAGTTGAATATACATCTTTCAAAATAATTACATTAATAATTTAAATTGATTCACAGTTTAATAATTTCAGCAACTATTTAAAATCCAGCATTGAACAAAAATAACTTCATTATATCTATACATAAACGAGACAAGACGAATCAAGATAAAGATTTTAAATAATTTTATTATTCATGAATGAAGTAAAATTTGAGGAATTGGAAGGCAAGGTAATTATCCATTCATTCAACTCTCAAATTAGTCCTGTTACCCTGACATTTACGGCTACAGATGTTAATAAGCAAAATTTGAAGAACAAATTGCATCATAGTAACTACTAGGACCTTTTCTTTTTATCCGAGGGGAAAAAAATGCATTCCGCACACCGAGTCAAGATGTTATGTGACCCGGTAGTGTGGGACTCCCGGTCTCCCGGTCTCCCGGTATACCCACTAAAACCCCCTCGTTCCTCGGTTGCTCTTGTATTGCCGTATAGGAAGACACCTCTGGGCTGCCCTGTGACATTACGTCAAGGTTCCTCCAGAAATAAAAGGAGGAGGGATTTTTCTTCCTCCCTGTAGGCATACCTCTATCCGTGATGTTTCCACTGACTTACCCTTTTCTTACTGTGGGCGTCGCATCACCCCCTTAGACCTCAAAGCACCGCGTTGTCGGCGAACTCCTCTGTGGGCAGTTCTATCCAGGTTTTCTCTTTCCCATTTCTTTTTGTCCTTAAGGGCTGTTTCAATAAAGTCTTTCAGAACTTCCTTCCTCTTGGGGTCTTTAGCGGTCATCACAAAATTTTCAGGTGTTACAACCACACCCATTTTTTGGGTAGCAATCTCCCTATCTCTTCCAGCGAATACACGATGTTAATAAGTGTTCAGCGTGATCTAGTAATTTACCATTTCTGGTCCCCACCCGAGCCACTCTTTAATGCAAGGGATGATGCGGTGGGTCCAACGTCCTTTCAAACTGACATCTCACTCCGCCTGCCAGTCCGCAACAGACCTCCTACTGTGTCATCGGTTGCTTGACACTTGACGACCACGGTTTCTACAGCGGAGATGGTTGTGCTAGTTACGTCTGTATAGGCAAAATTCTATGTTTTCTGCCGAAAGTTTTAAATTAATATCTCCGAAACTACTTGGTTGATGTGGATACTGTTTTATATTTGGGGTTTTCTCCCTCCCCCCTCTCGCCCCTCCAAAGCCCATGTCGATCGGCCACCGGGGCAATTCGGAACTATAGCTGAATTTTCTTTCAGGTAAATAAACATTTTGATCCACTGTCACGTTGCTACTGCACTAGGCACAAATGAAAAACATGCAATATTCTGTACTACTTCGCAACGTTTTCACGGCGTTACTGATCCTCCTTTCCAACTTCAAATCGGACTGTTAGGTTGAGCGTCTGCGAGGTTTTTATTCGCTCTTTGTCCTTTTCTACGTTCGGCTATATTTAAAGGATCGACACGAGCCTCTCTCGTTTATTCTCGGTTACCGAGAATAACAGATTTATGATCACGAACCATGACCTATTTTTGATTGTTGAAAAAGACAAAGAGCGAAACAAACTTCGCAGACGCCCATGCTAGCAGTCCCATTTGAAGGTGAAAACGTTACGAAGTAGTGCGGAATATTACATGTTTTTCATTTGTGTCCAGTGCAGTAGCAACGTGACAGTGAATAAAAATGTTTATTTACTTGAATGAATCGGTCTCTTTCGGATCACGTTGTGAAATTCTGTAAAAAGTGATAGTGACTGTGCAATTGAGTGAGTTCAATGACCCCGTCTGGCGAACAGCTGTTTTTCATAATGTGTTCCCTCCTCGAATGTTTAGGATCGGCACAATGGTCCAGTGACAGAAAACCATTTTCATTGCAGCTGGGTCATTTACAGACGAATAGGTTAGTTTCATTTACATTCAATCCTTTTTTTTATTATTTGCAAATTTACTTTGATTTCCAAAACGTGTATTCGTTTTTCTCATTTTTTTTCAAAAGTGAGTACCAAGTATTTTTTTAAGCTCCTATTGTACAACAAATAAAAGTGTTGGATCAATTCGAGTTATTCATTCTACATGAACAACGATTCATTACTTTATTCATTGTTCATGAGCAAACAATAATTCGATACTGTAGCCATTGTTAATTGAAATACAAGGAAATCTGTTGAAAAGATAGGATTTATTGGATTAGGCGAGGTTACAAGGTGTAGGATACAGTTTTCTCTCTTATTTATTTGTACAAAACATTCTACGGTGAGCGCCATGTTTATACTTCTCCCGTTCGATAGGCATCCAGGTATTATCGCCGAACTCTCCATATCGAACGGGTGTCTAGAAAACTAACTCTACTAGGGTGTCCAGGAGATGCTCGTACTCTCTCGACCGACAGGCATCCAGGTATTATCGTCGTACTCTCCGTGTCGGTCGAGCGTCCAGGAACAGTTCTCCCGTACTCTCCCTTCTTCCGGTAGGCGTCCAGGTATTGTCGCCGAACTCTCCTACCGGGATCTCTCTCTCTCTCTCTTCTCCGGCAGGCGTCCGGGTATTATCGCCGTACTCTCCTGCCGGAGTCCCTAACCTGCTGACCAAGAGCGGCCGATGGTCTTACCTCGTCCTTTCTCTCTGTTAACAGCAGGCGAAATAGACCGAGGCAGTCGCGAGCCCTTAATTTATATCCGCTTATTGCTATCGACGGTCGCCGAAATTAACGATCTCGTCACCAGGAATGAATTTGGCGTTTTCCGCGTCTCCGCTCGCGCCTCGCGACTTTGCTCGCGCCTCGCGTCTCTGCTTCCCGCGATGCTCTATCATCGACTTTCTCGAAATCGTCTGGACGTTTCCAGACTGCGTCGCTTTCGCGAAGCTTCTTTTTACTGTTGTTACAATACTATTATTATTTTCTTTTTTTATTCATTATTCGATGAAACTTCTGCCCAACGAATCCTATGATACCGACGTAGTGCCGCTGCACTTGATCACGACTGCGGTTTGAACGCAGAGTATACAGTAAAACCTGGATATTTGCAACAAAAGTTTGTCTGGATGTATGCAACATCGCTATCCCCTCCACTTGGGGGGATCCCCCTAAGCCGAACCGAGCCGCTCGGCGAGGAAACCGTGTAATATTATCCGACTGTAATATCGGTGTGACTAATACTAATTGAACGATAAAACTTTTTTATTTTTAACTTTTTCTTAATGAAACTTTTACTAACGCATTTGTGAGATTTTTCTGATTAAAATGGTACCAAACACGATGTAATTTGAATTATATTTATTTATTAAAATAATAATAAAACTGCACATTATAATAATCCATGAAACCGGACAGTTTCTTCCTATTGAAAATTAAAGTAATTTACAAACTAACAGTAATAACAGAATGATAATAGAATAAATAAACAATAATAGTAAAATAAACAATATAGAATTGACACCTCGGCTACATATGTATAAGGCAGGCCGTACACCAAAGATACATCAAACACGCAACATGCAACATGCAACACGTCACATGTTGTGTACGAACGTAGAATAGGTAACGCGGCACGGTACAAACGATTTGTAGGGACGCAGAATCGACACCAAGACTGGATATATGCAACATTAAATACCCAGAATCGATGCCAAGACTGGATATATGCAACGTTTAAATGCCCAGAATCGACACCTCGACTGGATATATGCAACGGCTGGGTCCCAATGTTTGTTGCATATATCCAGGTTTTACTGTACCCAACAATTTCGCGGTTCAATTCGCGCTATACCCGCGCTCTGATTGGACAGTGTTTTTATTAATAACTCGAAAACGAAGCCTCAACTAACATTTTTGCAAAGGAAAAAGTTGTTTAGAATCACCTTAGCAATCATCTCTTCATGGGATTCGATCTAATTTTGGGACACCCTGTAAACTTAAAAGGCAGTCAAAACGAAATTTTAGAAAAGGTTCTTTACTTCTGGCCTTCTGTCGCTATGCAATAAACAGATTATCCGTTTCTAGTAATGTCCAAATTTTTGGCACATTTCCTGGAACTCAACAAGTTGTATGATTTTATTACTTTCAAACCGATGACCGAACAATGGATTTCTTCCGCATCACTTCAAGGTTAAACCTAACTTAATTAAAAAGGTGTCATTGGCCAAGAGTGATTACTAATATACTTCTCGAGATATAAATAGGGTCATTTAGTCATATACGAAGTCTGCTGGTATTGCATTGAGACTAGTGGTATACATAGACAATTGACCAAATTGGCGGATCGTACGACTCACCGCCTTGAAACGGGGGTACACCGCATCTTTTCCACCTCATTGTGACGCCAGTTTTCAATTCTCCATCTTTCTGAAGGGCTCATTTTGAACGGAAAGCTTCAAGGAATATGACGATATTTTTTTCAAATTTTAAGTCACTCTTGGTCTTCATCGAAAAAACACAAAGAATAATTTGTTTACATTTTCCGCCAGCAGCTTTTATTAAGTATTTTGTTGTCCTTTTTTGTTTGATGAAATGTTTCGAGCAAATTTCATAATAATTATTATCAATTTCCATACTTCAGAACACTTTTAGATATCTCAAAGCTATACAATACGAGGGTAGGCTGAAAAGAAATGCACACATGCTTGTAGAACACGAACGAAATGTCCTTCAGAAGCACGCTAGGTGGCATGTGGAGGCATGTGGAAGTAACGTTCTCCGTCTATACGCATGCGCAGTTTGAAGGCCTTGCGTTCATCCAGTGTATTTTGAGCAGCGGAAGTATGGAGACGTGTTCTAGTGCTATGTCAACGCAAGTTGCGATGAACTTGAATTTCACTTGGACTTACGAATTCATCCGCGGTTGTATGTTCGTCCTCAAGTGACAATCTCTTTTCTACTATTATATTTCTGGCCTGGTTACCGACCATATAACGGGTGAGCTTAAAATAAAAATTAACTAATTTCAATAACGTTGACATTTGCCTGCGTAGTCGGCCGCCTAGCGGCAACCGGGATAATAATATGTCCTAACCTAACCATTTCTAACGGCGCTTTAGTCGCAGCGGTGAATGCGATAACGCGTAGTGGGGAGAGCGTACAGTCAAGCGGTGGGGCGTGAGACATCATACTACATCAATGATTTTCTCAAATACTATCAGTCGTAGAAGAAAAATAGATACAACATAAAATATATATTTCGATGAGATCTACAACTTTTACTTAGTATTAAATTCTTAGTATTTCTCAAGATAAACATAAAAAATCATAATTTTCATGGGTTTTTACGGTTTTCACCATGAAAATCAAATTTGTGCCAATTTTCACTGTCATTTATGTAATCAGTGCATCCAAATACGTAAGTATACGCAGTTTCATCCAAATCGGGGGTGATCCTATTTCAGAAGTACACCCCAACTTTCTTTTAAGGCTGATGTTACATACACTGAATGCGTATTAGAGCGAACGGATGTTCAGATAAATGAAATATCTGACGGTTATAATACATATACAGGATTGCCTCGAAATAAGCAAGTGGTCTCTGTTTCGAAATAAGCAACTCGCTATTCCCTCTTCTTTGTTTGAAGTCGCCCGCAAAGTAAAAGGCCCGATAAATGAGTGAGAGGTCCGTTTGCCGCTACCTCGGATATCTCACTTGTTTCTACGAGTAACGTATCTTGACGATCTCTGATTCGTCAAGCCGAATAGCATACGTGCTTCGTAAAGCTGGGTACAGACAAGCGCGCCGCGGCTGCAATGCGGCATTACAAACTGTGCGCGGTGTTTCGTTTTTACCAGGAATGATGAATTTCAACGCGCATTCGCCATCAGTTCAATGTTTTCGGTACTTGGGCTCGAACGCGGCAAACCCGAATAAAACCGTCCACATTGCGGCAAGGAACCCCTTTGTGTTCGCGCAAAAGACCGACAGAAATTAGTTTGTTGCGCGGCAGTACAGTATTGCCGCGTGACATGTTCGCGCTACCGTCCAAATGAACGAATATTCACCCAAATACGTTCGTTCCATGCCACGTTGCAGCCGCGGCGCGCTCGTCTGTACCCAGCTTAAGGGGGTAGACTAGGGTAATGCAGCGCGTTGACATTACCGGCAAAAATGGGCCTATTAATGGGTTTACGGGAATCGGTTATTTGTCCTTATAAGAGAACACATAGGGCTGGGTGAGGGCTCATTCGAAAGAGGAAGGTCCAATGCAGGGGGCTCAACCGATGGTTTAACGAGATTGTGTTGATATCTAATAATATGAGTGTCCAAAGTAGAGGAAAAATCGAGAAAATACGCCCGCTGAATCCAAGTACATTTTAAGTAACTATAACAGTTATGTGACTAAAACGATTTGTTGAGCCCCCTTCATTGAACCTTCCTCTTTCGAATGAGCCCTTATTCAGCTCAAGACCTTTTCATATAAGGACGAATAACCGATTCCCGTAAAAGCATTCCCAAAGACGAGTTCCGCCATTATCTGGATACTACAGAGCAAGTTACGTGACAAATTTAGTTCAGCTAGTAGTTATAAGGTGGCGTCTAAGTAGAAAGGCTGCCGATCTGGAATCGTAGTCATAATCAAGCGTCAGCTTGATTACGTCACTCGAACTGTGCTGCGAAGGCAAGCGAAAAAGGCAACATCGCCCGAACGCTGAGTGAGACGCACTACAGTCATGCTGTCCTTCTCTCATTCTGCATGTTGAGATTGTCCCTTTTCTCTAAGATTTGACTGCCGTCCGCCTGGATTTTTCACAGCGCCCCATAACAAACCTCGCCTCATTCAAACTATATCGTGTTTGGTATCATTTTAATCAGAAAAATTTCACCAATGCGCTAGTAAAAATTTCATTTAAAAAAAGTCAAAAATAAAAAAGTTTTATAATTGAATTAGTATTAGTCACACCGATATGTTTCGGCTCTTTCCTTTGATCATTGGACCTCTCGCTCTCTCCTCCACTGTCTGTCCCTTTCTACGTTCACGTTTGGCTGGCAATCGCATATAATCCGAGATTCGACACCTCGGCTGAATACATATATGAATTGTTGCACATATTCAACTTTTACTGTATAGTCGCGAGGTCCCTCCATTTATTAGTTCTAATAGTACCATAGTACTTTTTTATGCATAATGTTTCAAGGAGTTGACAAGTAAAAAAAAAACTGCAATTCCATTTAAATAAAAAGTTGATTTGCATTTTTTGAGTGCATCGTTGCATTCACGAAGAAAATGAAATCACAGAAAAATATACATTATCATACCATGACGTATCCTGTATACTTTTATTAATTAAAAAACATTTATTTAAAAAAGTTAATAACTTCTTCTAAAAATAATTCTCAGATTGCCCGTTCCTTCGGAGCAGGCATATATTTTTCAGCAGCGAGGAGTGCTACGGTGTGCTATGTAAAATCCACGCGTTTGGTCAGTCAGAATTTATCGGAGCGTGACAATTCTATCATTTGGGTTGAAAGAAAGATAGCATGATCACCGTACATCTCACTCTAAACGCGCGCCAATGTTTCGCTTTCGTTCTTCAGGCGTATCGTGGCGATGCCTCTGGCGAGATGAGCGTTTGAATGTGTTTGTAAAAATACTTGAGGCGCTGTTGCCTTCCTAGATCGTGTTGCGCGCACGCTAGCTGAGAATTAAACCTTTCAAGTTCGTAACAAAACACGCAAGTGGCTCCACCAGGCCCAACGAAAAAACTACTGTAATACCGACGTCCCGAATCGGTGACGTCACGTACTGTGTCTACCCCCTTAATAAGCAACTGTTCGGTTCCGAGCGAGTTGCTTATTTCGAGGCAATCCTGTACTCATAAGAATCTATAGGAATGTTTGATTGTTTTGACCTACTAAGATCATCCCTGAATACCATTTCGTCCAAATACGAAACCACTGTAATCTTAGCCCGAGAAAAAAAACGCGGCAACAATATAGGTATACTTGATGAAATGAAGAACGTAACAGTTGTATCTGCTTATTATTAAAATAATAAGAGGAACGTAATGTATGCGTCTGTAACAATGAGCTGCCTGGGTCGTTATCAAATTGCTAAATCCGTATACTCCGTATTTTAATTTTCATTTGAAAAATACTCATGTGCAATTCCGATTTGATTCAAACCTGTTTCAACCTATAGGGGCAATTATAAAGTATTATATGTGAAGAAAAGTTGCTGGGAAATCCACGGGATCATACAAAAATTCGACCTTGAAGAATATAAACTGTCATTACTGAAAAACGAAAGAGGCGGGAAAACGTTTCTATACATCATTTTATAAAGGCCTTAGGCGTTAGTAATAACGCCAAGGTTGAAAGGAAAATACTAACATGGACAAAAGTTATGAGTAAATATCGAAAATGGCATTTTGCTTTTTCTTCCCACAGTAGAGATTTAAATAATGACATAAGGTTCTCATATCAAGTACTATAAATGCATAAAATATCAGCGAATTTGGGCGAGGGCACAAAACCGCTTATGAACGCGCTGGTAGCCTTTCTTCTTTCAAACAAATTACTTAAATTTATTGTAATAATATTTCACTGAATCAATAGCGTTCTTACATTTCACAAAGCTCAATAGTAGATAGTACATTTATTTTTTTACGGTTTTCTCGAATAATTATAAATTTTTATTAACCGACTTCGAAAAAGGAGGAGGTTACTCAATTCGATCAGTATTTTTATTTTTTATTTATTTTTTTTTATTTAATGTATGTTCGCCGATTATTCCGAGACGGATAGACCAATTGGAACGAATCCTTTTGCATCTTGTAGAATATGTCTCCAGATTGATCCCGTTAAAAAAATATTTTGAATTTTTTCATTTCATTGCAAAAAATGTACTGCTTCCTTTATATTTTTTCGGCGTTTACTCTGCAAGGAATGTACCGACAGCGATGAAACCTTTCACATCTAATAGGAGATATTCCCACGATGATCCCACTTGCAAAAGTTGATGGAATTTGTTGTTTATTAACCATTTCAATTCGGTCAATATATTGTTTTCGGTTTATGGTTATTATTATAGATAAGCAATAAAAACGCAAAATCACCTAACGGTATCCTACAAATACTACACATTCCACTAAAAAGTGGGAAATAAAATAATTTTTAACAAAAAATACAGCCGACTTCAAAATGCGCTAAAAAGTGTAAAATAATTTCTATTTCATTTTTACCAATGCTACACAGCTATTAATAAAACCTATTTAATAGTTAAATAGTATACTAAATACATTTCAACTTTTTCAGAGGCGTATTTGTACTTGAGATATGGAAGAGCTATCACGGTTAAGTTAAAAATTTTAAATGAAAACCCCCACTTTTTATTTAATATTCTTGTAGCTGACATCGACAGCTTTTCAAAACACTATCAATAAGCTTCTTTCGGTTGAGTACTTTTCGAGATATGAGTCGATAAAGTTCAAGTACCGCTAACCATGCAACCTCTACGCAGTACACCTTGGTTAATGCTAATGCCAGCGCCACGTCATCTGCGTAGGCCAAAGTATACATATATCTTCCTCTCCCTGATTTTGATTCCGTCTATTCCTCCTTTCCTCATCTCTTCCTCCAGGTCCGCCGTTAGTAAGTTGTATAGCATCGGGCTCAGCGAGCAGCCTTGCCTCAGACTTCTCGCTATCCAAAAAGGTTTCGTCATCCCTTCGTTTGTCCTTACCCTACTTTTAGTCTCTGTCGATATTTCCTTTATCCTTAACATTTATAATTGTAACGATTGTATGAGAAGTTGGCAGCACTTTTGATGTAAATGTAGTTAATCCGCAATGGGTATATTGATTCCCGTTGAATATTGTTAACTTGAAATTATCAGATGGGTCATGCTGTCAATAACGATTTAATTGCGGTGTGGCAAACTTGGTAATTAATAAGTCGTAAGGAAAAATGCGGAACGTTATAGATACGCCTGATAACATCTGCAGTTGTAACGATTGCATCAGAAGTTGGCAACATTTCTAATGTACACTGAGTTGCATTAAACTTATCGCAGTGAAGTTGGCTACAAATTCACTAACGTATTCACGCCGCGTCGGTGAGTGAATGCATGGCCAACTTCACTGCGACAAGTTCAATGCAACTGAATGTACACCGAGTCCCATCGAAGTTGTCGCAGTGAAGTTGGCTACACATTCACCAACACATCCACGCCGCGTCGTCGGCACCTCGCCCATCGGCTCACCGACGGGGCGTGAATGTGTTAGTGCGCCAACTTCGATGGAACTCAGTCAGTGTACATAAAATTGAATTGAGTTCATTAGTATCTGAAAGCCATGAATCTAATAAGGGAAGTTCGGTAACTCGAAAATTTCGATTTTTTTTAAAACTTTGCAAAGTAGGGGACCTCAAGAGAAGTATAGCGCAATATTTGTTTTTCCATATTTCCCTGTATATTTTTAAAACTATCGTAGATATAAATAAAATAATTTTTAACAAAAAAAGATCCGACTTCGAAATGCACTAAAAGATATAAAATAATTTCCATTTCATTTATATCTGTATTCCACAGCTATTAATACAATCTACTTAATCATTAAATAGGATACTAAATATATTTCAAAGTTTTCGGAGGCGGCGCAAAATTAAAAATACCGAACAATCGGTGCTGCCAATAACGAGAAAAATTATAGGTCCGGTTGAAAACATTTGTAATTGTAACGATTGTATGAGAAATTGTCAGCTCTCCTGATGGACATGCACTATACTGCAGTTCACAAGAGACCATACTTAACCCGCCGCGCTCACTAGGTCTAGAGAGATTTTTAATGACGTGTGTTATTCCCCTCTCCAGCTTGCTTCTTATACTTTGCGATCATATAAATGGTGGGCAGAAATATATGACGTACGATAACTGAAAACCGGTGATGATATTGTAAAGTTTCACGATGCAATGAAAATTCTATTATTTTCCGGAAAAAAATGATGTGAACGTAAAGTAAGAAGCAAGCTGTAAAGGGGAATCACACGTCATTAAAAATCTCTCTAGACCTCAGTAGGTCACTAGCTGCGCGAGTTAAGGGGGTAGACACGGCACGTGACGTTACCGATTCGGGACGTCGGTATTACAACAGTTTTTTCGTTGGGCCTGGTGGAGCCACTTGCGTGGTCCTTTACGAACTTGAAAGGTTTAATTCTCAGCTAGCGTGCGCACAACACGATCTAGGAAGGCAACAGCGCCTCAAGTATTTTTACAAACACATTCAAACGCCCATCTCGCCAGAGGCATAGCGACGGTTCGCCTAAATAACGAAAGCGAAACATTGGCGCGTGGTTAGAGTGAAATATAGGGTGATCATGCTATCCTTCTTTCAACCTAAATGATAGAATTGTCCCGCTCCGGTAAATTTTGACTGACCAAACGCGTGGATTTTATATAGCGCACCGTAGCACCCCTCGCTGCTGAAAAATATATGCCTACTCTGAAGAACCGAAGGAACGTGCAATCTGAGAATTATTTTTAGAAAAAGTTATTAACTTAAATAAATTATTAGTTATTAGCTTAAATAAATGTTTTTTAATTCATAAAAGCATACAGGGTGCGTCACGCAATTGGGACGGGCTATATCTTCAATTTGGTAAGAGATAGGAAAAAGCTGTTCATGTAAAAATTCAATGATATGATAATGTTTCTTTTTCTATGACTTCATTTTCTTCGTGAATGCAACAATGCTCTAAAAAAATGCAGATGCACTTTTTGTTTAAATAGAATTGCATTTCTTTCTTTACTCGTATCAACTCTTTGGAAAATTCTGGATAAAAATGTAGTATTAGAACTAATAAATGGATGGGCCTCGGCTCCTTCTCTCCTTCTCTCCCCTCGCTACTATTCCCTCTCACTATTACCTATCACCTATATCTAACAGTACAATGTTTAAAAAACTAACATTTCGTGAGATATCTCATATTTTTCATAAGTCATACCATTCAACTTTTACATGAATAGCTTTTTCCTATCTCTTACCAAAAAGATATACTTCGTTCCAATTGCGTGACGTTTGTATTTCCAAAAACCTATAGTAACTTTGTTTTTCGAAACTAATAAAAAATACAAAGAAGTGTTAGTCAATATTCTGAGTGAATGCAAATAATTTAAATAAATAAATATCTCATATACAACTTATGTATGAAAACATTTGCAGAATTATTGCAAAGAGCAGGTATATTCTTCTCTTGTTATACCTTCTCTTTGAGCGAGGTTTGTTATGGGCCGCTGTGAAAAATCCAGGCGGGCGTCAGTCAAAACATAGCGAAAAGGGACGATCTCAACATTCAGAATGAGAGAAAGACAGCATGACTGTAGTTCGTCTCACTCAGCGTTCGGGCGTTGTTGCCTTTTTCCCTTGCCTTCGCTGACACAGTCGAGTGACGTAGCCAAGCTAACGCCTGATTTTGGCTACGATTTCAAATCGACAGCCTTCTTAGTTAGACGCCACCTTATAACTACTAGCTGAACTGAATTTGTCACGTGACTTGCTCTGTATTATCCACAAAATGGCGGAACTGGTCTGTAGGAATGCTTTTACGGGATTCGACTTTTCGTCCTTATATGAGAGAATTTGGGGCTGGGTGAGGGCTTATTCGAAAGAGGAAGGTCCAGTGCAGTACGGTCAACTCATGATTTCAATCACAGCACTCTTTTAGTGGCCGAAAAATGCTTCGATTCCGCGACTGCATTTTGTCGATTTTTTCCTCTACTTTGGACGCTTATATTACTAAAATCAACATAATTTCACTGAAACATGAGTTGACCGTACTGCACTGGACCTTCCTCTTTCGAATAAGCCCCCACCCAGCCCGAAATTCTCTCATATAAGGACGAAAAGTCGAATCCCGTAAACCCATGTTTATGCCCAGTTTTGCCGGTAAAGTCAACGCACTACTATTACCCGTGTCTACCCCCTTAAGTGCGGTCACTCGTGAACTGCAGTATAGATTCCCATTGAATATTGTTTACTTGAAATTATCAAATGGGTCATTTGTCACTGGTTGCCGACACCTGAACTAGGATCTTCCTAGTACAGGAAAAGTTTTTAATTTTGCGCCGCCTCCGAAAACTTTGAAATATATTTAGTATCCTATTTAATGAGTAATTAGATTGTATTAATAGCTGTGGAATACAGATATAAATGAAATTGAAATTATTTTATACTTTTTAGTGCATTTCGAAGTCGGATTTTTTTTTTGTTAAAAATTATTTTATTTCACAATTTTTAGTGGAACGAGCAGTATTCGAAGTTTACTTGCAGGGACAAGTTTGAAAAATCGCGATCGGTATATTCCTTGGAGGGTAACCCTAAAGAATAGGCTTTTTATTATAATAACAATAGTTATTAACAATAAGAAGTTCGAATCATCGCGGAATGATCTACGAAATGTGAAAACTTTTGCAATAATGAAAACCGTTCGAAATAAAAAAATGCGAAATGTTTTTATAACGGGACCAATCGGAAGATATATTCTACAAGACCCAAAGATTTCATTCCGATTGGTCCAGCCGTCTCGGAGTAATCAGCGAACGCACATTTAGAAAAAAAAGTCGTTAGGAATAAAAAAATGCAAAGTATTTTTTTTACGGGACCAATGGGGAATTGTACTGTACAAGATGCAAAAAGTTTCATTCCGATTGGTCGATCCGTCTCAGAATAATCGGTGAACATACACCGCACGTACATGAAATAGTACGTTTTTTGCAATAAAAACCGTTCGGAATGAAAAAATATAGAATGTTTTTTTAACGGGACCAATAGGGAGACATACTTTAGAAGTTGCAAAATGCTTCGTTCCAATTGGTCCATCCGTCTCGGAATAATCGGCGAACAAAGGCAGAAACAATAACAATAGTTTTTCACGAATATCTCGGAAACTAAAGCTTTCAGTTGATTATGCATAATAAAAAAGTTCTTCAACATCATGCCCACGACAACATATTAAAGGGTCATTGAAGTCAACCTATGTTGAGATTAGAAACTTCCCGTTTTTTTTGCAATAAAAACCGTTCGGAATAAAAAAATTCGAAATGTTTTTATAACGGGACCAATCGGAAGACATATCCTACAAGATGCAAAAGATTTCATTCCGATTGGTCCATCCATCTCGGAGTAATCGGTGAACAAAGCCAGAAAAAAAAAAACAAAAAAGATACTGATCGAATTGAGTATCCTCCTCCTTTTCGAAGTCGGATAAAAAATGGTTATAATAAACATTGAATGGTTTTTAATGCTTTTAAAACGAGGCAATTTAATTGATACAAATTCTTGGTTTAAATAAAAAGCTGTTTGTTGTTTCTATTTCTTCAACGTTTGCATAAGTTGATTACGTGATAAATTTTGTTATCTTACGCGATACAATGCCATTATTCTTTTTAAAATTCCAAACCCACCACTTTCCTACTTCAAATGAACGACGAGAACACGCGGATGAGAACACTTACAATTATTGTTATATACTTGCAAGCACACATTGTACGCTATATCAAAACAAGGAATTTGCAATGCGCGTGCACTTGATTGTCGGGTATCATTGTTATTTTACGTCGTACGATAAAAATATACAAGGGACTCACACACATACGTCGTAAGTGATAACGCATCGTTCAAAGTGCAACGATGGGCGTGCGAAGTGCACGTATCGGTGAAAATGATTTAAATACCACTTTGTTCGACAAATTTAGCATACATATGTGCATTTATAATGAGGTTCTACGTATTATTCGACGTGACAGAGAATTCAACATTTTTCAAAATAATAGTGGTGGGGGAAATTTTTTTATTTAAACAAAGAATTTTTATCAACTTAATTGCCTCGTTTTATAGAGCATTAAAAACCATGCAATTTTTATTATAACCATTTTTTTTTATATCTACGATAGTTTAAAGATATACAGAAAAGTATGGAATCTATTCTAGTACATATATATGTAGTGACAAAAAATATAATAATTCAGAATTTTTTCTTTACATCAAATACATATATATAAAAAAATGCTGCTTATATTGCAATGTTATTTTCAGAAACTATATCTCTTCAGTTGCGATTTTCGAGTAAAGGATTATATACAGTGCTTGGACAATATTGAGAATAGTGAGAATTTAGTCACTTTGACCTCCCGTATCTCCAAAACTACCCCTATGCTCAACTTCAATTTTTTCTGAGATTAATGTACCATCACATAAAATTGATTGGCACATACTTTGATTTGAAATTCGACTGGGAAAAAATGGGCGTTTGGGGTGACTCGTTGCGGCAGGGGGGCTGTCTTTCTAGAATATGCCGCGATCGGATTTTTCCGCCGCATACTCGATGAATCCAGCTAGACGACACATTCTATACGCACTAACCCGGACTCCGCACCGTGTTGTTATACATATAGGAAAGAGACAGATATACACACTTCGCCTATATTTAGCTATTCAAAGGTTGACAATCAGGACAAGTTGAAGAAAATCTTTTAATTTTGCGCCGCCTCCGAAAAGGTTGAAGTGTATTTAGTATACTATTTAATTATTAAATAGGTTTTATTAATAGCTGCGGAGCATTGGTAAAAATAAAATAAAAATTATTTTACACTTTTTAACGCATTTTGAAGTCAGTTGTATTTTTTGTAATATAATACATAGGTACGTACTGATATTGACGAACTACATTATTTATTAGAGCATTTCAAATATTGGATGATTTTAATTCAAAGTGATAATTCAGTTGATAATTCAGAGATTTTTCAAATTATATTTTATTCCTTACCATTTTAAGTTATAAATTGTTAAAATGTGTTTCAAAATTATTGGTACCAACGTATATCTTAACTTGTCAATTTTATGTAGTGACTTCTGTATGATACGAAAAATATTTTGTCAAATATATATAAAATCTGTGTTACAAAATATATCTTTTTAATTATCGTGCATAATTTAAATATTATAATATAAATGAATATGATTTAAACATATATCATGCATCCATTAGTACTAATTATTATTAATTCTTTAATGGAAATTTGAGAATCACAGTTAATAACATTATGCAATTATTAATTCAAAATCATTATGTCATAACTTAACAGTACACAATGTAACAGTTTACTTAATCGAGCAAAAAATTAATTTTTCAAAATTATTTTGTATTTTTCAAAAATACAATTGTCAAAATAAAAAGAAAACAATACCTCCACTACAGTATTTGCTTTCTGAATCTACTACTTCCTACCATTATTTAGGTGGTATACGGACGTTATGATGGAAAAAATTCTTTGTTTTTCGAGATAATGGTTACAGTCTCATTTTCGAACTGCGTCTTCATTCCAAAAACGTGTAACAGAATAACAATGATACACAAATCTCGATTTAGGTTTTATTATTGCCAATAACTTGAATTCAGCAAAAAGTCCAATGGCTAAAAGCGCACATGTCCTAGCGATGCGAATCGTTGTTGTCCGCTATAAGAACCGATGGATGTGCCTCTGCTATACTAGAAATACATTGTTTAATCTTTATTTTAAGTTTATACAGAGTTTTCTAGCTTATCTGGCTTATTACTGACACACTGCCGAAAATAGTCGAAGCCAAATGATCATGAAATTTTGAGTAATTTTACATATTTAGGTATCTGCAAACTGCTTATCTGAGAATCGACACGTGCCGGTTCAATATGTTCCCTTGTAAATTGGTTGGGGTGAGTTTGCCTTTGCCTTAAAAAGGAGCGTCATATCAATTATATATATATTTTTTTTAGTCATGTTCCACCAATCCGACTTCTTGAATTTTTTTAGATAATAGTTAAGTAATAAAGTATTATTCATGATGATTTTGGTGGGTGTCACTCAAAGGGATTGTTTGAAAAAGTCACCCCTCAAACGTTTAATTATTATTTTTTTACCTTTAATCCTTGGTTAACTACTATTTGCAATTTAATGTGTTCAAATATCTTAAATTGTTTGGAGAAAAAAAATAGTAAGTTTTAGGGTTGTTACCGCCATATCTTCTTTGGGAGGGGGGAGCTGAAATTACTCACAATTGTTCTGTAGGCAGACAGCATTATGTGCTATAAATATAGACCGAAATTGTTGCTGAGGTCGATTCCCTATGTTTAGCCGGCTAGGCCTTTTAGATTTGACAACAAAAAATTTAAAGGAAATGACTTACGAGCTTCAATCCATATGCATATTGTGATTTGACCAGTGTAATTTCACTACATAAAACTTGCCTATAATAGATGATAGTTAACATGTTAATAGAATTCGTATGAAAAATGTTTTACTATTATCAACAAGCACAGGAAATGATAAAAATCGATTATTCTACTACATGAGTCAGTATGCAATATTAACACAATATATTCGGATTGATAATAAATATTCATGTAAGATATTTGAATATTTATAGCTTTATTTATAAAGAGTAGGTTTTCATCATCCTACAAATATCCAATCAAAAATACCGAATGTTTAAACTCATCCAAAATAAACATTTAAATTTATGTGTGCATCCATATACTTATACTAAAACCACTTATTTTTATAGATGATTTATTTGTTTAGAAAAATTTAAATGCTATATTAAAACTTCATCGTGGATAAGCAACAAATACATTTCGAAATAGAGATTTACAAGTGCGATATATCCGGTTTCATTTCCAGTTCATCGACCATTATTGCAACAAAATGCCATTCACCCTTTTGTTACGACAAAAATGGTGGTAATCGGATCATCCTGTGTTGCGGTTATATTAATATTTCCAATGAATATTAACGATGTGTTACGAAAATGTGTTTCACTCTCATGTTATTTTATTTGCGTATCCCAACGTGTAGTAATAGACTTATGAACGGAACTATAAATAACTTTGCAAATAAGCATAAACAATCGAATATTAATCTTGATAATCTTTCACAGCCATTTTAATTTTTGTTTAATCTTTCCTAGGTACATCATAAAAATCATACATACAGTCATTTGAATAGTAAACTTGATTACTTCATGACTGCAATTAGTAGGGAAGATATACAAATAATACCAGGTGTATAAGTTAATTTAATGTTTTTTATCAAATACAATACTAATTGAAATATTTTCGCGTGTCTTTATGAGCGAAGCAAGATCATCGATAACAATGATTTGAATTTCAATAATTGAAGTCATTATTATAACTCCGAAATAAATTTTTTTCTGAAGTACTAAATTAATTTGTATAAATAATAATTGACACAAGGTCATAATAACTGGTTCACTGTTCTAAAATTCTATGATTCTCATGGTGCGCTTGGCGTAAACAAGCAGGATATTAGAAGATTAAAAAATAATTTTTAACAAAAAATACAAACGATTTCAAAATACGCTAAAAAATGTAAATTAATTTCTATTTCATTTATACCAATGCTCCACAGCTATTAATAAAACCTATTTAATCGTTAAATAGTATACTAAATACATTTCAACCTTTTCAAAGGCGGCGCAAAATTAAAAACTTTTCTTCTACTAGGAAGATCCTAGCTCTGGCGTCGGCAACCTATGGCAAATGACCCATTTGATAATTTCAAGTAAACAATATTCAACGGGAATCAACATACCCATTGCGGATTAACTATACTGCAAGTCGAAACTTCAAACTGTTATAATCTCATGGAAATATCTGACAAAAAAATGTTTCAGACAAAATTTACTTATTTTTTCCTGTAGAATCTAAATATGTAACGTTTTATAAGGCGTTCCATTTAAAATTATAAAAGTACCCCCGCCCCCCATTAAAGAAGAAGGGGGGGCCACTTCATGTTTATGTGGTTAGAAAGGCCCTTCAGATCCATGCAATTTAAGATCAAGAACTTTAAAATCGATGTCATATTTTTCGAGATATTGAGCTGTTAAGAGTTATGTGGGCCACCCTGTATATGTACAGGTAGGTCTCGATTAGTGTGAGTAATAAATCCCAGAAATTGTTCGCATTATTTGAATTCGTACTATTCGAATATTTGGAATATAGGAATTGGTTCTTAGTTAAAGAAAATATACGTTTAAAATTTTGAAATATACTTTTCATACGTATATTATTAAATTATAATAGCATAAACATGTTTAGTATTTTAACAGTGTTGATTGCACTTTCTTCTACTTTTTCATATCTCCGTATATGTGATGATAAACCAGCAGTATTTTATCCAAGTCTCTGTTAACTTGCATGCTTCGATCCATGTCTGGATCGAAAAAAGCCTCGCAAACCTCGCATTAACTGAATATTTGTTCGCATTAAATGCGACCTGGTATCATTTTAAAATTCGCACTAAACCGAATATCGCACTATGTGTTTATAGCATTAATCGAGACTTACCTGTATACTGGTTTTTGGTCGACGCGATATGTGTATAGAAACAGTAGAGACAGGCGATTGCATTCTGACCCATACACCGGCAGAGTAGGCAGTAGAATACACGTAGGCATACGTAGAATGCAATGTAGTAGTAACAATAGTTTTTCACGAATATCTCGGAAACTAAAGCTTTCAGTTGATTATGCATAATAAAAAAGTGGGATCATCGCGGACATATCTCCTACTAAATATCAAAGGTTTCATCGCGAATGATACATTCCTTGCAGAGTAACACCAAGGAATAGATTTTTCGCTATAATAATAGTTATTAACAACAAATTCCATAAATTTTTGTAAGTGGGATCATCGCGGAAATATCTCTTACTAAATGTGAAAGGTTTTATCGCGATCGGTACATTCTTTACAGAGTAACACTAATGAATAGGTTTTTGCTATAATAGTAGTTATTAACAGTAACAAATTCCATAAATTTTTGTAAGTGTGATCATAGCGGATATATCTCCTACTAAATGTGAAAACTTTCATCGCGATCCTTGCAGAGTAAACGCCGAAAAATATAAATGGAGCATTACGTTTTTTGCAATAGAAACCGTCAAGAATGAAAAAATGCAAAATGTTTTTTTAACGGGACCAATCGGGAGACATACTCTACAAGATGCAAAAGATTTCGTTCCGATTGGTCCATCTGTCTCGGTGTAATCAGCGAATATTCATTAAAAAAAAAAAAGAAAAAAATATACAGATCGAATTGAGTAACCTCCTCATTTTCCGAAGTCGGCTGAAAAAATTCTACAGTTGTAAAGTGTAAAATTTCAGAATTCTGACATTCTAATATTTTTAAATTTTAAAACACCAAAATTCCAAAATTCTAAAATTCTAAGGTCCAAAATTTGATAAAATTCTAAAATTCTAAGTTTCTAAAATCCTTTAATATTTTGACCATAATACAACTAAAAGAAACATGTGGTGACGTTACTATTACATGCAATTAGGAATAAAAGGAATTAAATAATACTGAATATTTAATAATGTTAGTAAAGTTAAGGTACCTGGCCTACCGCCAAAAAAGATCTTAATTACGCTAATGATAACTATTTTTAATATGTATTTTTAATAATGACGGCCACCCTCAATGTTTAGTGAAAATGTTTTTTAAGGCTTTGTTACGAATGGCATTCGCCTTATACTTTGACCCTTTTTAGAATCTAAAAACTTCTTCCACAATAATTCAGAAAAAATTGCAGATAATTCTAAAAAGATCGTATTCGCGTAAAACTATAGTTACATGTGTATGCCTATGTCAGGATCTTTGTTTGCAATACGATTTTCTTTTCACGTCGAAATTTTAATTCACACACCAAGCACGTAACTACACGTTGCTTCATTGCGTGTTGCGTGAATTTTCATAAAGTGAAACGAGTGAAGGAGAGTGAAAGTCTTTCATAAGGCAACTATGGCTGGTTTCTAATTCCGTAAGATAAAGGTTTCTTGAAAATTTTCTCGTTAACACTGTTAGTTTAAAAATGATTTCTGTTACTGGTTGCTAAACTACATTACTCATATTCAGTCTTATGGCAAACGATGCACAGTGGGTTATTTGCCCGATCTAGCCAGTCAAAAGTATTTTAGCGTTATTATAGGCTCAAGTTCATAATGTAGTAGATCATTGAATTCGTCTTAAGATCAGCTACATCATTTTGAAATCTGTTGAGGATATATGTGAAGCAGGTTACTAAGATAGACTTTTAGTGAAAAATAACCCTTTTGAAATTTGGAAAACCAGGACGTACTGTTCTGCCCAAACCGATTCTTCTATGGAACTGACTTAAAGATTAAAAGGTCGCTAATACAGGGTGATTCTCTCGCAACGCAACACAAAGCCGTGCCGCATAATGGAACCCCTGCTGTTCCGTTTCTTGTCTTCGTCTCAACTATAAACACACACAAAGCAGTTTTGAGTCCGGCGATATGGCCCCTGGGTCTCTTTATCCGCAAAAACAGCAGGGTTCCATTGTGCGGAATAGCTTTTGTGTTGCGTTGCAAGAGTATCACCCTGTACTTATAGCTATGAAAATACAAGAATCTACCTTTTCAGGTACGCTTACTCCTCGACACGACTTAAGCGCAAAACGGTCATCAGCAATAAAACACTTGGAAAAACCCAAGTGTTTTATTGCGTCTGATAATTTTGGTTGGGGAGCTTTCTGTAACTGTTTTATTTCAACAAAATAAAAAATGTATTTTAACCTTGAAAAAATCAAAATGACCTCAATTTTTTGCTAAAAAAAGAATTTTTCAAAAATTATATTTTGAAATTTGTAGAAGCTGGATCAAATTTATAAAATTCGCTCACTCTTTAAATTCCCATATCTTTGCAAACTTCATTTAAAATGGATGTATTGGAAATGGGTTAAATATAAATGAAACACATTAAACACTTATATTCTTTAACTTTATTATAAGCCAAAAACACACGAAAGACGTCTGCATGGTACGAGAGCTAACGAAGAAGTAAGCAAAAGAAAATCATGGACGAAAAGCCCTTGTTGGGTCCACTTGAG
Source organism: Osmia bicornis bicornis (assembly GCF_907164935.1). Taxonomy (NCBI): domain Eukaryota; kingdom Metazoa; phylum Arthropoda; class Insecta; order Hymenoptera; family Megachilidae; genus Osmia; species Osmia bicornis. The sequence goes on from NC_060218.1 coordinate 11,810,734, forward strand.
AAAAACTAAAAATAGATGTACCTGGAGTTTATTGCTCAGGCCTTTTCCGGGCGAAACTCTACAGGCTATCGGTCCGAACCTAAGAACCGTTAAAGTCAAAGACATGCTTTCAATGTCCTTCAACACTCGGCTTATTTTTGCGCCAAGATTAATTCAGATAATCCAACAGGATAAAATATATTTAATATTAAAGAGCGCACATTCTACATTTTGATTCTTTAAACAAGTTTTCCGTAAATAGATATGCAAGAAACAAAATTCACCCTTACAGAACGTGAAGCGCTGCGAGTATCATTTTAATCCTAATTAGTTATAAAACGTGAGTCTGTACACTGAGTTGCAATGAACTTGTCGCAGTGAAGTTGGCTCCAGATTTACTGACACATTCACGCCACGTCGGTGAGACGATTGGCGAGGTGCACGCGGAGGGGGGACTGCCTATGTTAATAAATAGAATACTAGTGTATCGACATTTTGGTCGGTAAATGACATAGCGATCTTCTTATGACTGTCGCGAGAAATAATATCGATGCGATACATCGATTTTTAACGTCACTTCCGTATTGTCTGCTATTTTTTAACGTTGAAGAATATTGAAATGCTAGACTTATATAGTATCAACCAATATAAATGGTAATTATGAAATAATTATGAAATAATAGAAATTTATTAATGAAATAACATTATAAATTACAACTACAAATAATATAATACGAAGTTAATATAACAGAAATTTATTAATTGATTGTTTTACAATTGTTTACAGTTCTTTTATTTTAGACAGAGATATTGTTTCGTTTTTGGCCTTCAAAAAGGCCGTTGTTTTTAATTTGAACAGTTATTAGCTCTGAAAAGAGCTGGTTTATGATAATTGTGTTTTTTTTCCAAAACATATTAAAAGCAAAAATACGCGAAAAATACTAAGGTATTCCTAGTAATCCGTCCAAGCACCGTTTCAATATCTATATAAAAATATAGATTGTTACTGCATATGATATATGTTTTATTACAGCCATACATAACATAACACACAATTCAGGAATATAAATTAAATAATTGATTTGTTCAATTGTTTTCTTTTGACAGCAATAGTCGTGTCAACGATGGAAACAAATGAATGTTTCTTTTTTCTGTGCATTGCTTTTTTGCAAAACGGACGCGTTAAAATGTTGTCCGCGAAGAACGAACGGTTTATTCAGCGAGGTGCTATTATTGCACTCCACAAAGCTGGAAACAGCAATGTGGAGATTGCAAGAATAGCCAGGTGTTCCGTTCGTACCGTGCAGAGGTATTTACTAAGATATTCCATCCATGGTGCCGAAGGATTGGCGGACCGTCGTCAACGAAACAAACGTGAGCGACACACCACCGAGGAAGAAGATAAGCTTATAGTCGGTAAGATTGAAGATAATCCCTTTCAGACTGTGGTGAACGTTACCGCAGATTTGAATATAACAGTGTCTAAGCACACTGTTTATCGTCGTCTGCGAGAGGCCGGTCTCCACTCCCGCCGGGCGGAACGTAAGGTGCAGTTGCTGCAAAGACATCGCGAGGACCGCGTTGGATTTGCATTGCAGCATGTATCTGCATCGCAGTCTGAATGGGATTGCACAATCTTCACCGATGAAAAAGTATTTTCTTCGGCCTCGGATTGTGCACTTCGCGTTTGGAGGCCCCGAGGGGCCTCAAGGTTTGACGAAAGGTATGTTTCCCAACGAAGGGAGAGTGGGCGCATCACGTGCGGCTTCTGGGGGTGGGTAACTCCACATGGTCCTGGAGAGCTAGTTGAAATTTCGCCGCGCATGGACTCCGCGGAATATATTGCAATTTTAGAAAATGTACTAATACCATCCGTCCGTGCGATATATTCACGGGAGGACATGCCGGTAATTAGGCTGGTACAGGATAATAGTGGAGTGCACACCTCTGCAATCGTACGTGCATGGTTTGCAAGACACCCTGAAATTGAAGTTTTACAATGGCCAGCGAAATCGCCAGATTTGAATATCATTGAGAATGTATGGTCTCAAATGTGGCGAATGTGCCGATTTCATGGGATTGTAAGAACCAGGGAGTGTATTGTGGAACATGCGATGCGTGCTTGGGAAGCACTAAGAGGCCAGCCACAATTCTTCGCCAACCTGGGTAATTCGATTCCAAACCGTTTAAATCAAGTGATTGATCGAAACGGTGCTTGGACGGATTACTAGGAATATCTTAGTATTTTTTTGCGTTGGTTTGGTTTTGTTACCTTTTGGAAAAAAGCACAATTATCATAAACCAGCTCTTTTCAGAGCTAACAACTGTTCAAACGAAAAACAACGGCGGTTTTAAAAGCCACAATATAAAAACGGCCTTTTTCAAGGCCACAATAAAAAAACGGCCTTTTTCAAGGCCAGAATATAAAACGGCCTTTTTCAAGGCCAGAATATAAAACGGCCTTTTTCAAGGCCACAATATAAAAACGGCCTTTTTCAAGGCCACAATAAAAAAACGGCCTTTTTCAAGGCCAGAATATAAAACGGCCTTTTTCAAGGCCAGAATATAAAACGGCCTTTTTCAAGGCCACAATATAAAAACGGCCTTTTTCAAGGCCAAAAACGAAACAATATCTCTGTCTAAAATAAAAGAACTGTAAACAATTGTAAAACAATCAATTAATAAATTGCTGTTATATTAACTTCGTATTATATTATTTGTAGTTGTAATTTATAATGTTATTTCATTAATAAATTTCTATTATTTCATAATTATTTCATAATTACCATTTATATTGGTTGATACTATATAAGTCTAGCATTTCAATATTCTTCAACGTTAAAAAATAGCAGACAATACGGAAGTGACGTTAAAAATCGATGTATCGCATCGATATTATTTCTCGCGACAGTCATAAGAAGATCGCTATGTCATTTACCGACCAAAATGTCGATACACTAGTATTCTATTTATTAACATAGGCAGTCCCCCCTCCGCGTGCACCTCGCCAATCGTCTCACCGACGCGGCGTGAATGTGTCAGTAAATCTGGAGCCAACTTCACTGCGACAAGTTCATTGCAACTCAGTGTACATATTTGGAACCAATTTTCTTTCCATTCTAATCACAAATCTTCACCGAATGTAATGACATCAAAATTGTAAAGAAAGTTACTGAATTGTTCATTATTTTCAAATATTAATAACTATATGTATACAGAGTGTCCTAATACGTTCTGGGACATCCTGTATATGTATACAAGGTGTTTGACAACACATGGAACTTTTAAAAAATGATTCTGAGGCCAAAATCAGACGCAAATAAAAAATGACGAAATAGCGTTCGCGGCTTAGTTTTTTAGTTGTAAACGTTAAAATATTCGGTAATTATTGAGATTAGGTTACACCTCACCGATTTTGATGAAATTTAAATATGTTGTAAAATTCAACATTTTGAACAACTTTTTCCTATACATATAACCGCCGTTCGGCCCTAGTTTTCGAGATATTTTCGAAAAACTGCTACTACTACTACAATGAATTCTACGTATACCTATGCATGTAGGGCGGCGTATGCGTCACCATCGGACCGCCGCTTATCTACTGTTTTTACAAACACATCGCGACGGTCGAAAAGCCATAGATATAACGGGTCACCTTTTTAACACGGTATTGACGGTTTATATTTCTTTAATCTATAGATATATATTGCCTCCGAAAAAGTTCAAAATCTAAACGCATTGGCAACCCTTCCCCATAAATTATAACTTAACCTAACTTAATTATCCTATTTACACAATTATGCATCCTCCATCAATAGAAAAATTAGGTAAGGTTAGGTTAGGTTATATTTTATGGGACAGGAGTGAGGCCCCGCCCACACCTTTAAGAATCCAATGCCTGCTATTCATCCCGAAAAATTTGTTCTACCAAGTATGGTTTCGAAACCATAATTTGTTTTTAAACATTTACCCGTTATATCTATGGCTTTTCGGCCGCCGCAATGTGTTTGTGAAATCAGTAGATAAGCGGCGGTCCGTTGCTGACGCATACGCCGCCGTAGATGCATAGGTATACGTAGAATTCATTGTAGTAGTAGCAGCAGTTTTTCGAAAATATCTCGAAAACTAAGGCCGAGCGGCGATTATATGTATAGGAAAAAGTTGTTCAAAATGTTGAGTTTTACAACATATTTAAAGGGTATAGCCGGATAAGATGGTCAAAAGTGTCCCCAAACCAAATTCGACTTGCTATGAACCATTCGATAGGTGACCAAAAAAAACCAGTCTGTGTTAAGTTTCAACCCTGTATCTCATCTGGGAGGGTAGTTATGGGTAAAAATGTGATTGCGAGGTTTTTGGCCAATTTCTCCTATTTAATGACATTCGAAAATTCTGAAAAAAATCAGAGACATTTCTACTTGTGAGGCACAAATTACAGAATTTTTTCAGATTTTTATATTGAAAACTGAAGCAGTGAAAAATCAAAAACGTCAAAAAATCCTGAAAAATGGCGATTTTGTATTGAAGGAGACGAGGTCCTACGATCATATTTTTTTTATAAGTGTATATTACTGATACCATCATCCTCAATTTTTTTCAGATTTTTGGCAGAGGTGCGCCATAGTTAAAAAAATTAAAAACTGATTTTTTCGCTGTTTTTTGCGTGTTAGAGTTACAGTAATGCTTCTAAATAAGCAAGTGGTCTCTGCTTCGAAATAAGCAACTCACTATCCCCTCTTCTTTGTTTGAAGTCGCCCGCAAAGTGAGAGGTACGAGAAATGAGTGAGAGGTCCATGAAAGCGCGAAGCCGATGTTTAGGGTAATAAATTTCACGCTCGACTGAGCAGTGACATCGGTTAGTACAAGAAGGATGGAATATATACATATAATGCTTTCTCAGTCTGGTATATTTGCTTCGAAATAAAGCAGAGTGTGAGAATGAGAGGGCATGCTATATTCTATCCTTGTCCAAAAAATAACATGGCTGCTCGGCCGATCACTTTATGATTTGCCGCTACCTCGGATCTCTCACTCGTTTCTCGCGTTCTGTATCGTCCCGTTTCGAGAACAAAGTCAAGCCGAATAGCATACCTGCTTCGAAATAAGCAACTGTTCGGTCCCGAGCCACTTGCTTATTCGACGAATTTTCGTCTGTTATTTATCAAATACATGGTATATACATTGTTCAATGTTTTTATATGCAGTGGAATAGAATAGGAATTAAACTAAATAAACCTAATTGATAAAAGTAGGTTACGTCCGTTATATTTCAAAAGATTGAAGGTATTTTCAACGGTGTCGGTGGTCCAGCGGTGAAGGGTCTGACTTAAACCGCTGGAAACTTCTTTTCGTAGGTTCGAGTTCGCTTAGACTCAATCTTCTTTTTTTTTTGGAAACACATTTCTTCAAACTTCTACCTACATGATAATCGTTAATATACTTGTTTACAAATGTTGCAATAATATTTTTTTAATATTTTTATCTGTAATGTATGTAATTACCAAATATTCCAGTGAAACGTGCCTAAAACCGGAAATCTACACAGCATTGAACGATTGAACATCGCACAGTGGGACAAAACGGCTTTCGGCGATCAAAATTCGATTTTCGTGAATTCGAAAATTGAAAAACTAATTACATACATCGATAGAAAATAAACTGTAGTTTAACGTAGTGTAATCCGTTTTTTCATATTTTCTTCCGTTTTGCCGTGGTTCGCACTCAAAGTCAGTAGAAATTTGTCAAAACGAAACGCTGATAATATTACCCGTAACTTCAATGTATGTACGATTCTAATGAATTTTACTCGGAAAGATACAATTCAAATGAATGATAAACTTTACTAGGATAGTATAGATTTTATTCAGTGCATAAAATAAGTTAAAATGTTAACAACTTTTTAAATAATAGGATCTGATTGAAACGAAGTACCTACATTTAACTAAAATCACAACTTTGAGTTTGATTTTTAAAAAATGCCACCACTTGCCGGATGTTTAATTATTACTACAGGAAAGAGTGAACCTTCCTCTATAAGAATCCGAAAAAATTGGGTGTATATGTATATTCGTCATCTAAAACTTTATTTCGGTTTAATAAGTGTTCAATGTTCAATAAAAATGTAATAGATTGGTATAGATCATAAGAAATATAAATAAATATATTATGATAACACATGTCTTGTCATTTTTTAATTATTATATCCATTTCTCTTACAGTTATTAACAGTTTTAAGTCAAATTTTTGTTAAATAACATAAAATATGTCTAACAAGTGAAGGATATTGAACGCGCTACAGTTTATACATGAATACCTTGGCAGTCTGTAGTTCAATATGATTTATATTGATACAACTTAAGTACCATAATGTAGGTAGAAACTTCCCAAAATTTCATTAAAATATTTTCAATAGAACAGAAGTTACAGAATTTTGATCGCCAAAAGCCGTTTTGTCCCACTGTGCGTCGTGTCAATTAGGACTTGTACAATCAAAGGTAACAGTCATTGAATACTAGAAGCTCACCATGTGCTATTCTGTTCCTAAGAGGTTGCAATATTTAATGCAACTTGTAAACAGTTGACAATCCCGTATTAATTTTAGTGAGTACGGTGTGCGTTACAACAAAAATAAACTCGTGAACGCTATTTCGTCATTCTCGATTTTCGTCTGACTTTTAATCCCAGAATTATCTCCTAAAATTTGTCCCATCTGTCGTCAAACACCCTGTATATAAGATGAAAAAGTAAAACCTGTTAGTAAGTACAGTATACATAATGTATACAAGTATACGAGTATGTACTACCAGTATAATGTATACCTTCCTGAAAAACTTGTTATATTATAAAAATGTATCCAATTTTCTTAAAGCACTTCAACAATCACTAATAAGCGAACAATGTTTCAGAGAATGGTTGTGAAAGAAACACGTATTATAAAATCTCTTAATTTTGGAGAAAAAATACTATTTCATAAGTGTATATATCAAAAAATGAACCGTAACACATTCCTCAGACATTCAACTACTTAAAAAGTCAATCATATTACGGATTATGTAAAATTGTGTCAAATAACTCTGTTTATCTGCTCGTGTCTGCTTCTAGAGCATTCATGCTTTGTAGGTGTTTGCACATATGTGCCAACAAGTTTTTCGAAGGACCACCTTCCTTCACATACGAAGGATAGGACAAAACTATTGACTTGGTTTGGTTTCAATCACTATGTGTTTTTAATGTATTTTATAAAAAACTACTATTGTACGTGTACGTGTCTAGTACAGATCTAATCTTATTCTAACGTTTGTGCGCGAAATCGCGTACGAAGTCACCTCCGCAAGGTCGTCTTGACGGGGGTGAAAATGCAGTGATTGGTGGAAGGAGTGTCATGTTGGAGAAGGAGTTTGAAGGGGAAGTTATACAGAGGTGCCCAGTTAGACGTCCGCATTTTTGCCCACATAAGAGTCCGTCGCTATCCCCACCAGTTCTTAGAAACAGAAGTTCCACACATGTCGAAGTTTTCACGCACGTGGAATCGCGGCCTTACAATCATGGATTCGCATGTATAGAATATAGGTATCCTACTCGCACTCATCTCTTCTCCTTTCTTCAGTTGAATTCGCAGAAGTCACCTCCCCACTTAAGCGTCCGTATTCGGTCCCGACTGTGGACGCTTAAGTGGGCACCTCTGTAGTAAGTTCCTTGTAGCCAAAATACTTCTTGATGGGTTTTTTCCATCCCCGAAGAACACTCACAAAGAATTCAGCGCGTTTTCGACTCTTGATCGTGGCAGGTAACAAAGTTAGGAAGCTCCTTGACCATAATAAAAACATGCTGGAGGTAACGGGCTAGAAATTAGAAATGCAAAACTCGAGAACTGATGTGGACAATAGATAGAAAATTAAAGTGAAAATCGCGGAGTCTTTATGGTTTCATGAGTTTATGGCTGCCATGGTGTGGTACCAACGTCCCAGCAGTGACGGTTGTAAAAAGGGCACGGCGAGACTAAGGTCTTATGGCTAGTTGGTAGTGATGTGGAAATTAAAATCTATGGCAGGCCTAAACAAACCCACTGTGCAATGGTAAAAATAACGTTTGTCCTACGGGAAACAACTTTTGACAGGCTTGTTGCAAGTCAAGGAAGTCCTGTCTGACTAACATAGAGGCAAAGGGGCTACATGCTTAGAGTAAAGAATAAATATAGAGTTAACACGTGGACAGAGATCTTGCAGTCATTATGTCAACTTAATACGATAAAAAAGTTTGACACAAAATTTCACATAACCTTGTATTCTTAATTTCTTGACAAAAACTTATAGTGGAGACAATAAGATAAAATGAAATGTTTATAATTAATACATACTAATTACAAGGATAACAATACACGTATATGTTAGCGACAGCACGTGTACAAGGATGACACATGGCAAGGTCAATACATTTGGAGCTTTGATTTGCTTTCCAAGGATATCGAAGGTACCGATTTCGGAACCCTATATCTCTGCTATCGGACTTAGGTATAAACATGAAATGAAGTAGTTGACAACAACTCTTCAGTATTATTCCTCAAAACCATACAATTACGTCCGTTCTGCATTTGATAATAAATATAGATTACGAAGTAGGTTTTAATAATAGAGTCTTTTCAAGCTGTAAAATTAAAACCTGAAGCATGTGGATAACAAGTATTTTTTACTGTCATTTGACGAGATAAATACACAACAGAAAGTATTAAGTACTAATCGTAAGTACTAGTATGAAATTAATTTCATAAATGGGAAATTCTATGGCAGGTACCTACCATGCTACGTATAAATGCATCGTGGAAAGTGCCGATCAGGTATTCTCCTACAAAGTATTGCACTTAAGTGTTGCATTCAATATGAAATAAAAACTGTTTCGATTGATTATGACAGATTATTTCAAAATTTGTCAATGTTTTCACGTTTTGGTTGCAACTTTTATTCAAGTAATGTTAATAATAATTCAGAAATTTGTGAAAATGCTGGATGGTTTGTAGAATACGCACGTGTAATACAAAGAGCACTCATAACTAGTGGGAAAATAAATATTAAATAGATAATTAAAACTGGAAACAAACGTTATCGAGATAGATTAACTGACAAAACAAAACAACGCAAAATATAAAGCAAACGGAAAACGTTTCTAATTGTAAGTAAAATGATAGATAAAATGGACTCGATGTCAGAGGAAATTCACAGAGTGAAGAAAGAAATGAAGGAAACGCGGAAAGAATACATAGAGGTAATAAGCTTAATTAAAGAAATTGCAACGATAAGGAAGGAAATGGAACAAAAGGAACTGAAGTAGACGAAAAAGTGGAAAAACCGGGAAGAAATAATAAAATCATTAGAAGGGACAGAAGAGAGTAAGAAAAGGAAGGAGAAAAGATGTAGTATTATCATCAAAAGCCTAAACATAAAAACAAAGATCAAAGAAATAGATAAAATCATTTTTAACAAAAAAAAATCGGACTTTGAAATGCACTAAAAAGTGTAAAATAATTTCTATTTCATTTATACCAATATTCCACAGCAATTGATAAAATCTACTTAGACGTTAAATAGGATACTAAATACATTTCAAACTTTTCGGTTCCTCAGCGTCCCGCCTAATGCAGTTGCTTTAAGGGCACAGACTCCTTGTGCCATGACCTGTATGCGTGCACGTACACAATCAACGGAAAGCATGCACGTATACGCCATGTGTGAGAGAGACACTCGATTTCGTAGATTCCATTTTTCGTACCTCGCTACAGGTCGGTCAGGTCCGCTTTAACGCTAATAAACACCATACGTTGAGAAAAATGGAATTTTCGAAACTGTACGATTGAGACAGACGCTGTTGTAAGCAAACAACATGGCTGCCGAATGCTGCGTTCGGCTACATTTTAGCGAATATTGGACGATTTAATCGTTTTTTCACTGATAACAGAGCTGACCAACTTTCCTTGAACTAGCACAATATCACTGAAATTCGATTTTTCACAATTTATCACTTCTGGAAGACGTAAAATGGAATCTACGATTTGCATGCATCAGACGTCAAATAGACATAAGAATAGTTCACTGATTCTCCGTCAGAGGCACTGATAGTATATTTGACCACGTTATCATCAGGGTCGATAAAAACACAAATCAGTCGATAACTATAAATTCTAATTTGACACCACAAACGGCTACGCGAATATAGCCACAAGTAAGGCATAGTTGCCGCAACGTATTAAAACTTCTGTCACGCTGTTCACACCTGTTACAATTCTAATCATCAGCACAATGAATCAGCTCGAGCTGATAAAGAGGTCTGAGAATGAAACAATACATAATGTGTGGCAAACCACAAAACTGTTTTATTAATATTTATAATCATGGTTTTTTATCAATGAAAAATATAGAGATATGCCAGAGAAATGAATTATAAAACTTGCACATTTCGACGGGCGACGGGCGGCCAATTATTGTTGATATATATTGATAATATTTCAATAAATAAATACTGTATATATAGATCAATTTACATCTGTTTATTTTCCATTCCTTTTCTGAAATTATTAATGCCATGTAGTTTTTATTCGTATAAGTTTTATAGTCGCGTACATTATGTGTATTACAGTCTCATTGAATCTGTCGTGGCGTGTGACTCGAACATATGTATTTCCGCCGATCGGTACTACGTTGTTTCATTCATGATACTCCTTCTGTTTCTATCGCGCTGTCCTTTTCTATGTCCGCCTGGAATCAAAATCTCATTCGGCTCGAGCGAATTCATTTTGCTAGATGGTCAGGATTGTCACAGACGTGGCAACACCGCGACAGAACTCTCAAATGATGTGATTCGACAACTACGCCACCACACTTTCGTTTCTTATTTTGCATAATGGCGTTAGATGTCACACCGTCAAATGTCGAATTTATCAATTATATGTTTTCACGATTGCCCGATTCTTTCCAGTGGCGCTTACATCGATTTGGAGGAGGCCTCGAAGGAGTCTGTGCCCTTAAGTCCTGATGCGGAGCGCCACTGTCGGTACTTCGTGTCTCGCGAAGATATTACACTTTCTGGCTTGATAAAAAAATAGATGTTGCAACTTTCTCTGGATAGTTTTTCAAGATAAAAATCTGCTCTATCGCGTGGTATAATTCGATTTTACGCTGGACCTCTACTTTTTCAGATAAGTAGAAAAATATCCTAAAAAATTGGTGCCAAATCGGGGTCCCTCCGCGTTCAATGATCGTTTAAACATATTTAAACATTTACAATGTATTAAAGATAGGTATCGTTGTATCCAGGAAAGTCTACAGAATCTTTTAGTATAAATAGAATTTCAGTATCTTTTATAATTACGTCAGAAAATTTGTTTAAATCTGAAAAATATCATTTTTTTTCAAAATCAAATATCTCAAAAACATGCAGATTCGTAATCAGCGTACAAAACACTATAAGAATCACCCAGTGAGAATCGGAAAACAAATTCACTGTTGGACAGTGGTTATCAGTTATCGTACGTCATATATTTCTACCCACCATTTATATGATCGTAAAATATAATAAGAAGCAAGCTGTAGAGGGGAATAATACACATTATTAAAAATCTCTCTAGACCTAGTGAGCTGCGCGAGTTAAGTATGGTCTCTCGTGAACTGCAGTATAGTGCATGTATATCAGGAGTGCTGCCAATTTCTGATATAATCGTTACAATTACAAATGTTTTCAGCCGGCTCTATAACGTTCCGCTTTTCCTCTTACGACTTATTAATTACCAAGTTTGCCATACCGCAATCAAATCGTTATTGGCATGTTAGAAGATCACGATCGATCAGAGGTTCTCGGGTAAGTGCCGTGTCTTTTGACACAGTCTTCTTGCCAGAGGGTCCCCGGACCCTCCCCACTTCGTGGCGAGATCCTTTATTTCAAATCCTTATCTTTCTGCACGCGCCATGCAGCACCATGACTTTGGGTCATCGGCCACACGCGCATTTCTTTGAAACTCGGCGATCGAACTCTCTATCGCCGTTCCATAAACAACACGTTCGCGACTCTTAGAATTCGTCGCACCTTGTCGTCGGATCGCAAATAACAAGGCTGGGTTATTTAGTTGAGAGTTTATTCTTCAATATACAGACGTTTCTTGTACTCTTAACGTTGAACTAAGACTGCCTGCTCTTCCAGAGAGCTTGCCTTTATACTTGGCATTGGGGTGTGGTGGTCGAGTAGTAGGGAGGTTTTTGCAGGAAGGGACGTTTTTAGGCGGGAAAAGCGCGAGCCGGAGTCACGTACGAGTCCGGTGGCTGGATTCTTAAAGGAAGTCGTAAATTTTGCGGTTACAAGGTTTTTGGATTTTAGGGTAGGATCGATAATGATCCGATCCCGATAAACTAGTCCCAAATTCCGGGACTGAGAGTGATGTGACAGGGGTTGGAAAAGTTATATGGGTCCTTTCTCTGAATTCGGGAAAACAAGGGAAGTCTCTAAAGATGACTATCTTTAAGGGTTACTCGACACCTCCCCCCTACGAAAGGACTTTTGTCTAGGTTCTAGACAAACGGTCGCGGAATGTAGGGTTTAACGTGCTGGGTGCGATTGGAACCGCTGAGTAATCTACATGTAGTGTAGGCGCTTGGTTATTAAAACTACAATGGTTGTAACAATTGCCTATAAGTGTTCTAATTACGCTAATTATCGCTTTGAATAATCCTATCTTATTAAGGAAGACGAACAGTAGACCAGAGAGTGCCACGTAACCGGCGTAGGAAAGGTATTCGTAAAATTTTTCGGACCAAGTTCTTAGACGCCGCCGATGGAATGTTTTATCGGTTATGTCTTGTAATTCTTCTACTGTTCGTCCGATGGATTGTAAGTCTTCCGCTTCTACATGAGGTTCGTATATTAGATTCGGCGGAATGTCGCTTTCTGAGACGTTCAAATTTGGTGTTCTCGATGCTACGCTCACTATTTGGAAATATTCGGTTTTGTTGTTACCTATAATGTTAACCGGTTTCAAAGTGGCCGAAAGCGATATTCCTTTACAATCCGGCGCTAGTGTTAGCACGAAATTATGAGTAAGTTCTACGTGTCTGGGGATTTTATCCGCGCAGAGAATGTGTAATACTTCTGGTTTCGGAGCGATCCCGATCCATCTGTTTCCTGCTTTCAACTGGATCCAGACGGTGTTTTGGATTCGCGTGTACTTGGTTTCGCAATCGCCTGAGTCGTGTTTAGTAAGTATGCTAGTGAGACAGTTGTCTTGAATGTGTGTAGAATAGTCGGGTGCGTACCGCTTTACAATCAGTTGGTCGTTCAGTTTCTTTGCACTAGATACCTCGGTCATAGTAATTGGTGCGAAGACGAGACGAAGCGAGTCTAAAAGAATAAGTCTTTGTTGTGTATTCACTATGGAATGAAACATCCATCCGTGGGTAGGAAGGGAAATAACTTTAACTAAGTTGTAGACTTGTTCTTCCAGTAAAGGGATCTTAATTTCTAGTAATGCGCGTTTGCCATTGAGTGCGATGTTGATCTCGCAAATATCAACCAAGGCCATGTAATACGTTTCTTTAAGAGGAACGGGAAAGTTATCGACGTGCTCGTGTCGACGAAGAATGTCGAATAGTCGTTCGGGTGACAATATGTAAGGTTTTATTACTCCGTGTTTGGCGTCGAACGTCAGGTCTTCTATGTTTCTAACCTGTTCGCGTAATTTGGTGAGATCTGATTCGAGATCGAAGATTATTTCGTTGATTTGTATGTTCATCTCGTTTGCTTTCGTTAGATCTCGTAGTTTATTAAATTGCGCGTTTACCATTTCTATCTGGGTATGCGTTTTATTAAAGACTTCGGTATTAGCCTTCAGGGCGTTGAGTATGATACTCGTTTGATTTCGCACATAATGAATCGTCTTGTCATTGTTAGCGTACAATTTGTCTAATTCATTGTTATAATATGCGGCGTCGGTCGTGTCAAGCGTGCCGAAGAGCGTTTTGCTTACTGCTCCTACGAAATCGAAGATTCCCCGCCGGACACGCGAGGAGCTGCTTTCTATACCTGCAGTGTACAGTGCATTGCGTAGCTCTCCCCGAATGTGGTCGAAGTCTTTTAATCGTTTAACAAGTCGGTCGCGCGAAGAACAAGTGAATCGGCTGCCCATTACTTCTTTAATACATAAACCAGTCAACACGCGTTGGTAAAGATCTTCTATGTACTTGAGGTCGCCATCGATATGAGCGAAGTCGTACCCGACAACTATTTTCCATTGCTCGTGGAATATCCGGACTACATCTAAATGTTCGAGGAAGATCGTTTCCTGATCGTTCAGAGTGGAGAGATGATATTTTTCGTCGTTGAGTTCGTTCGCGATTACCAAATTCGTAGCCACAATCGTCAGCAAAAGTGGGGCAATCATGAATTTCCTGCTATGTTCCATGATCTGAAATTGGTTGTTTAAAGATTTTGACGTTTGTTCTATGGTGAGTGGTTGGTTTTCCATATTCATTTATTCTGACGGAATGATTGTCTATTGTCTCGATGACCTCGAAAGGTCCTCGCCACTTTTCTTCCAGTGGTTTAGCATTATAATGTCGTATAAGGACGAGGTTACCCCTGTGGATGGGTTCAAGGTGATCGTAAGATGTGGAAGGTTGTTGCGTTTGGAGATTATTAATTGTCTCGATTATTTTGTTTTCGTGCTGTAGCTTAAGATTGTCGATCTGTTGCTGAAGGGTTAGGTATTCGTCCTGTTCGTCGAGGATGCTGTTAGGTTCGTAACCTAATTGCAATTCGAATGGTGTATATCCCGTGTTACGATTGATCGTGCAGTTATAACTAAGCATGGCTTTCGGTAGGAGAAGGTCCCACGGGTTTTCGGCGGTTTGATAGCATCTAATATATTCTTTTAAAATTACATGTGATCTCTCGTTCTTGCCGTTTGATTGAGGATGGTAGACAGACGTAAGGGTATGTCCCGATCTCATGAGATTGCAAAATTCTGTGAATTCTTGCGACGTAAATTCCTTTGCGTTGTCAGTGAGTATTTGTTTAGGTTTTCCGAATATTCGTAGCCATGAAGCCCAAACGGCTTGTATAATGGCCGCAGTAGACTTATCTGTTAGAGGTTCGCACATGATGTACCGCGTCAAGTAATCCTGAATTACCAGTATGTATTTGTTTTTCCGTGAGGTCTCGTCTAGCGGTCCTACAATATCTAACGAGATTTTATCGTTCGGTTTCACGGGAATGTCA
Organism: Osmia bicornis bicornis; assembly: GCF_907164935.1. Taxonomy (NCBI): domain Eukaryota; kingdom Metazoa; phylum Arthropoda; class Insecta; order Hymenoptera; family Megachilidae; genus Osmia; species Osmia bicornis. Next base: position 11,825,962 of record NC_060218.1, read on the forward strand.
GTCGCCTGTGGTATATAAGTCTGTCGTTTCGTGTCTTTATTCCTTTGACAGATTTCGCATTGCTCTATATACTTTTTCACGTCGCGGGTGATATTTGGCCATTCGAATTGCCTGCGGATTTTTTGCAATGTTTTGTCGTAGGCATAGTGCCCGCCGAACAATGAGTCGTGTGCTAGCCTAATTACTTCCTTAGTGTCGATAGGGATTGGTCGGGAAAGGTAAACTTCCAGGTCGCGATTCAGTTTAGATAGAAGAGTGGCGACTTGAGTGTCGTGATTTCTGTCCTGAATTACGTTAATCTTGTCTCCGCTGTTTAATGCCTGTGTAAAGGTTTGAAGTTTAAACCTATCGGTTTCGTGAGGGGATAGGTAGGTTTTGTCTTTTTCTACTACCTCTGGAGGTGTCTCTGTGTAAATGATGGTGGGGGCATCTTTACGGTAGCCGTGGCGGATGGTAACCTGGGAACGGATTGTAGGTGCCGTTGGGACGGCAGGATCCGGTGTTCCAATCAGGTTTTTTATAAAATCATCATCTTCCGTTGTACTTTGAGGATTGTTAGAGTAGTATGCTAAGTACTTGTCTAGTTCGTCTCCTACAGCGTCTCGTTGTGCGATTCTAATTTTACTTCTGGAAAGTGCGTCGGCGTTAGTATTAATCTTTCCGGGTTTATAAATTATTTCGTAGTCGTATTCTAGTAATTTTAGACGCCATCGCATCAGCCGAGAGTTCGGGTCTTTAACATTCATTAGCCACACGAGCGGTCTGTGATCTGTCACGATGGTGAATTTGCGCCCGTACAAATATTGGTGAAAATGTTTCGTTCCCCAGACGATAGCTAATAGTTCCTTTTCCGTGGTGGTATATCGAGTCTCTGCATTATTTAGGGCGCGCGACGCGTACGCGACTGGTCTGTCCGAACCGATCGGGCCTTGGGATAGAACGGCACCGAGCGCGTGATTACTCGCGTCCGTAGTGAGTACGAACGGCTCTTCCCAATTAGGGTATTGTAAAATGGGCTGAGTTGTTAGAGCGTTGCAAAGGTTTTCGAAGGCCATTTGCTGCTCGTTAGTCCAACGGAATTCGATATCTTTTCTTAATAGTTGGTTGAGCGGCTTGGCTGTTTTGGCGAAATCCTTTACAAACTTCCTGTAATAGCCGCACAGTCCTAGGAACTGTTTGATTTCTTTCGCGTTTTTCGGTACCGGGTAGTTTCTGACTTTGTCGATTCTACTAGGATTTGGTTTTACGCCGTCGGCTGATATAACGTGCCCTAAGTATTCTAGTTCCGGCTTCAAATATTCGCACTTGTCCGGTTGGAGCTTCAAACCGCATTGCCGTAAACGTTCGAACAGGGTTTTTAAATTTTTATTGTGTTCTTCTAACGTTCGGCCGAAGACAACTATGTCATCGATGTATACGAGACAATTGCTGCCAACTAGGCCACGCAATCCGCGATTCATAACCCTTTGGAACGTAGGAGGCGCGTTTTTTAACCCGAAGGGCATCCGTACGAATTCGTAGTGTCCGTCTTTGTCCGAAAAAGCTGTCTTATGTATGTCTTTCTCGTTGATTCCTATCTGGTGAAACCCTGAAGCGAGGTCGAAGGCCGAGAAATATTTCGCGTTTCCGAGTTTGTCTAGTATTTCGTCTATGTTAGGGATCGGATACGAATCTTTGATGGTTTTTTCGTTTAATTTTCTGTAATCGATGACTAGTCGCCACTTTCGTTTCCCGGACGCGTCTGATTTTTTCGGCACGATCCATAGCGGGCTGTTATATGGACTGTCGCTGTCCCTAATAATGCCTTTTTCTAACATGTCAGCTATCTGTCGTTTGATTTCATCTTGGTGGATCGGAGGATATCTATATTGTTTGGTGTGTATAGGCGTTTCGTCCGTTGTTTTAATTTCATGTTCCAGGATTGAGGTTTTGGGAAGGTGGTCATTCGGAAGTAGGAAAACGTCGTGATAGCTAGAGATAATTTCCCATACCTCGTCCCTACCTTCCGTTAAATGGTCTAAGCGAGTGTTTTCTTTTAGTACTGTTAACCTTTCGTCCGTTTTGCTATCATTATTAATATGGAACACCAATCGCTCATCGAATTCCTCGATGGATTCGATTTGAGTTTTTAGGAGATCAGAAAGAATTGGTTGTCCGTTCGTATCGACTTTCGTGATTGCTCCGGTCCCCGATATAAAATTGACGAGTACCGTTTTGTTACTGCAATTATGGCTCGAATTTTTACATCGTTTTGTGATGTTCCCGACCTTGAATTCGTTACACGAAAGAGAGAAGTTATGATCAAACAAAAAGTCCGCTCCTAGTATGCCGTCTTGAATTATAGGCGAATTATCATCTACCACTTGGAATCTATTACATTTCTCATTAAAGGGAACGAGGACCGAATACAAGGTGTCGGTGGTATCGTTCGTAATACCCCTAAGCGTGAGGGGCGCGCCTTTATATAGCGTTTCATCGGCTATCTGTTTTTCTTTAATTATAGAGATTTCGCTACCTGTATCGATGAGGAAGGTAGTCGGTCGGAGCCCTGGCAATTCTAGTTGAACAAACGGGGAAGAGTCCACGCGATGCTCCTCTGTTGCTGTTGGCCTGGCGTTCCCGATGGTGACCGTCCGTCCGGCGGTTGGGCGTTCGGCGGAGCCCAATGAAAATTTCGTTGTTGTCCGGTTGATCGTCCTGATTGATCTCTCTGCTTCGTCCGGCATTCTGGTTCCGTGTGCCCTCGTCGTTTGCAATAGTTGCACTCCTTATTTCTCCAGTCCGGGATTGAGTTCCTCTGGATTTCGGGGCGTTGTTCCCTTGGTCTTCTTGGGTCCCTCGGTAGTTGCCACATTCGCAATTGCTGTTGCATGTATTGCAACTCCATGTCGTACATGCGTGCGGCTTCGAAGGCTTGGTTGAGGGTCTCCAGTTGCTGACTGAACAGGTACTGCGAGATTTCTGGCCTGGCATTGCGTCGGAAGCACTGAATGCCTTCCTCGTTGCATATTATCTCCTTTATGTCAATATACGTTTGTAGTCTTCTCTCGGAGTTTACGGCCGTCAACAATTCGTCTTGTATCTGGGAGAATCGATGTATGAAGTCGTTTATCGGTTCGTTCGGTCTTTGTTTGCATGAGTCGCGCTTGGTTTTCAATGCTGATGTATCGACCGTTTTTCCGTACATGAAGCGAATTTTTTCTACTAGCTTCGGTATGGTCGTGATGGTGTCTGGGCGTATCGTTGAGGCGGCGCGTCCTTTTAATTTCTGCGACATGATCGCCAGCAGTAGCAACGCATGCTGGTTTGGATGCAGCATGGAGGAGACTTTGATAACTGTGTTAATGAATATCTCTGTATTGCTTCCGTCGAAATCCGGAATTAACGGTAGGCACTGCTTATATTTTTCGATCGCGTAACCTCCAAATGTTTCGTTAGAAGGGGTTGGTTGGACGTTCGCTGATGTTTGCCCGGCTGGTCCAGATTCTTCTAATGCTCTAAGTCTATCGGAGACTTGCAGAAGTTTTTCGGCTAATAGGTTCATATCTACTTGGACGCGATTCGGGCTTTGCGCTCTTGACATCGTGTCGTGTGGAGCAGTCACGTAGTCGATAGGAAGGTCGGACAGAGTATCAGTAGAGAGACTTACGTCGGTTTTGCTTAGTCGCCAGCGAGTCCACTTGTCGTCCAGCTTGCGTGTTTGTTGAGATCCTCCGGGTTCTTTTCAGGATACTCCAACGATTCCTCCTCGGAGGATATCTAGTTCAGCTAGAAGATTTTCCGTTGGTTGAAGTCCGCAGACAGTATCCCACCGCTGCCACCAATTTATGTCGTCGGATCGCAAATAACAAGGCTGGGTTATTTAGTTGAGAGTTTATTCTTCAATATACAGACGTTTCTTGTACTCTTAACGTTGAACTAAGACTGCCTGCTCTTCCAGAGAGCTTGCCTTTATACTTGGCATTGGGGTGTGGTGGTCGAGTAGTAGGGAGGTTTTTTGCAGGAAGGGACGTTTTTAGGCGGGAAAAGCGCGAGCCGGAGTCACGTACGAGTCCGGTGGCTGGATTCTTAAAGGAAGTCGTAAATTTTGCGGTTACAAGGTTTTTGGATTTTAGGGTAGGATCGATAATGATCCGATCCCGATAAACTAGTCCCAAATTCCGGGACTGAGAGTGATGTGACAGGGGTTGGAAAAGTTATATGGGTCCTTTCTCTGAATTCGGGAAAACAAGGGAAGTCTCTAAAGATGATTATCTTTAAGGGTTACTCGACAACATCAAGTATCAACTACTGCCAGCCTATGTCCGATGACAGACGTATGGCTCGGGGTGTCGATAGCCTAGAGAATCCTGAGAAATCCTTGAAAAGCAGGTCAAAGCCCCAAATGCAATGACCCTGCCACGTGTCAACCCTTGAACACGTGCTGACGCTAACAGGCAGCATCGTTTGTTCGGGTATTTTAAATTTTGCGCCGCCCCCGAAAACTTTGAAATGTATTTGGTATCCTATTTAACGATTAAGTAGATATTATTAATAGCTATGGAATATTGGTATAAATGAAATAGAAATTATTTGACACTTTTTAATGCATTCGAAGTCGGATTTGTTTTTTGTTAAAAATTATTTTATTTTCCACTTTTTAGTGGAACGTGCAGTATTTGTAAGATACCGTTAGGTGATTTTGCGTTTTTATTGCTTATTTATAATAATAACCATAAATCGAAAACAATATATTGACCGAATTTAAATGGTTAATAAACAACAAATCCCATAAATTTTTGCAAGTGGGATTTTGCATCGCGGATATAGCTCCTACTAAATGTGAAAGGTTTAATCGCAATCGGTACATTCCCTGCAGAGTAAACGCTGAAAGATATAAATAAAGTATTACGTTTTTTGCGATAAAAGTCGTTAGGAATTAAAAAATGCCAAATTCTTTTTGCGGGACCAATCGGGAGACATACTCTACCAGATGCAAAAGGTTCCGATCCGTTTGGTCCATCCGTATCGGCATAATCGGTGAACACATAAAAAAAAAAAAAACATACACATCGAATTAATTATCCTCCTCCTTTTCGAAGTCGGATAAAAAAGAGAACATCCTCTCTAATTGTCATTGATAGGGATTTTAATGCTAGAATAAGTGTGGAAAATCAAATAGAAGAGAAGATCGCGGAAAATACCGAATGAAACTATTGTAGGCATTCAAAGGACGAAATTATAAACAAAGCAGGTAGAATACTTTGCGAAATGATGAAGGATGCAGGTATGATAGTATTGAATGGTAGAACCAAACTGGACAATGATGGTCAATACATCTAATGTTGATAAAATGGGATTTTTGGCACAATTGATATGATCTGGATTGACATAAGCACGATATAAGAAATTGACAACTTTGAAGTCGCAACGATAGGAACCTCGGATCACTTACCAATAAAGGTTAAATTAAAAAATATGAGAGAAACAACAGTCATAGAAGAAGATGAACCAAAGATAATAAATAAACTAATCTGGGACAACAACAAGTACGATAAATATCACAAAACATTGGAGAAATAACTAGAAGGGTTAGGAATAATAGAAGAAAGCTTAAACGTAAAAATCATAACGGCAATCATAGATACAGCAAAGACACCAGGAACGTTGATAAGCAAAAAGGTTAATAAAACCAGAAACACAATAAACATGCCTTGGTATTATGAAGAATGCAACAAAGTCAGAAGGGAGATGAAGGAAGCAGCAAAAACATTCAGGGAAAACAGTGGGAATCAAGGAAGGGAAGCATTTATTGAAGCAAGGAATAGATACAGGATAACTATAAACAGAACTAAAAAAGAATATTACAGGAAACTTCAGATAGAGATTACAAATGTTAAAAACACAGCACCGTTTTGGAAGTTAGTCTAGGATACTCATACTTGGACCAGGATATATTATTATCGGAAATAAATGGAATTCTACGAGAATGCAACTCTGAATTAACAGTAAAAACAGAAAAACAAGTATGGGAATTAGTCAACTTCATTAAAGGAAGCATGAAACTAAGGGCACTCTGCCATGACGACCAAGACTAAAGAGAACTACACCAAAAATACAACAGTTAAGACTGATGATAGATATACAACTATTATATGGAATAACGACTACAGCATTGTCTTAAGTTAGAAATATATGTACATATACAGGGTGTCCCACAACTGCCTCAACTGCTAGAGTGATTCTAAACAACTTTTTCCTTTGCTAAAATGTTGGTGAAGGCTTCATTTTCGAGTTATTAACAAAAAACACTGACCAATCCGAACGCGTATAGCGCGCGAGCTCAGGGACGGCAGTGTCGACTACGAAACCGGGCCTGACGTAGGTCTCGAACGGACGCGTCCGGACGGCTTGGCATCCCGTTGGCATAGCACAATAAAACAATTGAACTGGTTGAACATTTTTAGCCGTTGTTTACAATGAATACGGAACCTAATCTCTTGTCGCCTGTCATAATGTAAAAAAGGAAATTCTAAGGATTTTAAACAACAAATAAAAATGATTGAAATGGAATAATTAATAAACGTTTGAATTAGAGACTACGTTAATGATGAAAAATTTGAAAACAATTTAAATGAAACTAACCCATTCGTTGTTCAATTAACCTGCTACGCTGAAAGCAGATAATGGCCACTGGGTCACTGTGTCGGTCCCAACCATTCGACGAGGAAACACATTCGGTAGAACAGCTGATTTCATAGTCGGACCAGTGAACTCGCCTCATTTATTGCACTTAGGTATGAATAACAGGCGGCCCCTTTCGGGGCCGAGTTTTTCACTTCAACGACGGCATAAAAGTACTATCACTTTTCACACACTTCAACCTTATTACCTGAATAATAATGAATAAGTAAACTAATGTTTACTGTACGTTCAATAAATTAAATGACAGCGCAGAATCACTACCGCTACGTTAAAGAAATTGGTGGCCCCGAAATGTGCCGATTTTTTTGATAGAGGAGGGGTTAAAGTTCTACATATCCCCTTGAACCTCGAGGAAAACTGATACACGTTTTGTTACATTGCTTTTTTCGCTCTGACACGAACGAGCCGCTAGGTTCGTGTAGCTAGTCTCCGGAAACACTGAACACTTGGTGCATTTACGGTGACACCGTAGGGCCCAATTCGTTCCCAAACTGGGTTTTTCCAAAGGGTCAATTAGCAATCGGTAAAGGCTTAACGGTACTCCAACCTGCGAAGGTTTCGTTAAATGGTTAGACCTACGGTGGCACTGCGAATACATCAAGTGTTGAGTGTTACTCGTAGTTACGGCACTGACGCGGCGAGGTAGGCATACAATGGCCGCCTGGCGGCAACGCGTCGTAGTCACGTTGTCGATGGATATTTTCTTTATTTGTTCCAACACCAAATCATACCAATATTTTCTGTGAATGGTTTCTTCATCAGAAATGTTTATAGAATGCAATCCTGTATAGTAAATTCCTGCTAGATAAAAGATTTTTCATAAAAATACAAAAATAGCGCGTACAAACTACCTACGGCACCTCTTTTTCAAACTTTGACAAGCACTTACAAATATTAAAAATCATCAAAAAATATAATTGTTCATACAGACGTATAGAGGAAAGTCTCCTCTATCTTTTGACATAAACCTGAACTTCCTCGCATTTTTAATTTTCATGTAATACTGCATTTTTTCCCACAACCACACATTTTCACAAAAATGCATGTTTCTCAACAACTGTACGTATAGGAGCAAAACGGTTTGCAGATTCGTAATCAGTGGACAAAAGCCTATAAGAATCACGTAATGGATATTGCAGATCATAGAAAAAGTTCAGATTTGTTGAACTGTGTAATTTTTCACAACGTATTAAAGAAATTTTTTTATGCAGTGGATAGGGACCGCATAAAAAAAGTCTCACTTAGAAAATATGTCAAAGCTTTACGAAATAGCGAGAAAGTGCTTTCCAAACAAAATAAATAATTAAATTACACATGGAAACATTTTTAAATATTTTAATTTTTCATTTTAAACATGGAGAAATTTTCAAAATGTAGATAATCCAACACCGTTGAGATTGACCTAATCTCGCGGCGAACTTACATATGGCGAACAGAATCTCGATATTCATATACCGCATAAAAAAAAATCGCACAAAACAAATCTTTGTGAAAAAATGAAGAAAATCTTCAAAGTCGATTTCTGACCAAACTACTCAGCGGATTTTGACCAAGTTCCCGTTTGACGATTTTTATGCTCATGGGCACATTTCAAAGGTATTATCGTGTAGTTTAACATATCCGGAAACTAGGATGCCGAAAGCACGATTTCGACCACTCCCCATAAAGCCCCATGTTAAAATCCATTAATCGATTTGGATAAAACTGGGTACAGATCATCTTGGCGGCCTATTCTATGGATTTCATGGGGTGAAAATTTGCCGGGATCATGGGGGTCAACTAACGTATTGGGTATAGCCATCTCCTTTCTCCATGAAATCAAATAAGTAACTTTTATAAGTAACTTGATAGTGCATAAATAACTGCGGTCAAGTTTAAATTGTGTTAACAATGGTGCAGAAACACTTTTATAAATGTTGTTAAATTGTAAATGTAGAAACATTTTTTGTTATTCTAATTTAAGAAGAGCCCTAATAAACATCTTTTTGTTCAGGTAATTTTGCAGAAGAAATTGATCGTGAAGCAAGAAGATTATTACAAATTCTTCCAGCGTATTATCCCGGTGTTGGACGCGTGAGTCCAGAATGTAAAAGAGACGCTGCTATTTTTTATCAAGAGCTAACGAAATTCACTTTGTGGGCCCTTAAAAGTAAGTATACTATGTACAATATATATTTGGAAATGTTTAAAATAATTTTACAAAAGGAGTTCGGTGTGAGCCATCGTAACGATAAGACGTGTTTTGGTGTCACTCGTGTTTACGTGTACAATATTCTATTAACTGTTCTCGGAGTACAAGTGCTTCGATATTATTGTGAAACAATACAGTTTCTGTATCTAAGGTAAATCAGTGTAAAAAGCCCATTGGGATATGGGCTTATTGACCTCAACGTTCGCTAAACAACTCTATACCCAGTACCACAATGTCTTCCTCTAAACTCTAAAGTATCATACGCTTATAACGTCCCAGAGATACGTCACTGCACCGACGATTAGGGAGAGCGGTTCCCTCAGAAGGCAACTCGTATTGAGTATTAGGGATTATGGGTTCGCGTGGTAAGCGGTTAAGGAGTAAAATCCAAACATTAATGTATCAAACCAAAGATTTATTCAAATACGTAAGTACTTGATAACTGAATATGCTAATTCTGAGTATAATATATAATAATAACGTTAGTATAACAATGTGTGCGGCTAGAATATGAAATACAATTGCAAGGTCAATACCCCTAAAAAAAAGAGCTGTTAACCACCTTATACACAGGAACTCCGTTCCGTGGTGGGACTCTGAATGCGATAAGTTCAAAAGATTAAGAAAAGCCTACTATAAAAAATGGGAGCATACAAACAATCTTACTGACTTAATCAACTATAAAAAAATAGTCCCACAAACCAAACGACTATTCAAACAGAAAAAAGAGATAGCTCCAGAAATTTCGCGAAAAGCATTAACTTCCATACGGATATGAAATTTACCTGGAGGAAAATTAAAATTCTAAAAAATAAATGGATTAAAACGAACATAACGAGCGGTACAGAAAATCTACAAGTTGAGAATCAAATCCTCACCGCACTCAATAAAATAAGTCCCCCGTGGGCTCCTACCGACCCTTCCTACCTTCCCGATTGCAACCCTAATGACTTTTTAGATGCATATTTTGATCTTACAGAACTCAACATAGCCTTGAACTCCCGAAACCCTAAATCAGCTCCAGGGTTAGATGGAATTAATTACGAAATTATCAAAAAATTGCCTATAAAATACAAACTCTTACTTTTAGACATTTATAATCAAATTTACATTACAAATGATTACCCTTTAGATTGGAAACAGTCTAACATCCACTTTATTGAGAAATCCGACAAAAAAAGTGTTCGTCCAATAGCCCTTTCATCTTGTTTTTGCAAACTATTCGAAACACTTATTAAGAATAGACAACAATGGTGGTTAGAGCATAATAATCTCTTTCCAACAAGTCAAACAGGCTTTCGTAAAGGCCAGTCGTGTACTGACAATCTTACTAGCTTAGCTCTGTCAGTGGAAGAGAGATTTCTCAATGGGGAGGACACGTTGGTAGTGTTTTTTATCCGACTTCGAAAAGGAGGAGGATACTCAATTCGATCAGTATATTTTTTTTTTCCTGGCTTTGTTCACCGATTACTCCGAGACGGATGGACCAGTCTTGTAGGATATGTCTTCCGATTGGTCCCGTTATAAAAACAATTCGCATTTTTTTATTCCGCACAGTTTTTATTGCAAAAAAACGGGAAGTTTCTAATCTCAACATAGAATGACTTCAATGATCTTTTAATATATTGTCGGGGGCATGATTCTGAACACCGTAACGACCTAGGAAAACACAACACCTTTTTTTTTCATTTCATTTTATTTGTTATAATTAATTTTTTTATATAAATTTCGTACAAAATGTTTTATTTAATTTCTAATGTATAATAATTTTGTAATAAATAGTTTTCATTTTTGTCGATAACCGAGTTTGCTAAATTCGTCGATAAACGTATAGTCGATAAGTCAGACGGTAAAACAGATTATCGATAAATTATCGACGTCTGACCGCGTATGCGCCAGCGCAACCTCAATGAACACGCGGTAGGGTGAAGTTCTAGAGCGGGGATGCTGGACCGTCACGTGATGGGGAAATCCCAGCTACCCCAAGAAACTCTATGTGGAAAAAAAAAACGCCGAGTCAGCAAAATCTGACAAGGAGAGTGCAAGGCCTTCGTCTCACCGATTTCATTGAAACTTTGCACACTTATAGATCTCGTTCTCCTGTTTACGAGTATATACCATTATAGGGGCAGATACTCAGTAGTTTTTGAGATATTTATAATTAAAGTTTTATTATTACCTTAAAATAGATTTTAGTTACGGCGATTACCAAGTGTAACGGTGGCGCAGTGGTAAAGTATCAGGCTTGTACATCGACGATCCAGGGTTCAAATCCTGCGTGGTGTGAGTATGAATTTTTTTTGTTCCAGTTAATTGAATTGCACAATTACTTGTCGTAAAAACACGGGAAGCATAGTGTACAAAAGCATTTTGCACATCGAACAAATGCACTATTGTTGCATGAACATTTACTTTTTTGTATTTCCATGGACTATATTCGAAATAGTCGAATGATGTTTTTCTTCTTTGGGCTCATACCATCTATTCTCCACAGAAACTTTGTGCGTTATATCTTTGCTTCGTCGAACTTCTCGTCTTACGCTTATGGTGACTGTTTATGTTATTGTTAGATCCGATAAGGCAGCTTGCATGCATCGAAATGAATTCTTTAGTCAGCCAAAGTCGGTCCAGAACCATAGTAAGAAGTTAAAATGAATGTTCAAAAATCTATTTCATCAGTTAATACTTCCGTCGCGAGTAATAGTGATTGTAATTGTGAGAAGCAACAATTAAAGGATGCTTTAACATATGCAGAAGAGTATCTTCGCAATGCCGATCTAATTGCTAATGAGTCATCCACAGTCATTTCCAATTCAGCAATGGCAATAGGTAAAAGGATTGTTGAAAATATTATCGACATGCTGGATGAATACAAAATAATAATGGATGAATGTCTCATTGATACTGATGAATCGGACCCTGACAATGAGGATATATATCAAGAAATCATGCATGAAGATTCTGTCGAGGATGAATGGTATGAACCCGACGAAGGAAAACATCATTCGACTATTTCAAAGATTCCATTGAATAGTAAAATTAAAGTGGCCGCACTGGCACGTCGGAATCCTTCGTGGAGCTTAAAATCGTTACAGTCCAAAGGCAGCAAATTTCTTAAAAGAAAAGCAGATATAGTACGCTGGGAGAAACAAATAATAGAAGGAGGGACGATATTCGATAAATACGAAGCAATTGATCAATGGACTTACGATAGGTTTAAGGAAGCCCGCCAGAATTTGCAGCAAGTCACTACCCGTCAATTGCAACAGTGGGCTTTGGCAGGAGCCAATCAATATACATCCAACAATTTTAGATTTACAGCTTCCACTCGGTGGGTGTCATATTTTAAGAATAAACATCGAATTCGGCAAAGAAAAGTTACAAAATATGTTTCATTTAAAGAAATCGCAAGTTTGGATCAAATAATAGAAGTTGCAAAAAACTTTCGGAAAACTATAAAATTCATTACACCACAATTTAATACGAAATATATTATTAACACAGATCAAACTGCATGTCAATACCAGTCTACCTTCGACAGAACACTAGCAATAAAAGGAGAAAAAGCAGTTCTTGTTAACAGAAAGAACATTGCAAAAACGACTCACTCATATACTGCTCAATATTCAATAACAATGTCAGGAGAAATACTGCCCCACGTATTTCTATGTATGCAGGAACCCTCGGGAAAATTCGGACCACATATACAGAAAAAAATGGATGAACTAACAAAAGAGTACAAAAATGTCATAATAACATGTTCAAAATCCGGGAAATTAACACAAGAAATATATCAGATCTTTTTAAAATCAGTACTTCAGCCGTATGTCAGCCGTGAAAAATTTCTACTGTTAATTGATTCGTGGGGAGGCCAAACCAAATTACAGATGTACGACGAGTTGTTTGTAACAGACGAAGGAGATACTACCTGCAGCATTAAAATTATTCCGCCCAAATGTACAGCATTGGTCCAACCATGTGACGTATATTTTTACAGACAAATTAAAAATTTTTTGAAAAAGACACAAAACTGTACTTATCTGATAGAACACGAAAGAGAAATTGCAAGCAGGGAAGATTCGATTAAATTACATTCGCTCATTCATGGACAACTCTGTGCACCAATTTTTAAACCTATGCTGCAGTATGCATGGTTTGCAGCTGGACTGTCTACAGAAAGATTACTTTTCGAAAACGTAAACCAAGTCTGTTTTCCAACAGAAATACAAAAAAGTAAATGTTCATGCAACAATAGTGCATTTGTTCGATGTGCAAAATGCTTTTGTACACTATGCTTCCCGTGTTTTTACGACAAGTACCACTGTTGTAAATAACAAGTAATTGTGCAATTCAATTAACTGGAACAAAAAAAAATTCATACTCACACCACGCAGGATTTGAACCCTGGATCGTCGACGTACAAGCCTGATACTTTACCACTGCGCCACACTTGGTACTCGCCGTAACTAAAATCTACTTTAAGGTAATAATAAAACTTTAATTATAAATATCTCAAAAACTACTGAGTATCTGCCCCTATAATGGTATATACTCGTAAACAGGAGAACGAGATCTATAAGTGTGCAAAGTTTCAACGAAATCGGTGAGACGAAGGCCTTGCACTCTCCTTGTGAGTATAAATAGAGGCGTTCCACACGGTTTCAGCGCAGATCTTCTCTGACCACGGTCAGAAGCAGGCAATACTCTGATAAGTAGAAGAAAGCTTGCGCTGAGCTGTTTAGGCAACAATAGAGCGCGAGAGGTAGCTTTATTCCTTCTCTTCCATTGGTGGCGTGCAGTACTACTTAAAAAAGTAGCAGTACTACTCTAACCCTAACCTTAACCTAGGTTAGGTTAGTCATTTTCCGTGAAAATGCGTTCTTATCGAGGTAATAGGGGGTTTCCGCACTTTTAGAATACCCTGTATATCTCGAGGACGGTTTATTTGCCATTTCTGAAAATGGTCTCATTCGATTTCTCGTCCCTCAATTACTATAAATCCGAAGTTTGGTTGTCCTGAGGTGATGGGGCCTTTCGGAAGTATACCCGGGAAATCTACACCGAACTAACAATCAATGCAGTCAGATATATCCACAAGGGTATTCCTCAGGGATGGGTCCTTAGCCCACTTCTGTATATATTTTACGTTTCAGACATCACTAATAACTTATTAAAAATATCCCTAGACCTAGTAAGCTGCGCGAGTTAAGTATGGTCTCTCGTGAACTGCAGTATAGTTAATCTGCAATGGGTATGTTGATTCCCGTTGAATATTGTTTACTTCAAATCATCAAATGGGTGATTTGTCACAGGTTGCCGACGCCTGAACTAGGATCTTCCTAGTAGAAGAAAAGTTTTTAATTTTGCGCCGCCTCCGAAAAGGTTGAAATATATTTAGTATCCTATTTAACGATTAAGTAGATTTTATTAATAGCTGTGGAATACTGGTATAAATGAAATAGAAATTATTTTACATTTTTTAGTGCATTTCGAAGTCGGATTTTTTTTTGTTAAAAATTATTTTATTCACTGTCACGTTGCTATTGCACTGGACACAAATGAAATACATGTAATATTCCGCACTACAACTTCGTAACGTTTTCACGACGTTATTGTTTTCCTTTTCAACTTCAAATAGAACTATCAGCTTGAAGGTTGCGAGATCTTTTTCGCTCTTTGTCGTTTTCTACGTTCGGCAATATTCAAAGGGTCGACACGAGTCTCTCTCGGTTACTCTCGGTTACCGAGAATAACAGATTTATGGCCACGAACCATTACCTATTTCTGAATGTAGAAAAAGACAAAAAGCGAAACAGATCTCGCAGACGCTCAAGCTAGCAGTCCCATTTGAAGTTGAAAAGGAAGACCAATAACGTCGTGAAAACGTTACGAAGTAGTGCAGAATATTACATATTTTTCATTTGTGTCCAGTGCAATAGCAACGTGACAGTGAATAAAAATGTTTATTTACCTGAAAGAAAATTCTGTGAAAGGTGACAGTGACCGTGTGGTTGAGTGGGTTCAATGGTCTCGTCTGGAGATCAGCTGTTCTGCGTAATTTGTTCCCTCTTCGAATGTTCAGGATCGACACAGTGACCCAGTGGGAATTATCTGCTTTCAGCATATTAATTTAGAAACGAATACGTAAGATTCATTTAAATTGTTTTCAAGTTTGTGTTAATTGTTCCATTTCAAACATTTTTATATGCTGTTTACAATATTTAGAATTTCCTTTTTTACGTAATGACAGACGACAAGAGATTAGGTTCCGTATTCATTCTAAACAACCACTAAAAATGTTCAACTAGTTCAATTTTTTTATTGTGCTATATCAACGGGGTGCCGGACCGATCGTTCGTGACCTACGTCAAGCCTCGCTTTCGTAGCCGACGTTGCCGTCCCTGAACCCGCGCACTATATGCACTCTGATTCGCCAGTGTTTTTCCTTAATACTTCAAAAACGAAGCTTCAAACAACATTTTCGCAAAGGAAAATGTTGTTCAGAATCACCCCAGCTACCATCCCTTCACGGGACCAACGCGAGTTCTGAAACACCCTGTATTCAGCTTTTACTGTATAGACACGAGGTCCCTCCATTTAATATAATAGTACCATAGTACTTTTTTATGTAGAATATTTCAAAGAGTTTACACAAGTAAAAGAAAATGCAATTCCATTAAAAAGTGAATTTGCATTTTTTGAGTGCATCGTTGCATTCACGAAGAAATATGAAATCACAGAAAAATAGATATTGAACTTTTACATAAACAGCTTTTTCCTATCTCTTACCAAATTCAAGATATAACCCGTCCCAATTGCATGACGTATCCTGTATACTTTTATTAATTAAAAACATTTATTTAACAGTTAATAAATTTTCCTAAAAATAATTCTCAGATTGCACGTTCCTTCGGTTCTTCAGAATATTTTGTTTCTAGCACGAATTCGCGGTGAAATGGCCGATCGTCTTTTGTAACGCGAATTACCACCTCCACGAAATATCGCACTTCCTTACAACGTTTTACTGTTGTAGGGATATTAAATTGTATGAACACTGAATTATAAGTATGTTTAATTCGTAGATATGTTGTACAAATGTCTATGGTTTGTGTATGTTAATACTTCAGAGGTATCTCAAACAGATATTAAGAAGCTATGTTGGAGCGTATCTATTGAATCATGAAAAGCTGACCGTTCGTGTTCAAGTTCTGTCTGAGACTCCCGAATTCAGTCCCGTCTAAGTCCCCAAGGCAGTTTGCTAAGGCCGCGTTCAGACTATGCAACTTAGTTGTACAACTTTCCGTGCAACTTCGGGTCCGAATTTTTGTGTTTCTGGCCGTGCCTGTACCAGGTATGCCGCCCAAAAAAGGAAATGGTTTTCTCTTGTAGAAATACCAACTTCCGTATTTTTTATCAGATCTTTGCGGAAGCGACGTCAATCGATACCTTATGTTTTTGCGATCAAAATGAAACCAAACACGACATAAGTTGGACAATAATTAACCAAGTTACGTGAAAAATCTAAATGCATAGTTAAAAGCCAATTTCGTTAAAAGTAATCTGGTTTACGTGATATGAGGTATCATTTTAATCGGGAGAACACCAGCAATCCATTGTTGCCACTTTCATACCGATGCGATGAAATTGACCTTCACCCCTAATTTCAAGGTCAAATTTTTTTATTGGCTTATCGTATAGTGCTCATCGAGGGGATAAAAAGTGTGAAAGGAACCATGTGCCGGAACTCAACCCTTCCCCTAGAAAAAAGCCGTCAAAGTTTCCCTGTACGTTAATGCATTAAACGTTGAGTCGCGCGGTACCCCTCTCCAGTGACCTTGGCGCGTTAGTCTCGCGTATCGCGTTTTAATTGTGGGACCGATGTAATTTGCCCACCTGAGCGATAAACGATGTATTTCACGGTTCCCCAGAGGAAGAACTCCAGTGGTGTCAAATCCGGTGAACAGGGAGGCCACACATGGGGAGCAGGTCTTCGTCCTATTCACCGCGATCCAAACATTTTATTTAAACATTCTTGCACCATTCGGCTGAAGTGCGGTCGAGCACCATCGTGCATAAAATAGGTAGAATTACGTTGACTTCGCGGAATGATGTACCGCAGTTCACTCAAGAGTTTCGATTTTAGAAATTGAAGATATATTGCACTAGGCAACCGTGTCGGCAAATAGATCGGGCCGATAATATGGTTGCCAATGATGCCTGCCCAGACATTAACGGTGAATCTTCCTTGATTAAATTGCTCCATCATCGCATGGGGGTTACGGTACGCGCAAATCCTTGCATTCTGCCGATTGAGGATGTTGCTACTCGAAAAGCTGCACTCACTCATCCATGAATAGGACACGTTCCAAAAAGCGTGGATCGTGTCGCAGTTTATGTAACATTCAGTTTATGTATAAAATTCTTGCCGAGTGGCATAATCATTACGACGCACAGTGTTTCGTAAACGCCTTTTCGCGGAAAAAATTCGATAGCATCAAATTGCATAATTTGATTTTCACAAAAATTGGTGTATCCGGTTTTTTCAGGTCGTTAATTATAAATTTGACGTAAAAATTTTGAAAAACAAAATGGTTGATCTTATAATTAACAATCATTTGCGTTAAAATAACAAGAAATTAAAAAATATTTTGTTTACAATAATAATTTTCAGCAAATAGAATAAAATGATAACATAAATGAAACGAATAGTTTTTTTGACTTACAAAAATATATTACTTTAAATGAAATATGAAAAAAGAGAATAATTATACTTACAATTATATTTCTGTATTTAATGATGATTTTTGACGAGTAATGCTATTACATCGTTACGTAATTCAAAAGTCTTTTTTCTCGGCTCTGTCCTTAGGGTATTTATGTATATACAAATCAGAGGAAGTAAGAAGCATATGTATCGTGCCCTCATTTGTAAATATTCAAGAACATTGTTATTTTTAGAGGTATCTGAATGTCATAATTCTAATAAGTTATTGAAATAAAATACACCATAACCAATTCATTTTTTTCCATTTTCAGTTTTGTGTTCAAAATAACAATTTTTGTACATCATCGTGTATATCTAATTTTTTCTTTTTTGGTTCTGTACGAAATTTATTAATATATGGTTCTGAAGTTACGAGAAGCATGTTCATTACATCCTCATTCGTTGAAGATCTACATTTTCGAGAATGGTTGAATCGGTACATGTGGTAATCCTTGTTCCGGACTTCTTGCGCTTCTTCAGTCAGCATTCCTATTGGTAAAACAGCTGCCGAGATAATCTTTTTACCGTGCCAGAGGATCTTGTGTACGGTATTCGGCATATTGTACCAACTGTATAACTTAACGTACAATTGGGCAGTTTCTTGGCAGTAAACCCAAAATTTTTCTGGGTCTATTGCTGCACTACAGTTAATTGTATCTAAAATTATTCTAAATCGGTGTACGAGGTCTTCGTTGACTCCAGTAATCGCAGCAATGATAGAAGGATTCTGGAAAAACCTTCGTGAAGTATTTGACGTTAAGACCCAACGTTCTTTTAAATTTCTCTTGAATATCTTTTTTTGTGTTCTCTTTTTGTTGCCTAGTTTCACTATTTGTTTTGCCTTGCAAATGAAGCACACAGACATGGATAAAGTGTCAGTAACTGTCTGTGCTACCTTCCCGTCCATCATAGTGAACACCAGGCGATGATGAACTTTAATGGTTTTATTATTAATGTGAATTTCAGATTCCGTTAAATTCGAAATTTCAGATTTCACTCTATCGACTTCTTTCCTAATTGTTTCGGGCGTTTCCTTGACAAATTCAAATTTCAAAGGTCTGCAAAACCTAGTTGACGATGGTCTTGTATTTTCCCAGAAAATCATATCTGAATTGTCTTTTTTAGTCAAAATCAGGGGCACAAGGGACGTCAAAAACATATTTGCATCAGTAATGTTTTCATCCTTAAATGGTTGGTGGTATTCGTTGTGTCCAGAAGAACCATCACATCCCCATTTCGAAGTAAGAGTGAGTTCGTCTCCAATACCGTGCAATTCTGTTTCAGATTTTGATTGTATAATTCTCTCAGTCGTGTGATTAAGTAATCCTTGAAGGCTTACTTTGCCGTAACTTTCAGTGATTTCCAAAGTATTTGGATAACACTTTTTTTAAGCGAGTACTTCATAGTATGGTGGGAAGATATCTCCTCCGACTTCCTTTGCCGATTTTCTTATTATTTCATACCGATACTTCGATAACGAAGCATCGAGTATGAGAGCCAGAGCCTTTTCTGGACTAAACCCTGAAGGTGCTGTATCACGTTCATGTACTTTTTTGGCTGCTAATGTAATTAACTACTCTGAGAAGTTTTCACAAATTTGATTGACCTTATATCGTTCGGCTTGATCACTACATTCTTCAAAAGTCTTTTTAGGACGACCACCTTTATTTTGTTCAGATGTACACGGTTCTTGTTTATCTGGACTATCAAAAGGTTTAAGAATGGTGCACATATTATTTAGACAGCCTTCATTTTTTTTTTAATTTTTTTTCATTTCGAGAAGCATCTTGCCACCTTCGATTAAAACTTGGCAAAAATGTTTTAATTAAACATTTAGTGGCAAGCCCCTCCCCCATCCAATCCCCCTGGGGGAGGCCAGAGCCTCCCCCCACTACATCTGCCTTGGGGGGGAAGCCGAAGCCCCCCCTCATCTCGTTAGGGGCGGGGGGCAGGATTATCAAGGCCCACCGCCCCGCCTTCCTCAGCTCACTGTGCCGTCGGGGCCCCCCCCCCGATGGCGCCGTCTTCTGCGGGCAGGGTCGGGGTCGGCTCTCTGCCGACCCCGCTCCACCTCCTTCTTCAAGGCGATGACCTCCTCCTGTGAGGTCATCGCCCTCCACTGATCCTCGCCGGCGAGCATATTTTTTACCACACTCGCCGGCGAGAGATCCACCCCCAACTCGCACTGCAGGGCGTGACGGGCCCGCGCAAACACTGGACAGTGCTCCAGTGTGTGTTGCGCGGAGTCCCGCCCCGCCCCGCAGTGGTGGCATATAGCCGTCGCCGCGCTACGAATCCGGCACAGGAAGTCACCAAAGCAACCATGCCCGGTGAGCACCTGTGTGGTCCGGAAGGTGATCCGACCAAAGCCGCGGTCCCGCCATTTCTTGATGACGGGCAGGACCGCCCCGACCGCTCGCTGGCCGGCGGCGCCACTCGCGATTATCTCGCGACGCCACCGGTCCAGGGCATCCTGTCGGGCCTGGCACCTCCATTCCCGTTCGACCGCCCGCTCTGGCGGGTCTTCTCCAGCCTGGCGGAGGCCGTGCGAGCGCCAGAATATCGTGGCGCAGGCCTCCGCCTTGTACTTGAAAGGTACGAGACCCGCAAGAGTCATCGCCGCCGCGTGGGGGATCGTGCGGTATCCCCTCACGACCCTGATGGCCATCCTCCTTTCCACTCGCCGCAGCAGAGTTTGGCTGCGGCGAGACGCCATCAGGGCCTCGGCCCATATGGGCAACCCATATAGGGCCACGCTCCGCACGATCCGCGTGTAAAGGCGGCGGACCTTCTCGCTCGATCCCCCGATATTGGGCAGCACCCGCCCAAGGGCGTTCGCTACCCCGTCTAATCGGGGGGCCAGACGGTCGAAATGCCTCTCAAAGTGCCAGTGGCTGTCCAGGTGGAGGCCAAGATACTTGAACCCTTCACCCACCTGGACCCTAGTGTCACCTACCCGGATCCAAGTCTGGGGCGGTGGTGCAACCCCACGCCGAGACGAGTAAAACCACATCGCCTCGGTCTTGTGGGGCGCTATCTGCAGCCCCGGTCTCCGGATCGCAGCTGCGACGGCAGCCACACCAATCTCCGTTAGACGACTGGTCCTGCCCCAGTCCCGGTCGGTGGCAAACATGTGTGTGTCATCTGCAAAACACGTAATGCTTACACCGTCCGGGACCACGACCCGCAAAGCTGGGTTGTACCCCACATTCCACAATGGGGGCCACAAACGGGACCCCTGGGGTACACCCTCATCGACGTCCCTCCGATAGACACGTCCGTCCCGGCCCACATACTCGATGAATCTATCCCGTAGGTAGTCCCCGATCATCCTTCTCAGTACTGGGGGCACTTCATGTTCAGCGAGTGCCCCCATTATCACCCCATGGGGCAGCGTGTTAAAGGCGTTCACTATGTCGAGTAAAACGCACAACGCCACCCCGCCCCGGAACGTGGCCGAGTCGCATTGGGAGCGCAGCGAGTTGATCGCATCGATGGTGCTGCGCCCCCGTCTAAAACCGTACTGCGACCCGGCCAGATCAGGGCCTACCCGGGATAGGTGCTCGGCGAGGCGGTCAGCTATAACGCTTTCTAAAAGCTTCCCGACCTCGTCGAGCAAAACTATGGGCCGGTACGCGGAGGGACTCTCCGCGGGCCGTCCTTCCTTTCTTAGCAGGACCAGTCGTCCAACCTTCCATGCGTAGGGAAATACATCCTCCTTAAGACAGGCGCTGAAGAGGCGTCTCAATCGCGGTCCAAGGACGCGGTCCAGGCTCGGCCGGGGACGCCGTCGGGGCCCGGAGCGGTGTTCCGAGCCCCCATACGCCTAACGGCTTCAGCCAGCTCCCCCTCTGTGACCCTCATGTCGTCGATCCATTCGACTTGGACCGGCGGGGGCCAGGGGTGGCTACCGTCGTCACGAGGGAACAACGTGTCCACCACCTGGCCCAAGAACTGGGGGTCTAGGCTCTCCGTCACGGGGGCGCCCAGGGCCTTAGTTTGCCCATCGCCCACATATAAGGGCGCCCCCACGGATCGGCATCCAGAGAGCCGAGGAGCTCCTGGCATACCCGGGACTTGGCCTCCCTGATGGCCAGCTGCAGAGCTAGCACTAATACACGGTAGCACCCGTACAGCTCTTCCTCCCCCGCTGGGTCGCGATTCCTTCTCCGACGGGCCCTTTGCCACTGGCGTCGGGCGACGTTGCAATTCTGCCGAATGTCTGCGATTTCGCCCGACCACCAGTAGGCGGCCCGTCTGGGGAGGCATTTGGCCCGGGGCATGGCAACATCACAGATCGCCTTCATCGTGCCCCTGAACCATTTAACCTCCTCCCCTATATCCGCGACCGGACCGACCGGTTGCTCCGGCCAGGTTACAGCGAGGGCTGCGGCCATCAGCGCGTCCCTGTCAAGCCTCTTCAGCGCCCATCTCCGCGGCGATGGGCCGCTCGGCGGGCGACGGTCGGGGGTGGAGAATCCGAGGCGGATGTAGCGATGATCGCTGAGCGTCTCCGCCTCCTCCACCACCCTCCAACTCTGCACCAAGCGTGCGGCCGAGGGTGTCGCGTACGATAGATCAACTATCGACTCTTCTAGAGCGCGCACGCAGGTGCTGACCGAGCCCCGGTTCAACAGCCGGAGCTCGAGTTCCGCCGCTCACTCGAGTACCGCCTCACCCCTCGCGTCAGTTCTCGGGGACCCCCACGATTGGGCATGGGAGTTGAAATCCCCGAGGACGAGTGCCGGCCTGGGGTAGCAACGGGAGACAGCGTCTCCCACCCTGCCTAAGCACTCTTCAAAAGCCGCGAGGGGCCAACTGGGCGGGCAATAGACGCCCACTACCACGATCTCACACCACAGCACCGCCCCATACCCTCGCCCCCGTTCTATTAGGGAAGGGGGCAGGGCAATGGCGGTGCCAATCACTGCCACGGAGCCGTCATCGTCCCCGAACCAGTCGTGTCTGTCTGGGACTCGGTACGGCTCCGCGGCCACAGCCAACCCAATTTTCCACTCGGCCAGGTGATGCAGAATTATGGGCCCGTTGGGCCCCATTACTTTTTCGAGGGGGCCGCCTCCACGGCCTCGCGTCGTTTTGTGGTGGCGGACCTGCCACCCCAAAGCCTTAGTTGGCTGCTGCTGCGCCTGTTGGGGGGGGTGCTACAACCTCCTGAACGGCGCCCTTCTCCTTATTGGGCCTCCGGGACTTGGAGGCGCACGACTTCGCCCCCAACCGGTACCCCGCGGGTCGCCCCAAGTCGGCGCACAAGGGGCACCGCGGGGAGGCGCCGCATGTGGCGGCCTTATGGCCCAACTTGCCGCAAACATAGCAGCGATCGGACCGATTCACCACGCACGTGCACCGCTGCCTCACATGTCCTTTCTCAAGGTAGCGGAAACACTGCAAAGGCCACGCCGGTAGCGCCTCGACCCTGGCTGACGACCAGCCAACCAGGATCCTCCCGGAGGCGGCTATTTTGTTCAGCGCCGTCAGGGGGCACTTTGCCCATACAGTCCCCAGCCTGGCCGGGGAGATCCTAATCTCCCCGACCTTAACATCGGCTGGGAAACAACCCCCCACAGCGGCCAAAGCCGCCCGCAACCTCCTCCGAGGACACCGAGTCATCCAGGCCAGAGAGCCTCATCTCGCCCATTTTCATGGGACGAGACACCCGGACCTCGGTGCCTCCGAACACCTCTTGAAGGCGGCCGGCTAGCGCAGCCGCCCTCTCCGTGCGCTGTTCGCCCGATATTTCGAGTACCAGGCCGCCAGTGACCGCCCGCCGGGGCCGAATCTCAGTGATCCCGATTGTCTTGAGATCGACCTTTTCGCGGGCGGTGGCCATCACCTCGGCGTACGTAGCCTTGGCCTCCGGGGCCAGAGTCAAGGTGACGGCCGCTGTTTTTGGCGGCCTGGCAACCCACTTCTTGCCACTATTGGCCGGGGCTGGGACAGGGACAGCACCCCTCTTGGGGGTAGACTTAGCTCCCTGCTGCTGCATCATTGGGACCCCGGCCACCGCCTCCTTCTTTTGGGCCCTTTTGGCCTTGCGGCCAACGACCGTGGCCCAAGTTTCCCCCTGGGCTGCAAGGCGGGTCTCCTCTTGAATGCCTCGCATCCTCGCCTCCAGGGGCGACTCCATCTTCGCCTCCTCCCTCGGTAGGGGCGTGACCTTCTTCCCCCCAGAGGGTTTCGGCTTGGGAGCAGCCTTGGCCCCCACAGCAGGCTTGGCCTTGGGGGCGGCCCTGGCCCCCGCAGCATTATGCCCCAGCGACTCACGAGTCCACGGAGCGGGGCCACCCCGCCCTCTCGAGACGCCACAAACTCTGCCCTAAGGGAGGAGACCTGCTGCATTAAGGCAGCAAGACACACCCGGATGTCCCCTCCCTCAGGGTCCACCGTCACCACCCGGCGAATCTTGGGCGCCCCCATTCCCCCTTCGGGGGAATGGGGGCGGCCTTTTTAGCTGCGACGGTGGTAGGCGGGGCCATCTCCAACCAGAAGGGGCCAGCCGCTGGCTCGGACATGGCCACCTCCTGATCAAGCCTCCTCTTTTTGACCCCTCCTTGAACCTCGAGGGGGGAGGCCGGCCTGATCATCTTCTCGGCACGGGCGGGGGCGACAAAGATGGGGGCCTCGACAGCCCCCAGGCGGGCTCGGACCTCCGCCAGCTCTTTGCCTAGCGTGAGCAGCTGCTCACCTTGTTTGGCGAGCTGCTCATCCCGCTGGCGGAGCTGACGCCTCAGCTCCGCTATCTCCTTTGCTCCGCTGCCCGGCGTCGTTCTCTTGGCCATCTCAATATTGATGGCCCTAATGCGCCTGGCAGCCAGCCGGAGGGACCTCTGGACAGTCCTCTTCAGACTCTTCGAAACGGAGGCAACCCTCTCCACATCAGCAGTAAGCTCCAGTGCCTGTGCCGCCAGTGCTGTTAATGGCTCATACCGGAGATCCATCTCCAGCTGTTCCTGGTCTGGCAGAGGGATGCTGCTCTTGCTTGGGGCGGGTGGAGGGAGAGAGCGGTCGAGCACTCTCTCATCATCCTCCAAATCCGCCACCCGCCTCTTAACCTCCAGTAACTCTTCTTTGGCCCGCGCCAGAGTGGTGGTCGGTGGCCTTCCTCTCTTCCTCACGGGGCGGTCGAGCGAAGCAGCGGAAGTTCCTGACTCGTCCGAGTCGTCTTCGCTGTCCACCCGAGCTGGGGTTCTCCTCCCCGATGTAGAGGAACCCCTCCCCCCTCTTCTTGCCCTTTGGGGTCGAGGCGCAACAAAGCCTGTTGGCCCCTGGATGCCAAGCAGCACCCGCACATCCTTCATATTCATTGCCTTGTCCGTATCCGTTGCAGTTTTCGTTGCCGAATCATCCCGTCCAGTTTCTTTGTTGGTTGTCAAAATTATCCATTGTGGTCCCACGAGTGGGTCGGTCTCGGGGTCCACCCGGGCAGAGCCGCCTTACCCGGGCAAGGCTAATACACCCGGGGGGTCGCCAGGTGCCCCGGGGTTGGCCGCTAGGGACTGGTGCACCCACCAGCCACCCCTGGCGCTGACTCCAGGGGCGCCCTCATCACCGCGTACCGCAGCTTGGGCCTAGGGATTTTTTATAGAGGTTGTCATCCTCACGGGCCGGCCAATGAAGGCAAGCCCCCCATTCCAGCGAAATATGACCACTGGGTTACGGTATAATTGCTAGGGCACACCGGGTTCGCTACCCGCACCAGACTGTCACGCAGCCTGGCCCGTGGAGAACTCAACGACGCCGCAGCCACCTTTTCTCCTCTTCGACCCAGGCCTTACCGGCAAGGGAGGCCCTGCCAGGATCCGTAGATCCCACCGGCATCGCCCCAGCTCATCTGCGAAGCTACTTCGACAGCAGCAAGCGCCCCCCTTTTAGTCGCCTTGTACGACAGGCAGGGGTTACCGTGTCTGTATTCTATCCCCCAGCCACAGGGGAGGTTTTGATGGGTTTTCCTTCCCTTGGTGTTTGGTCCGCGGGAGCTATTTTATTTCACTCCTACCCTCCATGCACTCCGAAAAGTGCATGACGAGCGTTCCCCTATCCGCCACCTGGGGACGCGCCACGTCGGGGGATCACCTCCCCGCTCAGCCAGTACACTTGGCCAGGTCCGTGGACGGACCATCCTCCGATGACCTTGACCTTGACATATGTTGTCAAGGTCACCCTCCTGAGTGACCTTCAGAAGGTTTAAGCCGTCGCTCATTTTTTATTAAAAAGTTATTAACCAATAAAGTTTCGAAAATATAGCAGTTATTTTGAGTATTAAACCGCAAAAACGACTAATGTATTTCCATGCAAAGCGAAGTCTACTCCACCCCTATTACATTCCTCACTAATTGTGTGCAGATTCGTAAGTTATTTTTGAATATCATTCTTACTGTTGTTAATGTTTCTTACAAATTTCAAACTGTACTCTTCGAAAGTGAGCCGTTGAATATCCTCCTTACTGTTGTTATTTCTTATAAATTTCAATTATACGCTTCGAGAATGAGCCAGTATACGATAGATTATTGGAGAAGTAACTTGTTCAACTATCAAAAAATGAAATTTTACGAATTTCTCGCATTAACAACAAATTTTACTGAGTTGTTAAAGTATTTATGCACGAAAAATGTTATTCGCGCAAAAGTGAAGTGTCCGCGTTGCAATAATGTTGTAGAATTGACAGGTGATCAGTCATTAATTATACATTGTACACAACATTATTATAAATAAGTGAAAGGACGCAAGCGCAGGAGAGTAATTTGTAATTTTAAAATAAGCGCTTTCACCGGGACATGGTTTGTGCAAAGCGTCATAAATATTACCGTAAGTTGTCGATTAATATGCTATGTCATGATGATGAATTGCCCTCGACAAAGATTTCTGGAAAAGGAGCTGAATATTTCATCATGCACAGCAGTTGATTGGGTGAACTTTTGCCGAGAGGTAATTAATTTATTTCCTAATGATTTTATTCGTAAATCTACATATATAATACTAGCTGGTTACCCGGGCTTCGCCCAAGAGTACATGTAGGGCAAATAGGTGATAACGTATATTGCACTTAATGCCAATAGATTTCCGCATCACCCTTGGGGTTCTATTGTGAATGCGTTTTTTTAGTGATCTCCCCAGTAGGCTTATTCCACTATAAAGAAAAATGGCTTAATACTCGTGCTTTTCTCCGGTATTTAATTGCTTTAAATCCATTTTGTCTCCAATGAACTTCAGTTGTATTGCGTGCCTATTTTTTGAGATCATATGGTAGATGTTTAAAGTTATTTATGGTTTTGTGATATAATAGTACAATGCTACGCAAAGGTGTTTGCAAAAGTAAAAGAAAACTAATAAAGAAAGACTATGTAGCGTCGAAACTCAAACCTTTTGTCTGAGCTCCGTGGTTCATGTAAAAGGAAAGACGTTATGGTAAATAAATGCACAAATAATTAAACACAATTTTTGGGGGCATACCCCGAGGTAAAAAAGACCTTGCGGCCAAAAAAACCTCGATAAAATAGTATATTTATTGATAATCTGTTTGTATCAATGTGAGGTGTGTGTCTTATGTGTGTAATTGGATTTGGCTGATTATTCTTCACGTAATCAGATCGGATCGTGTTTGATCGCGTATTAAGTTGTATGGAGACGCGGAGTCTCCATAGGCTAGACCGACGTGCGGCAGCTAATTATTATTGATGACGATATGTAATCGTCATGGGCTGGACCGATAGACGGCAGCTTGTTTTTGTTATTGTATAATCAGGGTGGTTACATGGAGCAACCGACCCTACCGAGTCGTCGTCACGACCGCGTATAATTTTGCATTGCGCCAATGTGTAATGTATAATCAGGGTGGTTACATGAAGTAACCAACCCTACCGGGTCGTCGTCACGACCGCTGTTGGTTTGTGTATGTGTTTGGGCTGTGAAATGCCGCTTTTGTGATTACGTACCTTTGTAATCTGATAAAACTACACCTCTGAATGGTAAAAACTCTTCAATTCAACGAACACTGTTTAAATGTGACAAATTACACTGTGTACTGTGTCCCTTTGCGAATCAGGAAGAACTGTGTAAGGCCCTCGAGCGGTACGCTCGACCGCCCTAGACCCAGCTACCCCTTCCCCACAGCGTGGGCGACACATAGCGACGTCAATTTTTTCTTTGACGCGCACCCGTCTCAGGGCATTGCAACGGCCAGACTAGCCGCGCGAAATTTAAAGAAGATTTGGGTCTGTTTCGACCCAACAGACTATACATACACAGATTTGAATAAAGCAAAGCATGTTGATGTGGAAAGAAACGGTGAAGTGAAATTCGAAATATTACATTTGGTAAAAAAATAAAAAAGGGAAGATCGTAGTGAAACAAATTACGGAAAAAATATCTACGACCTTTTTTTCTACTTGAGGACCTCTTTATAGACCACATTAGTGGTTCTCCCCTCAGGTGCAAGGATCACTAGGCTGCTGGATGAGCTCAGCCTGGAGCAGGCCACGTAGAACTGTCCATGTGAAAAACAGTCCTCACTTAGGTCAATCCCTGCTACCTTCAGCGACTGACCTTGGGACTTGTTGACGGTCATAGCAAAACAGACCTTGAGGGGGAACTGCAGCCTTTTGAAATGGAAAGGATACTCTGATGGTATGAGTGGTATGCGTGGTATAAACACCGACTCTCCTCGAGCACAGCCGGTGAACACTGTGGCCTCGATAACATTCCTGTGGAGGACCTTCACTCGCAACCTGGTGCCATTGCAGAGTTTAGGCGGATTGAGGTTTCGCAGCAACATCACTGGAGCACCCACTTTGAGGAGAAGCTTGTGGGCTGGTAAGCCAGGAGATTTCAGGGTGTTGAGGGACTCCACGGGGTAGTGGACCGTGTCATCCGTTTGTACCACCAAGTCCACAGACCTGTACTCCATTTCTACCCCGTCGAATGAGTTGAGTAGAGTGTCATTAATGCCTCCAGCTTTGTCGTTCTTAGGGGTCAGAATGGCACGCTCGCAAAGCCAGTCCATAGGTTCCTCCTTGATATCGGCGATATCAGGGTATATTTTGACAATAAGGTTTGCTAGGGTTGTCACTACTGAGCCTAGGCCTTCAGGGATAATCACCTTTCCCTCAGACTCGGGATACTTTCCATCCCCTATTTTGAGTAGGAGTTCGGAAAATTGCCCAGCAGAGATATCGCCTCTCAAGTACATCCTCATGTTCTTTCTGAGAGAGAGTTTCCAGATAAGAGGCCATAGACGTGATGCCTTGACACATGCCTTAACCTCATCAGCTCCAGTTCCCCTTGACACTACTGGCAGAGTCTGTCGGAAATCTCCAGCCAGCAGAATTAAAGTTAGGGACAACTTTATAAATAAAGATGATTTTGTTGATGCAGTTGGTGTTGCTGTTGCTGCAGCAATTGTTGCAATTGCAGCGGCAACCGCAATGATAGCAACAGCGACAACAGGAGCAGATACGACAATGTAAGTAAGAACATTGTACATTTTTTGTTATGAAGGAAATAAATGATCACGAATATGTATTACTACTCTACTACGTAAAATATTTATTATATTTATTATATTTGTATATATTTTTCAGATTACAGACGCGGACAGCGTCACGGCCGCGAGCGTGCCCGGTGATACCAGTGCCGGGCTCGATATAATAAATTTAACACAATTTTTAAATAACATGTAATCGATCAGATAATAAAAAATATTTTTCTCAAAATATTTCCTACGAGCTGTATTTATCATTATCTTGGAGACAATATATAGTAGTGCAAACTGACGTTAACATTATTTTATTCAAAATCAAGTAAATAATTACAGGGTGTAGTCTGGACAACGTACACCTTAGTATGCGATCGCCGCTTTTCTACTGTGTCTGCAGGCAACAGCACGACGATCAATGACCAATATATATACCTTGTGTATTGATGATTTCAACATATCGTAGCTATGACGGCAGCCGGGAATCTAATATAGCCTAATCTAACCTAATCTAATCTACCTAATCAGTGAATTAGGTTGAGTTAGGCTAAAGTAATATTTTTGTCGCCGTTAGGCAACCAAATACATACGCTGAGATGCCAAATTATTAAAATTAGTTAAATTTGATTTTTAAGCCCACCCGTTATGTATGTGTGTACACCCAGTCGCATCGAAGTTGTCGCAGTGAAGTTAGCGCGCTAACGCATTCACGCCGCGGCGGCGTTAGCGCGCCAACTTCACTGCGACAACTTCGATGGGACTGACTATACATATATGCCGCCGTATTGCTGCATGCAGAAACAGTATGTAGAAAAGCGGCGATTCCATACTAACGCGTACGTTGTCACGATCGCACACGGATAAGCAGAATTCAATGCGATAGTTTCGACAGTTTTTCGGAAATATCGCAAAAACTAAGGCCGAGCGGCTGTTATATGTATAGTAAAAAGTGGTCCAAAATGTTGATTTCTACAACATATTTAAAAATTATCGAAATCGGTGATACCATCTGTAATCTAAATAATTACCTTCACCCCAAAATCTAGATTTTCGCCTTCAGAGGTTGATTAGAACAAAATCTTGAATTATGTTTTAATCAATTGTATGGGTGACCTTCGTAAGCAAAAACCAAGTCGATATATCATCGGCCTAAGAGATATTGAAGAAATTCGTGTAAATAGATTTTAACCCTTTTTACACACTTAAGGGTCGAATTTCTAAAAATCCCTTCTTAATGGGTGCTTACGTCATGAGAGGAATACACTACCCGAATTTCATGTTTCTAGGTTCAGGGGTTTGGGCTGGGCGTTGATGAGTCAGGACATTTGTCTTTATATATATAGATTTGAATACAACAATGTGGCATTTTAGCTCATGAATAAATGGTTGATGTGCAAACAAAATCCAATTGGTGGAAATGGAATCATCGTCAAATTGATGAAGCTAAATTCGGACGTCGAAAATACCATCGTGGACGATTGATCACAGGAAAAATATGTTTGTCGTGCCAGTTGTATCTCGTAGTGCAGAAGTGCTACTACCCTTAATCGAAAAATACATTGTTCCTGGGTCGATAATCTACAGGGATTGTTGGAAAGCTTATAAGAAAATCGACAAAAAAATATATCAACATAGCGTAGTCAACCATTCTGAAAATTTTGTTGATCCAAATACGGATATCCATATCCAAAACATAGAACACTTATGGAGAGATATTCTCGGAGGTATTCCACAATATGGTCGTAGAGAATACCATTTCCACCATTATTTAGCAGAATTTATATTTAAAAAAACATACGATTTCAACGAACGGTTGGATGCATCTTTTGAAATAATGTCTACTATGTACCCTTTAACGGAAAATATAAATGAATAAATGAACTAAATTTATTATTATTATTGAAACCATACATAGATGTGATAGGTTAGGTTAGGTTATACATCTAAATCCGGCCGCCGTAGGGCGGCCGGCAACGCTTTCTCCAAACGATAGTGTTGTTTAAATAATAACGAAAGAGTTGCCAGCCACCTTACGGCGGCCGGATATAAATATATAACCTGACCTAACCTAATATATCAATAATATTCACTTCTAATTGAGTTTTAATGGACATTTCCACCTTAATTCTTACAAATCTGTTTTGGTTAATAACTTTTTAATAAAAAACGCGCGACGGCTAAAACCTTCTGAAGGTCACTCAGGAGGGTGACCTTGACAACATATGTCAAGGTCAAGGTCATCGGAGGGTGGTCCGTATCTCTAAATAATTACCTTTAGTAGGATACTACAGGGTAGTCACGCGACTACGTCGACAGCCGAAGAGCGATGATTGCTAAGGTCATTCTAAACAACCTTTGCCTTTGCCAAAATGTTGGTTAAGGCTTGGTTTTCAAATTAGTAACAAAAAACACCGACCAATCCAAGCGCGTACAGCGCGCAATCTCAGGCTCTGCAGTGTCGGCTACGAAAACCGGGTCTGATGTAGGTCGTGAACGAACGGCTTGACACCCCGTTGCGCCGCCTCCGAAAACTTTGAAATGTATTTGGTATCCTTTTTTTTTTTCATGGGGGAAATCTTCCAAAGACGCCCCCAGCCCCTCTGGGGAGTGCCGGATTTTTACCAGCTAAAACCCCTACGGTGATCTGCACAGGGCGTTAGAGGGGGGGGGGGGGGGGGGGGGCGGCGCTGGGACCTCTGTCGAACACGCCGGGACCATCCCACCCTTGGCGCATAGCGCCCCATCTCGGGGGAGGGTCTAACCTTTGACGCAGGGGGTCACATCCGACGCCGGCCACTCCTCGGGCCGCGTGCAATGGCGACCGGGACTCCAGCCCCGGCCATTTGCTGCCTAGCGGCTCCATTTAGGAGCCGCCGATCTGCGATGGAGGAGAGGGGAACGCCCCTCCCCCGTCCAATCCCCCTGGGGGAGGTGCCTCCCCCCACTACATCTGCCTTGAGGAGGAGCCAAAGCTCCCCCCCAACTTATCACCCCACTACAACTACCTTGGGTGGAAACCGAAGCTCCTCACCCTCATTTTGTTGGGGGTGGTGGGCATAATTATCAAGGCCCACCGCCCCGTATGTATTTGGTATCCTATTTAACGACTAAGTAGATATTATTAATAGCTATGGAATATTGGTATAAATGAATAATTCGATACTATTGTTCCTTTCTTTTTTTAATTCATTATTCGATACAACTTTTACCCAACGAATCCTATTATACCGACGCGACGTGGTGCTGATGCACTTGATCACGACCATGGCTTAAACGCAGATTATACCCAACACTATCGTGGTTCGGTCCGCGCTAAAGGCGTGTTCTGATTGGCCATATTTTTCGTTAATAACTCGTAAACGAAGCTTTAACCAACATTTTGGCAAAGGAAAAATTTGTTTAAAATGACCTCAGCAATCATCCCTCCACGCATCCTATCCCAGTTCTGGAACATCCTATATAAAGCAGGTGAAAATAAGGGACACGTATTTTTTTATAGCGGTCCAATCGCAAATTAAGGGGATGAAATCACTCCTTGAACTTTCAGCAGAAAAATGGTATCTTGAAAACTATCACAGATATAGTATTGCCTCGAAATAAGCAAGTGGTCTCTGCTTCGAAATAAGCAACTAGCTATCCCCTCTTTTTTGTTTGAAGTGGCCCGCAAAGTGAGAGGTCCGAGAAATGAATGAGAAGTCCGTTTGCCGCTACCTCGGATCTCTCCCTCGTTTCTACGAGTGACGATCTCTCATTCGTCAAGCCGAATAGCATACCTGCTTCGTAATAAGCAACTGTTCGGTCCCGAGCAAGTTGCTTATTTTGAGGCAAAACTGTATAAGAAAACTTCTTAAGGAAAAATTCCATGGCTTCTTGAGATAAAACAAAAGCTTGCCTCACAAGGAAACACCGCGACCCCTTACTCACGGATTTGAATGAAACTTTGTGGGTTTATAGAGTGATCCAAGGCAAGAATAATGGTATGCTTCATTCGTGCCCAATCGCCCGTTAAGAGTGTGAAAACTAACCTCAAAGTGAAATCGGCACTTTCACTTTTTCGTGGGAGAAACTTTTAAGAGATATACATATCTCAATAATCTCATATCTCAATATCTAATATATCTCATACAAAACAAGTACAGTTAAGATATTTAATACATTTTAATATCTTTGAATTGTTATTGTGTTTGTTATCGTCATATATTATGACCTGCAACGAAAAGAAGAAATCTCAATATGTAATTTACTATGTGTTGTCAGCGTGCAACCGCGCGCACGCTGTACGTTTTGTCGTATATCTGTTTATGCCGGTGTAGCATAATAAAATTAGTATACACCGTTGAATTTAGAATAAAATACATAATATTTTTAGTTATTATAAACATGTAAGATTTTTTAAAATATCCCAAGAAAAATTTTTTTTTTCAAGAAGGAAGACTTTCTTAAAAGTTTTCTTAATGTAAGTTTATAGTACTCATTGTACCATTAAACTTTTACCTAAAACATTTTTGTCTATCTCTTGTACTTTAAGACATATACACGAAAAAGTGGCAGTGCCGATTTCATTTATTATTATTATTTTTTTATAATAAATCATGATATTGTAGGCATACAATATTACTGTAGGCTATGGATAGCCATAAGCGGCTGTACGTGTATATGTATATATGTATATGTATCTATGTTCCATTTATGTTTGTTGACATCTTGCCTCCAGTGTCCTCGCGTAAGGTTTTTCGTACAAATGTACAGACACGGTATGCAGATCAGTTCCTGACGACAGCAGTGTCGAAGAGATCAAATAATAAAAGCTAAATCGGTGATACCATTAACGCTCTGAAATCATTTCCTAATTTGCGCTCTATATAGCCTCCTACAATATACAAATTTTTATTTTGTTTGAATTAAAACCGACATTCGCCATCAGTGCATACTGATTGTAGACATTCATCGGTGTAAGTGAGAAATAATGATATTTGGCAAATATTTCGGACATACATAAATCGACTTGGTGAATGTTGACATTTACTGAAGGATATCGACATTTACCAGATTTCGGTCTTACGCGGTAACATATGTACTATTCGGTGACGGTAAGTTACCGAGCACCTACAAAATGAACGACAGAGGGGCAAGGGGACTGTGCCGTTGGTTCCACCTAATCCCCTCCAGGAACCCGTAATTTGAGTAGTCAGCGGTCGCATTGCAAAGGTGTAAAATTTCGATATTCGCGGGGGGTACATTTAACTATATAAACATGCGATTTTTTCTGGATATTAATGGACTTTTTATAATACTTATTCTTGACAACAGTTGTTATTATGCAAAATTTATGTAAATTATATTATGGAAGCTGTAAAAACTCTCCTGTTTTCTTAATAATGTAAACCCCGAATCTATGTCTATGTCAATGCGTCCGAATCTTCGCTCACTATCGCTTCATCTCGTTCTGTTTCAATGTCTGTTTTTAGCGACGTTCGTCACGCGATAGATTTGTGGATATAAACCCAATAAACATAATACGTGTGACTGGAGGCAGGTCAACAAAGGGTATAGCAGGATAAGATGGGCAAAAGTGCCCTTGAGCCGATTTTACTTTGCAATGCACCATTCGATAGCTTATCCCAAAAAACCATGGTACACCAAGTTTCAACCCTATACCTCAACCGGGAGGGTAGTTACAGGGTAAGAAAGAAA
Source organism: Osmia bicornis bicornis (assembly GCF_907164935.1). Lineage (NCBI taxonomy): Eukaryota > Metazoa > Arthropoda > Insecta > Hymenoptera > Megachilidae > Osmia > Osmia bicornis. Next base: position 11,860,783 of record NC_060218.1, read on the forward strand.
AAGTAGTTTTTGCTATATTTCTCCTATTTATCATTATGCAAAAAATCTGCAAAAATTCTAAAATATTCTAGATATGTTTCTTTATGATTGTGAATTTTTTCAGATTTTTCGGTTGCAAATCCTAGGCGTGAAAAATCAAAAACGCAAAAAAAGTCGAAAAATTGAGATTTCGGGTAGAAGCTTTCGAGCGACTAGATTTTTACTTTCACAGTAATTAGATATTAGCATGGCTATTATCTCCAATTTTTTCGGATTTTTTAGGTGTAGTGCAATGTACTTACAAAAATCAAAAACCGTCATTTTCGGCATATTTTGTGCGATAACTTGAGAAATACCTTCCGTTTTGACATTTCCTTTATATAATTAGTGGATGTGTGATTTTTAATATTTTTGCGTTGGATGAAGCAAGATCTGAATGGAGAGAGTGAAGTTATTGTAAATGATGATAAAATAATTTTTAACAAAAAAAAAATCCGACTTCAAAATGCACTAAAAAGTGTCAAATAATTTCTATTTCATTTATACCAATATTCCATAACTATTAATAATATCTACTTAATCGTTAAATAGGATACCAAATACATTTCAAAGTTTTCGGAGGCGGCGCAAAATTAAAAACTTTTCCTCTACTAGGAAGATCCTAACTCGGGCGTCGGCAACCTATGATAAATCACCCATTTGATAATTTCAAGTAAATAATATTCAACGGGAATCAACAAACCTGTATAATACTGTGACTTGAGACCGTTGTTTCGAGTCTCAAACGTCCCAGTTATTCTCGAATAAATTAATACTCGGGAATTGGTTTTATGTTAAGTGATTGAATCAGTTGATTGGTTTGATATGACGTATATTTCAATAACAAACTGTATACTACAAGATGATAGTGAGTATGTTTTCGAGGTGTTGCTACTACGAGAGTTGTCAATGTTCTGGTTAGCGCATTTTCGTGTGCGTGTATAAAAGGAAAATGCTCTATGCCTAAAACTATTGCTGATTGGTGGAGAAAATTTGGTGGGAGGTGTGAACGAGTGGAAGTGACGTAGTCGATGAGTTGCCGTGGGTTTTTCCATAATTTTTGGAACTTCCTTAATTTCTAATTGCGGAGCGCCTATCGGTATGCAACCCCAATCAAGGGTAGTCGACCAGGCGTTGGTTTTATGGCCTTTGGTATAATTTTTACCTGATGATTGTTTGCCGGGACCTGAAGGGTCTGCGAGGCAACAAAACCCATTGCGAATTAACTATACTGCAGTTCACGAGTGACCGCACTTAACTCGCGCAGCTAGTGACCTACTGAGGTCTAGGGAGATTTTTAATAGTGCGTGTGATTCCCCTTTACAGCTTGCTTCTTACTTTGAGTTCACACCATTTTCTTTTTGCAACAAATAATAGGAATTTCATTGTATCGTGAAACTTTACAATATCATCACCGGTTATCAGTTATCGTACGTCATATATTTCTGCCCACCATTTATATGATCGCAAAGTATAATAGGAAGCAAGCTGTAGAGGGGAATAACACACGTAATTAAAAATCTCTCTGGAGCTAGTGAGCGGCGCGAGTTAAGTATGGTCTCTTGTGAACTGCAGTACAGTGCACGTAAATCAGGAGTGTTGCCAATTTCTCATACGATCATTACAATTACAAATGTTTTCAGCCGGACCTATAATTTCTCTGTTACGACTTATTAATTACCAAGTTTGCCATACCGCAATCAAATCGTTATTGGCAGCATCGTTTGTTCGGGTATTTTGAATTCTGCGCCGCCTCCGAAAGCTTTGAAATGTATTTTGTATCCTATTTAACGATTAAGTAGATATTATTAATAGCTATGGAATATTGGTATAAATGAAATAGAAATTATTTTACACTTTTTAGTGCATTTCGAAGTCGGATGTTTTTTTTGTTAAAAATTATTTTATTTATGTTTGGCTTTATTACCAGTGAGTGTTAAGAGTGAATTTGAAAAAAGTTATACCTACATGTAGCCCATATATTTCTCTATAAAGTCCTGGTATCCAGGACGAAAGTAACACATTATGGGGTCGAAAGTAACACTACGAATAGGGACATAAGGAATTAGATACTAATGCAACACATGTTACACAAAGTTTTATCGTTATTGCAACAATCAATATAGCCTCTGAATAAATTATACATATAATATTATAGGAACTTTGTTAATTTGTTATCAAAACTTATCCTAAAGACAAGTTTTAACTTTTAACAGCTTATATAAAACACGGTTATAAAGTCTACAAACAACTTATGAAATACCATTATAGCACACATAAGTCTGCTCACCTTCAGTACAGTCTTCATGAGACCAATCCTTACATTTCATGTACTAAAACGTGTTACTTTTGTCCCCAACCACGTTTTTTAAGTTTGAAAATTAATAATTTGGAAAGTATATCGACGGTATCTAAATCAAAGATCTGGTTAGGTTAATGCACTATTTAAGAATACATAGTCACCTGTTTGCCTCAGAATCTCAGCATTGCTTATCGTTTATAACAAAAAACTTGAAAGGAGAAAAACTTACTTGGTGGCTATCAAATCACAAAGGTTAGGTTAACAAAAGCAGTTCAGGCGGTAACCCGGCGTCGACTGACTATAAAGGGAGGGGGTATGACTATGTCTCCCACTATAGTGATAAATCTTCCTGAGGACATTACATGTCGCCGGGGGGGGGGGGGGGGGTGTTACTTTCATAACGTGTTACTGTCCCCGGTCTCCCCTACAGAAAAAGGTTGTTCAAAATGTTGATTTCTACAACATACTTCAAAATTATCGAAATCAGAGGTGCTGTCCGCTTTCTATATAATTACCATAATTATGAAGTAAACAAATTTTTTATTTGCCATTTCTGGAGTTTAAAATACCAAACGAAGAAATGAGGGGAATCTGCGTCATATCGTCTCTACCAGAGTGACGTCCCTGACAGTAATACATACTTCTATTTTTGTTTCAAGTGTATGATGCGACGGCCAAAATACCATCTGGACTCCTGAACGGAAACATAAATCAATTTGGTGACTTCGACGAATGCGTTGAAATCCAAGGAAGCGAGGGAATTCAAGGACAATATTGCTTAACATATCTTCAATTGAGCATCGACGAGTCACGTTTAGATCTCAAGCACCTCCATCGCCTTTTGCATTCACACTATGCTTTTAGAAGCAACATTAGTGATGTAAGTACGTATATGCATATATTTTTCCTGTTATATAAATGCAAAATATTTGATATTTATTGGGAATAGTTGATACCCATTCGTTTTAACGATCTTAAAATATATTAAAATTCCAAATTCTTACATATCATTAGAATTTTTAGTAGTTCATTGGGATTTTCTAGAACTTTTTTTTTACTTTCATGTGGTTTCATGACACTGCTTGAAATTCTTTGTTATTTCTTGTAGTATCTTTAGAATTCTGTAGAAATCTTTGCAACTTCAGAGAATCGTTTGAAGGATCTCTTTGAATTCCTGGGGAATTCTTAATTTTTTTAACTATGGCGCACCTGACCAAAAATTCTCAAAAAAATTGAAAATAATAGTATCGATAATATACACTTATAGAAAAATTATGAATCTAGATCCGCCACTCCTTCCATAAAAAATCGCCATTTTTCAGCATTTTTTGAAGTTTTTTATTTTTCACGGCTTCAGTTTTCAATCCAAAAATCTGAAAAAATTCTGTAATATGTGCCTCCCAAATGAAAATGTCTCTAATTTTTTTCAGAATTTTCGAATGTCCTTAAATAGGAAAAATTGGCCAGAAACTACGCGATTACATTTTTAACCGTAACTACCCTCCCAGATGAGATACAGGATTGAAACTTGGCACAGACTGGTTTTTTTATCACGTATCGAATGGTTCATAGCAAGTCGAATTTGGTTTGGGGGCACTTTTGACCATCTTATCCGGCTATACCCTTTCTTACATTTTGGTTGACTGAAGATCACGGTGGACAGTGTTCCGATTACTGTCTCACATTTTTAAAGAATTTCTTATGCCAAATCGAAACACAAAACAAAAAGTGAACGAATTGCAATAATTCCAAATACACGAAATTATCTACATCGAGAACAAAACACAATATCCCTAGACTTAAGGGGGCAGATTCCTTGTGCCATTAATTGTATGTGTGCACTCACACAAACAACGGAAAGCATGATATCTTGATAATTGCATAAATGAAGTTCTCGCTGGTGCTACGCATACGGGTAGACTTTACCACAGAGTAGCCTGGTCCGCTTGAACACTAAAAAACACCATACGCTGAGGAAAATGGTAATTTTGAAACTGTAAGCTTGAGACAGACGCTGATGTAAGCAAATAAGATGGTTGCCGAAGTCACATTTTATAAAATATTGGACGATTTAATCGTTTTTTTCGTTAATACCATACTAGACCACCCTTCTTTGAACCAGCACACTTTATTGGTGTTGCGTAACTTATACAGCAATCTAGTCTCAAAAAGCATTTTTTCGAATTTTAACCATACGTATCTCAAAAACTGGTCATTTTTGGACTCCGTATTCATTATAACTTTTGATCAGCATGGTAAGAACTAAACTTTTCTGAAAGTTTCAAACAATTTGACTAAAATTCAATTTCCGTAAGGGTGTGTGCGGGGTCCTTTGGAGCTTTTATAATAAATGGTCATTTTTTATTTTACATAACGGGTATACACGTCAGCCGTATCTAAACCGTAAAGTTTTGGATCGACGAGTATACATGTCGAACGTAGGTAATTGATTAACAATGTTATCTGGTACCGCTTTTTTATCATCGAGCGCAGCGGCCAAGATGGGTATAGTTTAAATCAATCACCATTTTCTTGAAAAGTTGCGCAAAATTGCGCCATTTTCGTTCTGATTCTAACAGTTTTTTAAAATCTTGCACAAAATCAAGATTTTAGTTAAATGTACTTTTTTCAATCAGATCTTACAATTTAAAAAGTTGTTAACATTTTAGCTTACTTTATGCACTGAATATAATCTATACAAATCTGGTAAACTTTATAATTCATTTGAATTTCATCTTTCCCAGCAAAGTTTTTAGAATCGTGCAAGTGTTTTGATTTGACGAATTTCTACAGACTTTAATATGAATATGATGAAACGGATTGCACTACGTTAAACAACACTTTGTTCTCTATCCATGTACGTAAACAGTTTTTCAATTTTCGAATTTACGAAAACTGATTTTTGATCGCCGAAAGTCGTTTTGCCGCCACTGTGCGGCGGCCTGAACATTGCTACGTATTCTAACCTAACTTAATCCATTGATTAGGTTGATTGATGATTGTAAAATACCTAAAAACGTATATTGCAAAATACGACATTCTTTTTGTAACACCTTATCCATCGATTAGGTTAGGTCAAGCTGTATCAATATACCCGCCGCCGCCGTTAGGCAGTCGGCCACTCAAACAGAAATTCAAAATCACTGAAATCGGTTAAGTATGTCTTTTAAGTCCATTTGTTGTTTGCTGGCCGTCGTAATGTGTTTATAAAATTAATACATGTACAAGCGGTCACCCCATGCTTATACATGCTGTACGTTGCCAAGAACGTGCAGGTATGAACAACATTCAATGTAGTAGTAGCACCAGTTTTTTGCGAAGAGTCCGCCTATCATATGTATAGGAAAAAGTTGTTCAGGATGACGACCTAGACAACATATTTTAAGGTCATCGAAATGGGAGATGGCTTCCTTATTCTAAATATTTACTAATTCAATGAATCTAACTATGTCGTTCATAAAATAAAGTTTATAGCTTACAAAATTTTCATCAACCTTTAACGTTCATCAACATTAATTCATCAATGTCTAACACATGACACTTTAGACGCGAATAAGACAATCATTGCTACCTTCGATTCAAGCTGAGTTTCTTGCATAAAAATCAGTACAATATCTCTGAAGGTATTTAAAATCGGATGTACACATTCAAGGTTAATGAACACATTTTGAAAAGTATTATTAAATGATGTAAATAAAAATTTGTAGTTTTGTTTAAAAAACAGAACTTGGTCTCCATATCTTTTGAAATAATACTGTAAAGAAAAATTCGTTCGCACAGGAAAACATAATTATCCATTGTATCATGAAACTTCCATTTAAACATTTCTTTGTATCTGTTGTGCACAAAGCTTTGTACCTGGGTACCTTTATCCTAGATCAACACACTATCTCCATGGCGATAAATAAAGTTAATCACTATGCGCATGGGTGTAACATTATAGTTTATTATCTAACTTAATAGTTTTCAATTACACCACATCTAAGTGCATTCGAACAAAAGTAATGTAAAAAGAACATAATGCGTAATGCGTATTTTTTAAAACAAACAAAAATTAAGACGCCACGCATGACCAGCGCCCACAACCATTTCTTGGACGCCATCACGCGCTCTTTTCGAAATCGGTTTGCTACTCTAACAGTATCACCAATAGTTATGGAATAACGGGACTGTAACACTTCAGTGTGTATAAATTTGTTGTGCCCTCAGGCGATTTTTGGGATTTCGGGTTCTGAAACGGTAGAAGAATTAGAATTTACCGGTGTCCGAGTAACGGTCCAGAGTTTATTTCTAAAACGAGCTTCTTACAATCTGCCTCTTTTATAATTGTTCGCTCATTTTATAATCTATCGCGTTGCGTGGGGATGACCAAAAAAGGTCGTGCTGCCCGGCGCGTGTTTTGCTAGCTTGCAGAGATTCGCTATGGGTATGTTAAAAAAATATAAAATGGTGTTACTCCTCCCGCGATTCTGGGGTAAGTGCCATGCCGTTCCTCATGGTCCTCCTACCAGAAGATGCAAGATCTTCCCCACTCCGTGGCCAGATCCTTCTAGAAAATCCTTATCTTTTTACACGTGCCATGCAGCACCATGACTTCGGGTCATCGGCCACACGCGCGTTCCTTCGAAAATCGGCGATCGAACTCTCTATCGCCGTTCGATAAACAAAACGTCTGCGACTCTTAGAATTCGTCGCACCTCAAGTATCAACTACCGCCGGCCTAGGTCCGATGACAGACGTATGGCTCGGGGTATCGATAGCCTAAAGAATCCTGAGAAATCCTTGAAAAGCAGGTCAAAGCCCCAAATGCAATGACCCTGCCACGTGTCAACCCTTGAATACGTACTGACGCTAACAGGTATGTGCTGCTGATTCGGACATTCCTTAGCCGGGCGATGGTCGTACGATGACTCTTATGTTCGTTGCCGGGCACAACACTTTGTATATGTAAGGATACAACTATTGTATTAATTATGTCAATAAATAATAGATAAATATCAGTGCAAACAGCGGATTTTTGTTGCATTCTATATTTCTTCTTTTTGCATATGGAATATCCGGAATATATGGTGTAAGTTTTACAACTCATTTCTCTGGCTTACCATTTCAAGTATTGTATCTGTAATTTCATTGATGACGAAAAAAGATATTATTGTAAATATGAATGAAAGAGTTTTATGGTTGCACACGTTAGTACAATATATTGTTTCATTCTCGAATCTCCTTCTTTTTCGAGCGCATTGTTCTTTTCCATATCTGGCAGAAATTAAAATCTCAACTCGAGTCGATTCATTTTTCGGTAATTATTGAGATTAGGTTACACCTCACCGATTTTGATGAAATTTAAATATGTTGTAAAACTCTACATTTTGAACAACTTTTTCCTATACATATAACTGCCGCTCGGCCATAGTTTTCGAGATTATTTTCGAAAAACTGTCGAAACTAACACATTGAATTCTGGCCATCCGTCGTGTGCGTTCGTGACAACGTACGCATTAGTATGAGATCGCCGCTTTTCTACTGTTTCTGCAGGCAACCGATGACCAATATATATCTTGTGTACTTCTGCATTCATGATTTCAATGTATCGTAGCTATGATGGCAGCTGGGAATTTAATATAGCCTAACCTAACCCAATCTACTCTAGCTAATCAGTGAATTAAGTTAGGTTAGGGTAAAGTGATATTCTGGTCGCCTAACGGCGACCAGACACACATACTGAGATTCAAAATTAATTAAATTTGATTTTTAAGCCCACCCGTAATATATGTATATATATATGTACATATATTGATGTCGGTCGCCGTGCTGCTGCCTGCAAAAACAGTAGAAAAGCGGCAATCCCATACTGATGCGTACGTTGTCACGGACACACACGGATGGCCAGAATTCAATGTGTTAGTTTCAACAGTTTTTCGAAAATATCTCGAAAACTAAAGCCGAGCCGTGGTTATATGTATAGGAAAAAGTTGTTCAAAATGTTGAGGTTTATAATATATTTAAATTTCATCAAAATCGGTGAGGTGTAACCTAATCTCAATAATTACCACAATTTCTAAATGTAGATGATTAAATAATGTATGCACAATTATTTTCAAACATTGTTTACATTTGATTTGTTAATTTTATAACCTCATTTTGCAAAATGATTCTTCTACTTTATTCCTAAATAATTTCATCACACTTGTAACAATATATTATTTAATTTGTTACTTTCGAAAGAGTTCTGTAAATATCACACTATGTGGTCTTGTGAATATTACAAAACATATTAGTAAAATCCTCATATTGGATATGGATGTTTAAATAAAACAGTTTGTTTTATATTTTAAAACTGACTTTATTACACGGCTCGGAAAAATACGTCTAACTCAGCAGAACTCTCAAAAGCGAATGAAACGTCGACACCCTCAAGCAAAGATGGGGTCTGTTTTCTTGACCTGCAAATGTTTATGGGACTGCCTAGCGATGCAGTCCCTTTTCCTAGGTGACGACAACCAGACACATCTGGTTGCCTTACTATTGCCTTTGTCTAGGTTTTGAACGTAGAGGCATTTTTGCTTTTACTTAAAAGAAACGGTTTCTCTACAGTTACCTTCTATTAGTTATAATCCAACACCTCACAATTTCAAACTCTTTATCAAACATTGTAATCTAAAATTACCTGTGAAAAATACTTTTTTAATTACAGTTATTAATTAATCTGACTATAAATGATGCTCGTTCATATTGAGAATTTGATTTTTTGCAAGATGTTTATATAATTTTATTTTTTAAATTTATACAGTAAGTTATATGCAAAATTACTTCCAGACGCGAGCAATACACTGTGTCAGAAATACAATATTTTTTTATACACAAATGTTTTTACTAATATTTCTTTGTTTTAAAATTAATATGGAATAAACTCAAAAATAAATTGCATGGAAAAAATCATTTTATAGAAAGAAAAATTTCAACCTCCAAAAAGAGGTTTGGAACGCGCAACCTCCAGACTTTTAGCCTGTTACCTTACTCACTCACCTACGGCGCCATTGTTGTAAGTGATCTCTCACAACTGAAATACCATATGCACAGAATTGTTTATACTGCAATATCTCAAAAACAATGGCCCATTCTATCAAAACCAATGAGGGTTTTATAATACTGTATGTATACTACAACTTGTACCTACTGCCGATCCAAAAGCGATGTCCTCACCTTGGCGGTCCCCTTGTGCCTGTGAGGTGCTGCCGCGTTTGGTAACGACGCACCGGCGAACTATTATACTTTCGCCAACAGCTTCATTTCGCTACTTTAGAATCGCTACTTTCGCCAACATTTCCCCCTGGCCATCAGCAACTGGTTGATGATGTGGTCTGCGTGCCCGCGTCGTCCGGAGTAGCCTAATGTAGCAGCACGAGCTTGGTAATGGGTCGCGTGAACGTCGTGGTGGCTGTCTTAAGTTACTCTGGTCAATCCATCCTTGCCTGGCATGAGTCTGAGCACCCTTACCATGGGCGATTTTCATAGGGGCTAGCGTTCGTCAGTGAGTAGCACAAGAGAGCCTACCTTGATCTCGTTGGCAGGATGGTGGCACTTGTAGAGGTCTGGAGTCGTTGTAGATACTGCGTGGACCAGTCCTTCTAAAATTGTAGGCTCTGCTGAATGAACTCCCACCTAGACAATCTGCTGGTCGCGACGTCGAGCAATGCGCGTTCGGGTACTGTGTTGAGCTGCGTTCTGATGAGAAAATGTCCTAGTGATAGGACTGAGACGTCGCACAGTGGTCCCAAATCGCAAAATCCTGGGCAAAATATGAAGGCGTTCTTCAATTTAAATGAAAATTGGTACCTAGGGGTTTCCGAGATCGATGATTACAAATCAAAAGTCATAATTACAAAAAACGAAATGGCGGATCTAATATAGTAAGCAATTATAGTTTTTAAATAGTCGATCCCAATAGTAACTCGTGATGGAATTATGAGGCATTTGTAAATGAAAATACTTAAGTCACAAGTTATATTGCATTTATTAAATTAAATATCCGTAGTAATAAATAAAAAAAAAGGAGAAATCAAAAGCAATATTACATAGAATCATCCATATCGAAACGATTCAGTGTTTTCACTAAGCGCTTCGATGGTTCGCGGGTCTTATCCTGACGAGGATACGGAGTCAGGTTTTGGAAGAGACAGCAAAGACAAATGCGAAAGGTTCAATCCATCGAAGATCAATCGATCGAGACCAGGGTGATATTGCGCTATACGACCCAGTTCCCATTTACATGGCGGTGCTAGCGGGTTCCGGAGTAATACGATACGACCCAGTTTAGCAAGGTTGTTGACGGTGCGCCATTTTGGGCGCTGTTGCAGCGTGTGCAGATAGTCAGTTGACCAGGCTTACCAGAAGCTTTCGTACATCTAGCGGAGGAATTGCCATTGAGATAAGCGCGATTCGCGAAGATCAAGCAGGGTTGGCGTCGGTATCGTATTAATCGCAGAACCGATTAAGAAATTCCCCGGAGTTAACGTAGAGTAGTCATCGGCGTTATCGGATACCGGAGCTATCAGACGAGAGTTTAAGCATGTCTCAACTTGGCATAACAAAGTTGACAATTCCTCGAACGTCAACGTGTGGGCTCCAATAACACGTTTTAAGTGGTGTTTCGTGCTTCGAACGCCCGCCTTCCAGAGTCCGCCGAAGTGGGGAGCAGACGGGGGGATGAACATTCAGGGAACGACTGGCGCAGTTCCTTTTCGGTGCCTTGGAAATTGGTACCATTGTCAGAGTACATGGTATTTGGTATACCTCGGCGAGAACAAAATCGATCAAAACACGCGAGGAACGCAGCGGTAAAATAATCGCTTACTAAGTCAAGGTGTATTGCACGGGTCGCGAGGCATATAAATACCGCGATATACGCTTTTCGGGACTTGAATATACTTGATAAGATCGGGACCAGCATAGTCGACTCCGCAATGTAGAAATGCGCGATCGACGCGAGTAGCACGTGGCGTCGGTAGTGATTCCATTAATTCGCTCGCAGGAGCCGCCCTTTCGCGAACGCACGGGAGACAGCGGTGCAATACCGAACGAATGAGTGGTCGAGCGCGTGTGAGCCAAAACTCTTGTCGGAGAGTGGCGAGAGTGAGCTGGGACCCCCCATGGAGTGTGCGTAGGTGGATGGACAGGATGAGGAGCTTTACTAGAGGATGAGATGCGATCACGATAGGATGTTTCGTCTCTTCTAATATCGTCGATTGTTGTAGTCGTCCGCCGACTCGAATTAATCCGTCGGTGGCAATATAAACATTCAGTGGCAGCAGTGCATTGCTCTTTGTAAACATTGCAACTCATGGGGAAATATTTGCTGCTGTATGTATCGTGACCAGAAGAGACGCGCGCTTTTTATTTCCGAGGGATGTAGTGATTGCGTTGGTTGACTGCCAGACGGTTGGGTGTACAGCAAGTTGCATAACGAACTTTGAGGATTCAGTTTCGGCCTAGTCTTGGAGATAAAACGTAAAATATATGCGGAGACGCGAAGTAATTTGTTCCAGCAGGAATATCGGCCAGCGAGATCCCAGTTATTTGGTAAATTTATTGCGTGCACCGGAACGGGAGCGCGAGCTTCGAGATCTAGGGCTATGTCGATCAATACACATGCTCGTGGCCAGCTCGCGGGGTCGAGTTTGAGCCACTGTGGATCGTTCCACCAAATCGCATGTTGACATAATTTGTCAACGCTCATTCCACGAGACGCACATTCGGCGGGATTTTCTTCGGTAAGCACGTGATGCCATTCTGCAGTCGGTAAATTTGTTTGAATTTCGGCGACGCGGTTAGCGATAAACGTTTTCCAACGGGAAGAATTTTGTGAAACCTAGGCAAGGTCAATCGTGGAATCTATCCAACAGTGAAGCGGCATTGTTTTGATATCGAGAGACGAGTTTACGAATGTGAGAAGCCGGGATAACAATAACACGGCACAAAGTTCAAGACGCGGGATGCTGATTGTTTTTACAGGTGCGACTTTGGATTTGGCGGTAAGAAGGGACACCGTGACATGTCCGGATGCATCTGTGACGCGCATATACACCACTGCCGCGTACGCCGAATTAGAAGCGTCTGCGAAGCCATGCACTTCGCAATTGTGTATGTGCGATCCGTGCTCGACCACCATGGCAGCGAAAGTTGACGTAAACAACCAAGCTGTCGATAGTATGTAGCCCATTCATTGTAAATTTCAGAAGGAATACAGGCGTCCCAATTACAATTAAGACAACACAGTTTTTGCATGAAGATTTTTGCCATAACAACGACAGGAGTGACCCAGCCGAACGGATCGAAAAACTTGGCGATGTTGGATAGAATCGCCTTCTTTGTGCGCGGGACGTCCAGCTGCAGTTGAATGTCAAAATTAAATGAATCGGAAGGTGGGTTCCAAATTACTCTCAAAACCTTTAAACTGTCGTCTCCCTGGAGTATTTTGTGGTTTGCGGGATCGTTGTCATTGGAGCTAATGTCGGACAGAAGCGCGAGTGAATTGCTCGCCCATTTTCACAGGTTAAAACCGGCACTTTGAAATAATGACATGAGATCATCACGAGTTTGACGCGCGAAATCTTCAGTGTCGGCACCGAAGACACAATCGTCAACGTATACTTGTGATTGTAGGACCGGACAAGCCAACGGGTACTTTGATCCTTCATCGGCGACAAGTTGTTTGAGTACCCGAAAGGCAAGATATGGAACGGGTGTCGTCCCGTAGGTGACGGTACAAAGGCGGAAATGACGAAGAGGTTCCGATGGGGAGGCGCGCCAGACATTCGTTGATAGTCAAGGTCGCGATTATCGACTAAGATTTGGCGATACATTTTTCCGATATCCGCGATATAAACATACCGATGCAGTCGTCAATGTAGGATAACAGCTGGCAAGTCTGCCTGTAATTTGCAACCGATATGCAATTGGTCATTAAGAGAAGTGCCATTGGGCGTTTTAAAGGACGCATTGAACGCAACGCGAATTTTGCTGGTCGTACTACCCGCACGAATCACTACGTGATGCGGAATATATACCTGTTGCGAGGAAATTGGATCGGGTTTATGAATTTCAATCATGTGTTGCAAAGCCTCGTACTCCCGCATGAATTTCGCATATTCAGCAGCGAGGGTGGGGTTTGCTCGAAGGCAATTTTCTTGTCGGAGCCACATAAGTTTGGCCCCAGGAAAGGACATTCCGATGTCGCTTGGAGGTCCTTGGACGAAAGGCAGGCGAACGAAATACTGATCGCTTGAAGTACGCGTGTGCGTCGTAACAAAATGTCGTTCGCAATCTTGCTCTTCGGGAGTTACAGAGGAATAACTCGGCATTTGTTCTACTTTACAAAATCGACGGAGCACGGAATCTAAATCCTCTAATGTCGTGCAATGATGCGTTGCAATTCGGAATGGAAAGGTTTGTGGGTCGGAAGTCATAGGGATAGGTCCGGACAGAATCCAACCGAGAGTGGTATCATGCGCATCCTTTTTTACGCCTTGTTGGAGTATAACTCCGTAAACGTCGGCTCCCACGATCATCTCAATGGGATCGGAACTGAACAGATTATCGTCTGCAAGATCCAGACCCTGAAGATGTTAGAGATTAAAATTACTCGATACGCGTGGCGGTAAATAATTTGAGAGGTTCGCAACGATCAGTGCGGTGGTGGAGTATGCTGCCCTCGATCTTTTATGTTCGGCCGCGAACGTTTACCTACTTTTGTCGCGACCGAAGGGATTTTATGATTCAAGTGGCTCGGCGCGTAGACCACCATGAATAGCTCTCTGCCTCGAAATTCGAGTCAAGGCAGAGTCTTTTGTCTATTCACTTCACTCGGGTCGGTTCGAAAATAAACATTTGCAAGTTGTAAATAACCTAACGGTTTTTCTTGCCTCTCACGACGGACAAAGAGAGTTAGAATTTTCTTGAGGCAACGCCCCTCTCGTGCGGGGGTTCTCGGGCGTATATTTTGCTACATATAGTTTTTTGATTAGTCTCGTTTCGAATCTACGACGGAGCGGATCACCCATCGGAAACCTGGGTTGAATTCGGGAAAATGGGGCACCCTCCGATCGAGCTGATTTTTTTACCATAGATAGCCCTTGAGATGGGGATTCCAACGGTGGTCATCCCATCTCTTAACTTCCACCCGTGTTGCCCCGGTAGAGGTCAAAAACTAAAATCGCTCGAAAAGTGGTTTCTGCACCGATCTCGGTGAGTACATAAAAAATATTTAAAAACAAAAAAATTTTTTTTTAAATTTGAAAAAATAAAAGTGAGAACTTTTAAAGTGAGAAATGTAAACAAATTTAAATTTAACTTTAAATAAAAGCGTGGGCTTTTATTTAAAGCGTCGCCCCTCTCCCTGCGCCCCCTCCCCATTTATTATAACCTAACCAAAAAAATTTTTTAAATTTAAGAAAATGAAAAAAAAATTTGAAACAAATCAAAAAAAAAATGAAAAAATAAAAATGAGAAAAAAAATAAAAAAAAATTTCTTTTATCTTGATGTGCTCACCGAGATCGGTGTAGAAACCACTTTTTGAGCGATTTTAGTTTTTGACCTCTATCGGGACGACGCACAGTGGCGAGAATCGCCGAAAACGTGGACAAAATTAATATCTTAAAATGTGAGGTAAATTAATCAAATAAATTACAATATTATAATTGCGGAAGGATAATACTATATGTTTCTAATGAAAAATATTTTATTTTTATATAGTGTGACTTGAAAGTTATATTTAAATTGTTAATTAGAATCGCACATCTTTTTTTATACATGTAATATTAAAAAAATGAAAAGAAATGCATAATATAATACATATATACATTAATATATACAAAATAGATAATATTTACTGATAAACATACTTATATACATAAATTATTCTAAGTTACTTTCCTGTTCATCTTCTACTTCTTCTACTTCTTCTTCTTCTTCAGATTCGTTGATATTAGCAATATCGAAAAATTGAATTACATCTCGCAGATATGTTTTTCCTTTTTTCGGCCATACTATCCTCATACATAAAAAACTTTAAAGTCACACTATATAAACATACAATATTTTTCATTAAAAAAGTATATTATTATCCTTCCACAACTGTAATATTGTAATTTATTTCATTAATTTACCTCGCATTTTTAAATATTAATTTTCCCACGATTTCGGACAAATTCGTCACTGTGTGTAACTAACTTTCCTCCCCTGAAAATTTGAGTGAAAGAAGAAAGGGAGTTTCTGTAAACAGCTGCAAAAAGCAGTGCTAAATACTTTTATAACTTGACTGGTCCGTACGTGTCATGTACGCTAATAGGGTGCGCGTGTGCACAAAAATGTGAATAACTCAGAAGACCGCAAATTACCGCAAGATATTTTTACAGATCCTTATTCAGGAAACTTCCAGCTTTAGTTTAAGCCTAATTTGAACGTGTAGATCCGTGTAGAACACAACTTTTACCATACATAATCATTAAATATATCCATTCTTTCTATTTCGTCCTATTTCACAGTTAAAAATAAACATTTTGTTGTGCAAATTACATAATTATATTCAAAAAGGATCATATAAAGTGGCAATGTTAGCGAAAGAACATAATAGTTAAAAAATAATGAACAGCATTATGTTAAACTTTGCCCGATGAAACTGACTTCACATAATCATCAACTTTGAAGGCTCATATCTGCTAAATGGTAATAATAAAATCATTAAAAGTGTCAGAACATTATGCACACATTCCTTATGAACAAGTTCCATTAAACAGATTTCAAGAATTTCGATCTTCATTTTTTGACTTTTGTCCACGTTTTCGGCGATTCTCGCCACTGTGCGACGGGTGGGAGTTAAGAGATGGGATGACAACTGTTCGAATCCCCATCTCAAGGGCTATCTATGGTAAAAAAATCTGCTCGATCGGAGGGTGCTCCATTTTTCCGAATCCAACCGAAACCTGTGAAACAAATACCAAGTTCTTTATAACTCGCGACGGTATCCTAATTACCGTCGTATGTAATTGATATAAATCGCAGTTGTGCGTCCGTGATACTCGAATCACGTATCGGAATCATATCGTTTCGGTTAAATAAACCGAAATATGAACATAAACCACGGTCGTGACGACGATTCGTAACGTAACACGCGGTCATGACGATGACCTGAAGAATCCGTTGCATCTTGCAACCACTCTTATCTACCTCGGCTCGACGCCGAGAACAATCAGATATAACACATGTGTATAACATATAGATTACCGTTCGCATTTTCACCGTGATTCGTACAAAATAAGCAACTTATTTTCGTGGGGTTTTTTATGCCGCAAGGCTTTTTCCCCAAATCGTGTACAATGAGCCAATAAACGATCAATAATTTTCGGCTCAAATCTGTTTAATTCATTTAATAAATACCCTCATCCGCATTCATCTTACAACGAATATTTGAACAACGGAATTTCTCCATGTTGGAGAGATTTCGACGATATATTTTACAAGACACGATTTGAAGAGTGGTTGAAATGTCGTTATTGCCAACGCCAGTAATTGAAATGGAAACGCGAGCGCGAGATGCTTTTAAACGCTGAGCAAGATTTTCACTTATTAACGAAACGACTGATCCTTGGTCAAGAAGTGCGCGGACACGTTGTGCGGCACTGGTGTGCACTTCGACCCAGGCGGTGGCAAGAAGCACGCGCGAAATGATTGAGGTAGAGGTCATAACGGAGAGCGCAGCCACTGGCGATTGTGTCTCGAGATTCAATTGGTTCGAAGGAGAAGCTTCTTTCGCGGGAGATACCTCGTTCGCTGAGCTCGACGTCGTATTGGTAAAGTGGAGCAGTGTATGGTGACGTTTACGGCATTTTTGGCACGAAAATTGGCTTTTACAGTCGCGCTGACTGTGCTGATTGCTGAAGCAGTTAATGCAGCGTTTCCCTTGCTTCACGTACTCAAAACGTTGAGCGACGGTTTTCGCACGAAATGCAGGATACTGATTTAAACCGTGACTCGCTTGGCATAATGGACATCGCGGAGTGTACGAGGTAGTCGCATGAGAAAAATAATGTGCGTTGTAATGTTTGTTGTGCTGAAATTTTCGTGGTGTCGACGGCATTTTTGTTTCATACATTTCTTTGAGAGTTTTCATTATTGTGACCATTATATAAATTAGTATAGAATTGCATAGATGTATAAAAAATTTATTTTTATTTACTTTCACATTTCTTCTACTTCAAAAATATTTGGAATGCACTATTAGTATCAGCTATCGCTTCCTTATAATTACAACTTTTCAAGCACTTTTTTCAGCACGTTTTAAAATTAAAAAACCAGTCCTTCTTGAGGGTACCAAAATCAGCTCTTTTTATAACTAATAACATCAGCTCTTCTCAGGACTACCATACTCTTCTAAACGTGGAGCAATTTTAAAGGAACAACCACTCCTATTTCAACAAACCACTTGCATTCCCCACGCCTGCCGTATTTACCTCTTTTACGATTGCCGGTACTTTTATTTGCCATACCGTTTTCCACTACTCATGAAGCGATTAACAAAGCATAGTGTAGGAGAGGAGGATCTTTCAGAATTTGTCAGGATCTAAAATAAAACTCCAAGTCCTACTATAATATGATTATAAGTGTATTTTAAAGGGTAGCACGGCTCGCTGAAGATCCGACCGTTCGTTTCCGTGTTTGCGCTGTAACTGCCCAAGAAACGTTCTGCCTTGCACCCCCTAAAACTCAGAGGTACTGGCCGTCATTATACTTGCTTTTCATTATACGAGGGCAATTCACGGTAAACGACGAGGTGAAACCGCTGTCACCATGGTGTAACCATGATGGTTGGCATCGCCGGCGGCATCTTTCTACGACGAGGGCATACAAAAGCTCGTACCGCGCAATGATAAATGCTTCAACAATGGTGGCCACTATGTTGAAAAATAATCTAAGCATTGTACTTCATTATACAATAAAAGCGTTTTTCTGATAATGGTTTCCTTTTATTTAATTGCTTAACGGAACTTACTTTCTGAATTGCCCTCGTAACAAGTCACACAAACTTTACAATCAATTCCATGCTTTTAAGTAACATAACATAACTCAAGAAATCAATTCGTAGTTACTTGTAACACGTTCCACATTGAAATTGCATCCTGTATCTTGGGATGTGACGGAAATACCAGAACATAGTTTAGATCATAATATAATTCCTTCGTTTTTACACAATCATTAAACTTATTCTTTAAAATCTAATTATAAGAAAGATATATCACAGTTTCTAATAAATGTAGAAGTGTTGCATAGTGATATCTCGATGCTACCACATATTTAAAATGTTCAGCCTGTTTTGCTATTCATACATAGTGTAACGTCCCAGAGTTAAGTACGTCACTGCACCGACGATTAGGGAGAGCGGTTCCCTTAGAAGGCGACTCATATGAAAGTATTAGGGATTATGGGTTCGTGTGGTACGCGGTTAAGGAGTAAAATCCAAACATTAATCTATCATATTAATAGTTTATTCAAGTAAGTAAATGTCTGATAACTAAATATGCTTGTTCTCAATATAATATAAAATAATAATGCAAGTATAACAATGTGTGCGGGCTAGAATAGAAATACAATAAGAAATTATAATGAGTACGTCTTAGATGATAAATACAGTGGAAAATATGTGATTAGTATTTGGATTAGTATCGCGGCTTAATCTATGGATACAGCCAACACTTTGTATAATCGTCAACTACGCTAAGTATTGGAAACTACACTTCAGTGGCTTGTACGGTATTCTCAGACACGAGTAGACTCTGGCCTACAGGTCGCAATCGGTTTCTGGTCTAGCCAGAGCTTTGCTGGTGCAAGCCTGCTCAAGGAGCTCCGCTCCTCGCTAGCTCTTTACACTTGAGTATTTGACTCAGTACTAGCACGTGTTCAACACGTTGCGCACCATGAGTAGGGTGTCCACAGATCCGAAGTCTCGCACGTCACCACCGAAAGAGAAGGATTTAGCTTACTCTTGCGCTCTATCGTTGCCTAAGCAAGTCAGCGCGGAGCTTTCCTCTACTATCAGAGTGTTGTCTGTATTCGACCGAAGTCGGAGACGATCTGATCTTACACTGCGTGGAACGCCTCTATTTATAGTCAGATTTTGCTGACTTAGCGCTTTTTTTCTATATAGAATTCCTTTCGATTTCTGGAATTCCCCATCACGTGTCTGCCGAGCACCCCTACTCCCTAATCTACGCGGCCTCCCTACTCTAGAATCTCACCCCACCGTGAGATTATCGGGGTTCCTTTGGCGCATATGTATTTGCATGTCGATCATTTATCGATAATTTGAGTTACCGACCGGCTTACTGACCCATTGACTAGACTGAATTATCCATTAATGAAAACTATTCTTACAAATCTTAACTGGAATTAATTATAATAAAAATTAAATTAACATTTTGTACAAATTTAAACTAAAAAAATTCATTATAATAATAAAAAGTAACTCAAAAAGATGCTGGGTCTTCTTAGCGGGACGTCTAGCGGGAATCTTAAAAATAACAACAGAAGAAATTCGAAATCATGTTTCTCAATTACTAATACTATATTTACTGACATTCCCCTATGGGGTTACATGAAATGTTTCCCAATTATTTTGTAATAAATTGACTACAATATACTACGAGTTTAAAAAATATGTACCCAAAAAATCTGGCTTAAACAGTTAACAAATTTTATACTTATAAATTAGATATCTACACATTATTACATTATACACTTTTGTATGTTTATTAATTAAATTTTAACATTCTGAAATTCACGTCAGATACCAAGATTTCAAAATTTTAATTTTGAAATCAAGTACCACTTTATTATCCTACCACATACAGAAAAGCAACTTAAATCCATGGATGTTGAATTTTGTTGTCAATGTAAACCATTCCTTAGGCTTTGAATTACTGCAATAAGCTTATTGTTCGTCTTCTGTTTTCATTCGTCACAAGGAACACTTTAAGAGTACAAGACAGTTATCTACACCAGGATTGCGCACGATATTACCTGTAGGTTGCCCGAATGTCCACGTGCTCGTTATAGTATCTCGTTTACTCTACTGCGGTTTTCTTTACAATCATTTTCGATTAACTGAACCGGCACCCACTTTTCTATTTTCTGTATTGTTATCATTTTTTATTATTTTCTAGCCTGGACATAGAGTACCTCGATTTAACATAGTAAATTGGGGAGTATGTACCCCAGCTTCATGCAGCTTCAAAGATGTTGAAACATCTGTTCGTGAAATTCTCACGAGGTATACCTCACAAACAGGTCTCAAGGTTACAGTGAAGGTGAACAAAGAAATGTGCCAAGTAAAAACAAAATCTATTCCAAAGGATACGATGTATGTTAGGTATGCAGTACAAAATATTTATTAAAACTAACTTCTTAATTATGAAACAATTTTTATACGATACTGTTTTTTTTCAGTTTATTGTTTATAGCCGTATTTTTATTAACAGTCATAGCAGCATACTATGATCATTACAAAATATCTACTAATGAGCTACTGCTATGTTTCTCTTTAAAGCGTAATTACAAAAAGCTTGTATCATTAGAACGTAGTCCGAATGACATACCTACACTTCATGGCGTGCGAGCAATAAATGCTGTGATGTTGCTTTTAGCTCACAAAAGCATGGCTCTTTTTTTTAATCCTTATACAAATAGAACAGAAATGAGTGAGGTATGATTGCATTATTTAAAGACATACTGAATTGATTTAACAGCGTATACAATATATTTGTAGTACCTTGGTAAACCATGGACTGTCATAGGAAGAGCAGCTAGTCTTTACACTGACCCATTTATAATGCTTTCTGGGCTTCTAACAGCATATTCTTTTACTGGAAAATTAAAGAAAAATGGAAATTTAGATATAAAAAATGAATATATATCTCGTCTTATCAGGTAATAGAGATACAATTAATAATTAATAACTTGCTTTGTATCTATGTTCATTTCTCACTGTATACTACTCTTTCTTCTTAGACTAGTTCCATCTTTAGCTGCAATAATGTTGTTCTGTACTTATATCATGCCTCACATTGGTTCTGGACCACAGTGGAACTTGGTGGTAACTGAACATGCAAATATTTGTAAAAGAACATGGTGGAAGAATTTTCTATTTATCCATAATTATTTTGGATTTGAAACTATGGTATAAATCTATATTGAATTTTACACAATATACTATTGGAATGTACTAAAAAAATACTTCTTTCATTTTAGTGTCTTACACATACTCATCATTTAGGTATAGATACTCAACTTTTTATTTTATCACCTGTTATGGTGTTCCTTCTTTACAAAAATCCAAAAATTGGAACTATTATACTTACTATTTGTGCTATATTCTCAACCGCACTCCGATATTTTGTAATATATTATAAGCGATTAAGTAACTACATCTTCTTCGGTACATCGTAAGTTAATAAATTATAAACTTTAGTTTTACTATTCAGAACATTCTACATATATTTTTTTATTGAAATTCGTGTTTATATTCACAGAATTAAACAATTATTTGAAACTGCTGATTACTCGTACACTCTACCATCGCATAGGTTGACAGTCTATATAATAGGAATTTTTGTGGGTTATTCATTAAGATACGTGCATAAAGATTATAAGATAAATAAAGTAAGTAAAAATATCTACCGAAATTTGTACTTTAACAGTTGGCGTGACTTTTTCTGTTGTAAAGAATGTCTCTTAATTTTACTAACAGTACGAAATGTTTAATGTTGTTTAATTCTAACTTGCTTCTAATGTTGTTCAATTCCTTTATTTATTTATATTAAAGTACAATTTTATGGAAAAATTTTAGTGTCCTAAAATTTTAGAATTTTAGAATTCTCAAACTATGAAATTTTGAGATTTTGGTATTTTTAAATTATGGAATTTAAAAATTTGTTAATTTTGATATTTTTAAATTACGGAACTCTGGAACTTTTTAATTTTAGAATTTCAGAATTATAAAACGGTGAAAGGTATTTGTGGGAAGAAGGGGTGCCTAGTTATGCTAATGATCAAAACAGTATAAAATTTATATGTAATTTATGTTTTTATACCTGTTTAGATAGTGCTATATGCAGGTTGGATTATAAGCACAATAATGTTTTGTTTTGCATTTTTTGGACCTGCACATATGGGATCTATAGATTACATATATAACGCAGTAGATGCAGCAATGTACAATGCGTTTGCTCCAATTGGTTGGTGTGCCATTTTTGCTTGGGTAATTCTCTTGCATTACACTGGGAACACAGACGGTAAATATCGTTATGAGACATAAGTGCACAAGCAACATACACTAGTGAAATTAATTCTGGACACTTGGCATAAAAATATTCTTTTTTTCATATTTGTGCAGTAAATGTATATTCTGCTATGCTAAATTGATACCGTAATATTTTGTATAATGTTTACACTTAATATTTTCACACGATTTGGTTTGTAAATGTTTTAAAATTTTAATTTAATAAAATAATTTTTAACAAAATATACAACCGGCTTCAAAATGCGCTAAAAAGTGTAAAATAATTTATATTTCATTTATACCAGTATTCCATAGCTATTAATAAAATCTACTTAATCGTTAAATAGGATACTAAATACATTTCAACCTTTTCGGAGGAGGCGCACAATTAAAAATACCCGAATATACGATGTTGCCAATAACGATTTGATTGCGGTATGGCGAACTTAGTAATTAATAAGTCGTAAGAAAAGATTCGAAACGTTATAGATACGGTAGAAAACACTTATGATTGTAACGATTGTATCAGAAGTTGGCAGCACTTCTGATGTACTGTTCGTTGCTGCTAATTCTAAATTGCCGAGTACCAACAAACTGGAATGATAGAGGGGCAAGGGGACTGTGCGTTCGCTCCACCTAATCCCCTCCAGGAACCCGTAACTTGAGAAATCAGCGGTCACATTACATAGGCGTAAAATTTCCATATTCGAGGGGGATACATTTAACTATATAAATGTTCTTGACAACAGTGGTCATTATGCAAAATTTATAGAAATTGCATTATGGAAAGTGTAAAAACTCTCCTGATTTTTTAATAATGTAAACCCCGAATCTACGTCTACGTCAATGCGTCCGAATCGTCGCTCGCTATCGCTTCATCTCATTCTGTTTCAATGTCTGTCCTTAGCGACGTTCGTCACGCGATAGATTTGTGGATGTAAGGGCCTCGGCCAATAAACATAATACGTGTGACTGGAGGCAGGTTAACGAATTTGATTGGACGGCAACTTACTAGTAACGCATAGTACATGTACTGTGCACCGATGACAAGATGTCCCATGAGAAGGCCGCAAATCTGATTGGTCAGAATGAAAGGGAGACACCTCATTTCACACGCATTTTCAATTCTAGCGAGCTATTGGCTAAAACGATCACGTACACTAATTCAGACCGTGTGACGAAGAAAGTCGATGAGACGTATCGAAACTGAGTGAGATAGTGCGAGGCGAGCATTGATGTAGGCATACAGTGGATCCGAAAAGTAGTGGCATATGCTTTAAAACAGAATAATTTTTTCGAAATCGAACTAAACCACTTGAGGATATTTTTTAAAGTACGAAATGATATATTAAATATATTACATGAGGTACGAAATAATTAACGGTAGGTCAGAAAACTCGATTCTCGTAAATACAGAAATCCTACGCCTATGTAACGTGCGTCGTCAAAAACTCAAACGTTGGCGTTACGAAAGCGTCAAACGGTGGGGAACTGGCGGAGCGAACGAGGCCCCCTTGCCCCTGTGCCGTCCCGCGGGACATCTTGTCATCGGTGGACAGTAGTTAAGGGGGTAGACACGGGTAATGCAGCGTGGTGACATTACCGGCAAAAATGGGCCTATTAAGGGGTTTACGGGAATCGGTTATTTGTCCTTATATGAGAAGACTTGGGGCTGGGTGAGGGCTCATTCGAAAGAGGAAGGTCCAATGCACAACTCATTGTTCAACGAGATTGTGTCAATATTTAATAATATGAGTGTACAAAATAGAGGAAAAAATCGACAAAATGCAGTCGCGGAATCGAAGCAATTTTAGGCCACTAAAAGAATTTTGTGACTCAAACGGTGAGTTGACCGCCCTGCATTGAACCTTCCTCTTTCGAATGAGCCCTTATTCAGCTCAAGATCTTCTCATATAAGGACGAATAACCGATTCCCGTGATTGCATTGCCACAGACGAGTTCCGCCATTATTATCTGGATAATACAGAGCAAGTCACGTGACAAATTTAGTTCAGCTAATAGTTATAAGGTGGCGTCTAAGTAGAAAGGTTGCCGATTTGGAATCGTAGCCAGAATCAGGCGTTAGCTTGATTACGTCATTCGAGCTGTGCTGCGAAGACAAGCGAAAAAGGCAACAACGCCCGAACGCTGACTGAGACGCACTACAGTCATGCTATCCTTTTCTCATTCTGAATGTTGAGATTGTCCCTTTTCGGTGTTTGGACTATCGCCCGCCTGGATTTTTCAAAAGTTTTAGTAAAAAAAAGTCAAAAATAAAAAAGTTTCATAATTGAATTAGTATTAGTCACACCGATACGTTTTGGCTCTTTCCTTTGATCATTGGACCTGTCTTTCTCCTCCACTGTCTGTCCCTTTCTACGTTCACGCTTGGCTGGTCGTCGCGTGTAACCCGAGATTCGACACCTCGGCTGGATATATGCAACGTCTGGGTCCCAATCTCTGTTGCATATATCCAGCTTTTACTGTAGTACTATTTAAGGATCAAATAGATTTTATTAAAACTGTGGAGTATTGGTATAAATGAAATCGAAATTATTTTATACTTTTTAGAGTATTTTGTTAATGCAGCAAGAGGTTTTATTAATAATTGTCACATAGTTATATAAACGAAATATAAATTATTTTACACTTTTTAGTGCATTTTGAAGTCGGTTGTATTTTTTCTTAAAAATTATTTTCTAATATTTAGTCTACCTCCTTTGATGTGTTGAAATTGTCATTTTTATTGTATATTAAAAGCATGGCTGTAAGTAAATGGTCTTTTACTGATTTTTGTATATATGCGACGCCCTCAAATTAGAAAACAATGATTAGAATACAAAATATAAATGATTATATACTAAATAATTTGTATAAATACGAAATTTAAGTAAAAATGTAAATGTCCAGAATTAATTCCACTAGTGTATACAGGATGTCTTACTAATTTTGTTAGAAGGCAATATCTCCGTTATTTTTTGTAGTATGTGTAAATGCTAAAAGAACGAATTATTTGATTTGAGAAGGTATGGTGGGAATAATTCTTTCCTTAAGATTATATTTTTCGAGATCTCAGAGTCATTAATGGTTTTTTGTTTGTTACGTTTATTATTATGCTATGAGGGCTGAACTCAAGACAAAATCAATGAGTTAGGATATTAAGACCTCTATGTGATCCTGAATGCCTAAAATTTAGAAATTTGTTGAGTTTGATACGAGTAACGAAATAATTACAACAGAGAAATTAGCGAAAGTAAAATTACATGTAAGGAACATTGCTGATTTTGAAATTTCGTGATTAACCTTGAGAAAAAAATTATTCGCCAGATAATTATGTACCTTCTTGAATCGAATAACTTGTTCTTTTAATATTTTCGCTTTGCATAAAAAATAACAAAGATATCCTTTTATAACAGAGCTTATGATGCAATCTGTATATGCATTAATTGGCAATTTTCAAATAAATTAAAATGTGTATAAGTTTTCAGGTTGGCTTAGTAGATTTTTATCGTGGAGAGGGTTTTTGATTACCACGAGGATAAGTTACGCAGTATATTTGACCCAATTTCCAATATATTTTTATAATGTGGGTAAAACCCGAAGTGCTGAACATTATGAATTTTTTAATATGCAAGTAAGTTATCATATACTACTTACACAGATTGTCTCAGGTGGGGGAGAGCAACCGGGCAGATGATGATTCTATAAGCAAAAATAATCTTGTAACCCTTTCGGTTACGGGAGTTCGGGGCTGACCGAAAAAAGTGTACACTAGCGTACACTTAAAAAGTATGTATTTCACCTGTGCTTACACTATTGCAAAGCTCGTGCGCGGGTAAAAAGACTCGATTCGGTGTTACGGAACTGAACCGCGTGGAGCAAGGATTGCCGCGTGGACCGAGTATGTCCTCACAACGGAGCAAGGTCAGAGCCAGGGAGGAGTTGCTGTCCTTTCGATGTCCATTCAAGGGAGCGTCTTTGAAGTAGTGACCCGTCTGGTCCATCAAAATTATGGGTCAGTGACCCTTTTTATCTTCGCGGGAGGTCTTGGGCCAGCGCGAGGGGTGAAGAGGGGGCATCTATCGCACATGCGCACGAGGCTGGACTCGGTAGCGGAGGTGCATGGAAAGCAAGGTGGCGAGGATGCACGTCTGATAGCCGCTCGGTACACTATCTCCCTTACGCAATGCGCTACAAACTGAAAAAGAAGAATACACTTTTTTTCTTTTAAGCTTTTTATTATGGTAGTTAAGGGGTACAACTCATTAAGGTGTAAATAATGACCATAATATCTTTCTTCTATGGTAAATAATTTATCGTCGATTTCATTAAAAAATTCCAATTCGTTCTCAAGATACTTAAAAAAAAACGAGTTTTCAGAATAACCTTTGATGTTGGTTTCCAACACTTAAATGAACAAATTAACAGAATAAACAAATACGTGTCTAACATTATTTTATGTACTATAGCATGTCACAGAATAGAGAAAATCAATGAGTACACCTCGGGTACTTTTCTTGTAAATGCACGATACTCGACGAATTTTCGAATTCAATTTTTTCGAAAAGGAAAACAAAAAAAATTGATTCTTTTGTCGACTTATCTTTGCTTATAGAATCACCTCTAATCCAGTTGTACTACCCGACCTAAGACGCTCTGTATATCAACACAAATATATGATACACAGACATAGATATAATATTACAATTTATTCGTTTCTTTACAGTTTAACTTGAATGAATTTTTATGGATTCTTGTTCTATCAATAACTCTTACCTTACTGATTGATACGCCAATTCAAAATATCAAAAATTATATGTGGAAGAAATCTTCTGTGCCAGAAACTGCGACGAAACTAATGAAAGTACAATAACTTTGTTCTGCCAAATATTCATTTAAACAATCAAAACTATTGTAAATAATATTTCAAACCTTCGCTTTATTTTGCAATTAAAATCTCTAGACTTGCCCTCATTTATAATGATAATTAAAATGTGTAATTTATATAAATATTCTCATGATTTATATAAATACTTGTAAATATCTATATTTGTAATTTTAATTAATTTTTATATATTTAAAAAATACTATAAATCTCACATACATGTGTAAAAAAATGTACCTAATTAATTTAATGCAGTGTTATTTATTTAAGAATATCCTTTTTTTGTAGTTATATCATGTTAAAAACTGTATTTTGAAATATCTTTTAATAAAAAAAACGGTTCTATTGTAAATACTATTTGTAACAACAGTAAAAAGAAGCTTCGCGAAAGCGACGCAGTCTGGAAACGTCCAGACGATTTCGAGAAAGTCGATGATAGAGCATCGCGGGAAGCAGAGACGCGAGGCGCGAGCAAAGTCGCGAGGCGCGAGCGGAGACGCGGAACGCGAGCGCGGAAAACGCCAAATTCATTCCTGACGACGAAATCGTTAATTTCGGCGACCGCGGATAGCAACGAGCGGATATAAATTAAGGGCTCGCGACTGCCTCCGTCTATTTCGCCTGCTGTTAACAGAGAGAAAGGACGAGGTAAGACAATCGGCCGCTCTTGGTCAGCAGGTTAGGGACTCCGGCAGGAGAGTACGGCGACAATACCCGGACGCCTGTCGGTCGAGAGAATACAGAGCATCCCCTGGACGCCCTAGTAAAGTTAGTCTTCTAAACGCCCGTTTGATATGGAGAGTTCGGCGATAATACCTGGACGCCTATCGAACGAGAAGAGTATAATCATGGCGCTCGTCATAGAATGTTTTGTACGAATGAATAAACAAGAAAACTGTATCCTACACCTTGTATCCTCACCTAATCCGAATAAATCCTGTCTTTCAACAGATTTCCTTGTATTTCAATTAAACAATGTGTAACATCTAGCAGGAAGAAGAATAAACAAGAAGAATTTAATAATTAGTATTTATTAATATATTTATTCATTTTTTTCGTTTTTTATAATTAAATTTGTAACAGTTCATTTTTTTTATTTTTATTGTATTATATTGATTAAAATAATTATATTCATACTTAATAACTAAAAAGAATCTTATATTTATTAATATTTACATTTAACAAAAATTTTATATACTTCAAAATATACGTCGATAATTCTACCGCGTCGATAAAAGATCGACACAGCGCGCGAAATAAATAGATAGAGACAGCAATAGCGAATAGAAAGAGATACGAACAAGCGCAGAGTAAAAAGAGACAGCAACAGCGCGTAGACAGAGATAGTGATACGCACGGAGTCACGTACGCGCGGGTCAAAGTCCAAACACTTCCGGTATCGAAAACACAGGTAGAAAAAACTGCTACGTCAGCAGTTCTCCAGTATAAATACGAGCGTGTCGCGCAAAGAGATTTCACTTCGATTCTGATCGTAGTCCGACACGGGTCTATGGTACGATTTATATAGAATTCAGTAACCTTAGATTCTTTTGTCGGGAAGGCGGCAAAGGTTCCGCGTCGGACCCGGAGCGCTCAACTATCGGTTCGCAGCGGTTCTCTTACGTGTCAGGTTCGCACCCAAGCTTAACGAGCGAGCGAAAGCCGAAGCTCCTTGGATGCGGCCTACAGTAAAACCTGGATAAATGCAACCAACATTGGGACCCAGTGGTTGCATTTATCCAAGCGAGGTGTCGAATCTCGGGTTACAAGCGACGACCAGCCAAGCGTGAACGTAGAAAGGGACAGACAGTGGCTGAAAGAGAGGGGTCCGATGATCAAAGGAAAGAGCCGAAACGTATCGGTGTGACTAATACTAATTGAAGTATAAAACTTTTTTATTTTTGACTTTTTTTTATTGAAACTTTTACTAACGCATTGGTGAAATTTTTCTGATTACAATGGTACCAAACACGATATAGTTTCAATTATAATTACTTGCTAAAATTGATGTTAAAGGTTGGCGAAAAGCAACAGAGATCGAAATCAAAACCAGTCGCGGTGTCGGCTCTGGTTTCAAAGGTTCCATTTATCCAGGCACGGTGGCGATTCTGGGCATTTAATGTTGCATTTATCCAAGCGAGGTGTCGATTCTGGGCATTTAATGTTGCATTTATCCAAGCGAGGTGTCGATTCTGGGCATTTAATGTTGCATTTATCCAAGCGAGGTGTCGATTCTGCGTCTGTACACATGTTTTCTATTCAGCCGACATGCCGACTCTGTGTCCGTACACATGTTTTCTATTCAGCCGACATGCCGATTCTGTGTCCGTACACATCTTTTGTATTCAGCCAACATCATTTATATTCAGTCGTGGTGTCAATTCTATGTTGTTTATTCTATTACTATTGTTTATAAATATAATTCAAACTATATCGTGTTTGGTGTCATTTTAATCAGAAAAATCTCACAAATGCGTTAGTAAAAGTTTCATTAAGAAAAAGTTAAAAATAAAAATGTTTTATCATTCAATTAGTATTAGTCACACCGATATTACGGTCGGATCATATTACACGGTTTCCTCGTCGAGCGGCTCGGTTCGCCTAGGGGGATCCCCCCAAGTGGAGGGGATAGCGATGTTGCACTTATCCAAGCATTCTTTCGTTGCATTTATCCAGGTTTTACTGTATTTAGTACACTGGCTCTAGAGCGACGATACCGTCCTGCAGTGTTCGCTACCAAGCTTAACGAGCGAGCGAAAGCCGAAGCTCCTTGGATGCGGCCTATCAGTGACGGCTAAGTTGCCCAGAAACCGAACTGCGGCCGAACGAGCTAGCTCTTACAGCGTCAGAACGGATCTTAGCCAATTTCCCGACAAACGATCGATTTATTAAATTCATTAAATTATATTAAATTAAATTATATTATAAATTCATATTATAGACTTAAAGTTTTATAATCGTATCTGGAGCCGCGTTTACTAATTAATTTATTTTCCTCTGTATTTTTATTTTAGGTTGAATTATTTTTTGTAACTAATAATCTGATATTTTTCTTTTATTGTATTTCATTTTTAGCACAAACACAATTGTTATTTTCTTTGTATTTTTTAATCCAGGGCGCACTCATTGTACCTTACTAATACTATTATTTTCTTTTTGTATTTCTAAAACAGGGCGCAACATTTGTTATTTAACTACATTAATTCAATTCGTTAATTAATTACATCAATTCATCACATTATTTAATTACATTCAATATTATCTTTTTATATTACTTACCTTTTTATTATTATCATTTTATAAACGAACAACACATAATTTCATGAATAAAACACACTTATTATTATTTTGAGAAAGGAATTAACGTTGGATTTTACTCCTTTACCGCGTGCCACCCGAACCTATAATCCCTTCCTTTATTATTATAATATATATAAAGAATACGAGTCGCCTTCTCTTAGGGAACCGCTCTCCCTACGCGTCGGTGCAGTAGCGTGCTCGCGAATAATTCCGGGACGTTATAAATGGCTACATATTTAATTATATATTTATATTTGTTAGTATGTATTCTAAACCTATTTTAATTTCTTTGTTCTTTTTGGACTCGACTGTCCCTACGTTCGTTGCGTCACTTCCGTGTTCCTGATATATATGATTGTGTTATGTTTTTTCTTCTTTCGAACTAGAAGCATGTTAAAACACGCTGAACAAGATCTATTAAAATCGTACTGACAAACAACATTTTGTGTGTATTCAAACCCTGCATCCCATCAGGTTATGGGCCCAGGAATGCTTGTGATAGTATATTTTTCTAAAGAAGTTATCGACCGTATTCTGAAATACGTTCAAACATGAATGAGGTTATGTGACCGCGTGGTGAAGTATTTTGCGTGTAATCATCTTTGACTGGAGCTGTGGCTTTATCTCGTATTCCTGGTAAATATCATATATTGTTTTTGTATTGAAAATTAAAAATGCCAGATGAGAGCAGAAACAACAATAGAGATGCTCGAGCGTCACCAGCACTGGTATCTTCTTCCAGGCAAATTAGAAGCTTGACGACTAACGTTAACATTGAGAAGCTTACAGGCGCAGAAAACTATAATAATTGGAGTTTTCTCATGAAAATGATGCTGATCAAGGAAGGAGTTTGGAACTGCGTCGCAGGGATGGATGCTGATGTGACACATGATCAGCTAGCCCTTGCCAGCATATGCCTGAATGTTTCACCACAGTGCTTTTCTCATGTTAGAAGTGCAAAGACCTCCCGAGAAGCATGGACGAACCTGCAGAGCGCCTTCGCTAACAAGGGAATCAGTAGACGGATAAACCTCATGAGAAGACTGATGAGAATTAAAATGGAAGACTTTATAAATATGGCAGAGTATGTTAATGCTGTGCTATCTCTAGTGTTGCAACTAGAAGATGTTGGTCATACGGTTGATGATGAGGAGGCCGCTGTCATAATGTTGGGTGGTTTGCCAACCGAGTATGGACCTCTGGTCATGGGCATTGAGGCCACTCATGAGAGACTCACATCTGAATATGTGAAGAATCGTTTGTTGCAGGAAAGCTCCATTGGATCACCTGCTGACACAACTGTTGCGAAGGACGCTGTGCTTGCTGTGACTCGTGGGCGACCAAAAAGTGCTCACGCAAATAATGTACAGAAAAGGTCAAAGGATCCTAGACAATTGATCTGCCATTATTGCAAGAAAGCAGGCCATATCAGGCCTCATTGTCGTTTATTGAAGAACCAGAAGAAAAATGAAGATTCAAGCAGCGAGACCAAGAGACCTGACAAAACTCTTGTCGCTGCTGCTGTGAGTACCTCTGTGTTTAATAATAATGATTGGTATATAGATTCTGGCAGCACTTGCCACATAACCAAGCACAGGAATTGGTTCACGAAACTCACCAGTTCTGAATGTGGAGAGATTGCTGTGGCCAACGATCAGTGTATGTCAAGTACTGGCATAGGTGACGTTGAGGTTGTCGGTGGCGACAATGAACATAGAACACTTGTTGGTGTCAAATATGTGCCGGGATGTGCTGCAAATCTCTTGTCTGTGAGCAAAGTCACTGAAAAAGGCTACGTTGTAGTGTTTTATAATGATAAATGTTGTATATATAATAAGAAAGGATTTAAGTTATCTGGTTGCTGCTCATTGACAGCCAAAAATATTGGAGGAATGTACAAACTAGATTTTAAGCCAAAGACAATCTTGCCCAGGGAAACTGCAATGTTGAGTAAACCGGTCTCTATGAATACCTGGCACCGTCGTTTGGGACATCTTGGAGAAAGCGGTATGAAGAGGCTGAAGAATAAACTTGCGGATGGTATAGAGTTTGACGATAAGGTGACTCCACCAGACTGCATCGCTTGCATCAAAGGCAAGCAAAGTAGAAAACCCTTCCCCAAGGGTGTCGCAAGGAGAAGTCAAGAGAAATTAGATTTGATCCATACGGATCTATGTGGTCCCATGTCGCAGCCTACCTGGGGTGGCGCTCGTTACTTGCTTACGTTTATAGACGATTTTTCAAGAAAGACTTTTGGTTATTTATTAAAAAGTAAAGATCAGGTGGCAAGTAAGTTCATTGAGTTCAAACAGTTGGTGGAAAACCAAACCAACCTTAAGATAAAGAGACTTAGATCCGATAATGGTAAGGAATATTGCAACAGGACCATGGATAGGATACTCAAAGATAGCGGTATTGTCCATGAGACCACTGCACCGTACACCCCGCAGCAAAATGGGGTTGCGGAGAGGTGTAACAGAACCGTAATTGAGAAAGCCAGATCCATGTTGGAGGACTCTAACTTGGACAGAAGATTCTGGGGTGAAGCAGTCACAACTGCAATTTATTTAAAAAATAGGAGTCCGACTACTGCTATTGAGAATGCTACGCCGGAGGAGGCGTGGACCGGGTGTAAAGTAAACTTGAGTAATCTTAGAGTTTTTGGTTGCAGGGCCTACGTCATGGTTCCGGACGAGAACAGACAGAAATTGGATAGCAAATCCAAGGAATACATTATGCTTGGATACTGCGAACATCCAAAATCGTACAGAATGGTTGATCTGAGACAACCTACCAAGATTATCAAATCACGAGAGGTAATCTTTCTCGAAAATGATGATCGTAGTCGCGACGAGGCAGAGGACAATGAAAATGAAAAGCAGCTGGCCAACCCAAACATGCTGCACGTAGAAACCGTGCAAGCGGATGAAGACAACCCGGATGACTCAAGTAATGAAAACAGTTCTGTATCCACCACTGATGATGAGGACTCTCTAGTGACCGCTGATGAAGACACTCTAGTGACCGCTGATGAAGACACTCTAGTGACCGCAGATGAGGACACAGATCCCGAGGATGCTTCGATGCAGGAGAGACCCATTAGAGCGCGTCGTGCACCCAACTGGATGGCCGATTATGAGACATCATTTGTTATGACGGAATCGCCATGTGTGCCCCAGACTGTGGAAGATGCTATGCAATCGGAACACAGGGAAGAATGGCTAAAAGCCATGGAAGAAGAATTAAATTCGCTCATGAAGCACGACACATGGGAAATGGTGGATAGGCCTAAGAATAAAAACGTGATCAAATCGAAGTGGGTTTTCAAAGTGAAGACGGGTCCTGATGGTAATTTTGAAAGGTTCAAAGCTCGCCTAGTCGCGAGGGGTTTCTCCCAGAAATACGGAGTGGACTACGCGGAAACGTTTGCCCCGGTAGTTCGCTACTCAACCATTAGATTTTTATTGGCCTTAGCGGCACATGAGAATTTGGGTATGTATCACTTTGACGTTGCCACCGCCTTCCTAAACGGTGATTTGTCGGAGGAGATTTTTCTGGAACAGCCGGAATGTTTTTCCCAGAACGCTGAAAATAAAGTTTGTAAGCTGAAAAGGTCAATATATGGCCTCAAACAGGCAGCTCTGTATGTAGACGACATTTTCTACTTCTGCAACAACGCAGAGGTGAAGTGCAAACTATTTGAAACTCTAAGAAGAAACTTTGACGTAAAAGACTTAGGAGAATTAACCAATTGCTTGGGTATGAAGATTACTCGGGACAAAGAGAAAGGAATTGTAAAATTGAGTCAACAAAGGTACATCACAGAGCTGCTGAAGAAGTTCAACATGACTAACTGCAAACCAGTGGCTACTCCCATGGCCGTGAAGGGCAACCTGGAGGAAGACAAGAGTGAAGACACGTGTGATAAGCCCTATCAAGAGTTGATAGGAGGATTAATGTATACTGCCGTGTGCAGTAGACCTGACATATCCCACTCTGTAAGTGTATTCAGTCAGTACAACTCAAAACCCAAAAATTGTCACTGGACTGCTGCCAAAAGGATCCTTCAATATTTGGCAGGTACAATGGATCACTGCATAACATATAAAAGAGGAAATCCAAAACTAGAAATGTACGCTGACGCCGATTGGGCGGGCTCGACAACGGATAGAAAGTCCTACACGGGTTTTGCAATGCTGTACTGTAATGGAATTATAAACTGGGAGTCCCGAAAACAGAAAACTGTAGCACTATCAAGCACAGAAGCTGAATATTTAGCTATAAGCGAAGCAGCAAAAGAAATTTTATTCATGAAAAGTCTATTAAAGGAATTGGAACAAGGAGTGGACGTCGTCACCTTGCACAATGACAATCAGAGCGCCCAGAAGTTGCTCATCAATAATGGATACCATAGGCGAACTAAGCACATAGACGTGCGTCATCACTTTGTGCGACAGCAAATAGAAGAAAAAGTATTAAATATTAAATACAAGAGCACTGATAAAATGATTGCAGACGTGCTCACAAAGCCTTTACCCAAGGCGAAACACGATTTTTGTACGACCAATTTTGGTTTAAACTTAACATAGAGATTCGTTGTTTATCTTTACTTTTATTTATTTTCATTTCTATCTTCATTTTTTTTTCTTGCTATTCGACCAAAGAGTAATTTTTTTATTTTATTTTTCTCACTCCGTTACTTTTTTTTGTATAAGAAGCTAGATTAAGTGGGCGTGTTAGTATGTATAATCCATCTTCTTACTGAATTTTTTTTTTGTTAGTATGTATTCTAAACCTATTTTAGTTTCTTTGTTCTTTTTGGACTCGACTGTCCCTACGTTCGTTGCGTCATTTCCGTGTTCCTAATATATATGATTGTGTTATGTTTTTTCTCCTTTCGAACTAGAAGCATGTTAAAAGACGCTGAACAAGATCTATTAAAATCGCACTGACAAACAACACTTTGTGTGTATTCAAACCCTGCACCCCATCAATATTGTACAGGGTGTAAAAAAATTAAATGTCACGGGCCACGTGGAGTGATTCTAGACCTCTGGATCAGTCGAGATCTGTCAAAGAAAGCGACCGCAAAATTGACCTTGACCCCTAATTTCAAGGTCAAATTTTTTTATTCGCCCAACGTATAGTGCTCATCGAGGGAATAAAAAGTCTGAAAGGAACCATATGCCGGAAATCAACCCTTCCCCTAGAAAAAAGCCGTCAAAGTTTCCCTATACGTTAATGCATTAAATGCAGTCTCGCGTATCGTTCGAATTTGATATTATAAGGCAATTTTTGAATTTCAATCACAATACCAGCATATAGGAAAGGTAAATTCTAAGACAGCATATTTAAAAACACAAAATAACTACTGCGTTTAAATAAAAATAAAAATGAATTTAGTTGAAACATTCGTAATATAATATAATATGGTACAAGTATGATAAAAACTGATATAAGTAATATAATATATAAATAACATAAGCAATACAATAAGAATAAAAATATAATATAAAATAATTATATAAAACAATAATATATTGTTCGTGCAAAAACCGAACGTTTCAAATTTGAACGACTCCTATTTACAGTAAAACCTGGATATATGCAACAAAAGTTTGTCTGGATATATGCAACATCGCTATCCCCTCCATTTGGGGGGATCCCCCTAAGCCGAACCGAGCCGCTCGGCGAGGAAACCGTGTAATATGATCCGACCGTAATATCGGTGTAACTAATACTACTAATTGAACGATAAAACTTTTTTATTTTTAACTTCTTCTTAATGAAACGTTTACTAACGCATTTGTGGGATTTTTCTGATTAAAATGGTACCAAACACAGTATGATTTGAATTATATTTATTTATTAAAATAATAATAACCCGAAAGTGAAATATACTAATCCCGAGGCAATAGAGGTAGGCAATCAACATGAAAATATTTCTAGCAAAGTACTAAACTGGTCGATGGCTTCATAAACTTATTGTTGCCACGGTTCAGTTCAGAATATTTCTAAGCAGCGGAACTACTGACTGCAAATTAGGTGCTTGATGATGTTAGGAACAGTCCGTGATTTTCATGAAACCGGACAGTTTTTTCCTATTGAAAATTAAAGTAATTTACAAGCTAACAGTAATAACAGAATGATAATAGAATAAATAAACAATAATAATAAAATAAACAATATAGAATTGACACCTCGACTACATATGTATAAGGCAGGCCGTACACCTACATCAAACACGCAACATGCAACATGCAACACGTCGTATGTTGTGTACGAACGTAGAATAGGTAACGCGGCACGGTACAAACGATTTGTACGGACACAGAATCGACACCAAGACTGGATATATGCAACATTAAATGCCCAGAATCGACACCAAGACTGGATATATGCAACGTTTAAATGCCCAGAATCGACACCTCACTTGGATATATGCAACGTTTGAAACCCGAGCCGACGCCGCAACCGGTTTTCATTTCCAATCCTCCTTTGCTTTTCGCCAACTTTTAACATCAATTTTAGCAAGTAATTATAATTCAAACTATATCGTGTTTGGTATCATTTTAATCAGAAAAATTTCACCAATGCGTTAGTAAAGTTTCAGTAAAAAAAAGTCAAAAATAAAAAAGTTTTATAGTTGAATTTATTGGTTTATGGGAGATTAAATCACACAGTTTTATTTTAAAATTGCTAACTTTATTTCACGGAACAGGAAAAACACGTCTAGCTCTTCTAAGATTTTGACTGCGAGTGACTCGACTCCCATAAGAAAGTTGGGGTCCGCTTTTCCAAACAAAAGTGTTTATGACCCTGCCTGACGATGCAGTCCCTTGACTTGGTGACGAAGACCAGACACATCTGGTCGTCCTTCTATCGCCTTTGTTTAAATTGAACGTTAGACAATTTTTGCTTACAATATAGAAATATTATCCTAGAGTACCCTAAGTAATATTTCAACAGAATTAGTATTAGTCACACAGATACGTTTCGGCTCTTTCTTTTGATCATCGGACCTCTCTCTTTCCACCACTGTCTGTCCTTTTCTACGTTCACGCTTGGCTGCTCGTCGCATGTAACCCGAGATTCGACACATCGACTGGATATATGCAACCCCTGGGTCCCAATGTTTGTTGCATATATCCAAGTTTTACTGTAGTTTAAAACGGTTAAGGTTAACAATACATCTTTAACCCTTTCGCTACTACGGGCCACTATAGTGGCCTTCCACAAGATGCCACTGAGATACTACGGGCCACTATAGTGGCTCTCCGCAAGATGCCACTGAGGTACTACGGACCACTATAGTGGCTCTCCATAAGATGCCACTGAGGTACTGCGGCCAACCGTTTTGCATAAGTATCTGACTCTGGGTATGCACTGATAGTGTTTTTATTTATAAATACCCTTTGGAGAAAAATTTATTCGTCCGAAAACATTCAAGCAGCTTGGGTTCTCCGCCGCGGTACTTTCGCTGACGATCGGCCTCGCGTGCAGTGATGTCGCGGCGCTCCGTTCAGCGGAAGTACCGCGGCGGAGAACCCGCCCGTAGCGAAAGGGTTAAAGACTTCTAATCGCTTATGGATTCTATAAATAGCCTACCTAAATCTGGTTATCTAATAATAGGCTCTATATAGAATCTAAACCGTTCCACAATATCGTAACAGTCTTTCCCTTTGTACCAGGTGTTTACATGTCACCTCGCTACCGTTTCGCCGACTCGGCTGGCCGACGGAGCGTGACGAATTCGGCGGAGAGGTGACGGGCGGCTCCTAGAACAAAGAGGACTCCTCAATATTTAAGCGGGCTGATTTTAACCGTTTAATCTTTATTCTCAACCAGTCTTCGGTCGCCGAAACATCGCGCTTCGCCTCCGAAATTCCGAACTTTCTGCTTCGGGAATACGCGGAAATAAATAAAATTGCTCTTAAAGTTGCTTATTTTATTAAACCTAGAATTAAGAATTTATCAAACTTGTACAACCGTCGCAAACAACGAGCTTAAATACATTTTGTTCATTTAAAACCAACTCCGGCTCTTTCTTGACAACCGCATCGTCCTAATGTCCGGCACCTCTTTAAAACCCGCGGTGTTTTCCAATCGCCTCCTTTCTCACGGCGACGAAACGCGTGTACAATATAATTGTTGGTACATTGGGAGTTCTGGACGCGTGAATTATAAAACACAGAGTATACTTTAATTACATATCTATATTTGAACTGTTTCTACTACAAAAGTGTAAGTCGCATCTCGTCGCATCTCGTCACGTCAAGACTCGTAACGGAAGTACAGGGTCTACCATTTATCTCGCAACCCATGCGCGCGCAAATTGATAAAAATGGCAACAGCGCTAAAATTCGAGAGATGTAAAAACCGTACAGTTAAGTTGGTAATCAACTGAACTGTGATCCGAGATTCAATTCAGGATACAAGTACATTGGGTTTCATCGAACTTGTCGCGGCGTGTGACTCTAACACATATTCACGACGGCAGTCAATTGGCTGCAATCCCTCCTTCGCGTGCCCTTCGCCAATCGGCTCTCCGGCGTGAATATGTGTTAGTTTCATACGCCGCGACAAGTTCGATGAAACTCGGTGTACTCGTATCCCGAATCAATTACCAACTTAACTGTACGGATTT
Source organism: Osmia bicornis bicornis (assembly GCF_907164935.1). NCBI lineage: Eukaryota > Metazoa > Arthropoda > Insecta > Hymenoptera > Megachilidae > Osmia > Osmia bicornis. The sequence goes on from NC_060218.1 coordinate 11,900,262, forward strand.
TTATATCTATAGAATTTTTGCGCTGTTGCCATTTTCATCAATTTGCGCGCGCATGGGTTGCGAGATAAATGGTAGACTCTGCATAGAAGTCTAGCGCGTAGCGCGGACCTCGCTACTTGCCTAGGTGGGGGAAAGATAGTGGAGAGGGAAAGAGCAAGGAACGCTTACTCTAACAATAATATAAGATAATAATATAAAAAATAATAAGTAATATAATAATAAATATAATAAGATAATAAATATTTGATGCAGTCCTTTGCGTAATAATTAATTGATACATTAACTGCGTAACTGCAATGTGTTAACGAACTGTGAAATGATAAAACTAAACATTTATCTTGCGTTTATATTCGAAGTGCAAAACTTCAGTGAATTAAATTCATTTTCATTTTCTTTTAAACGCAGTAGCTATTTTGTGGTTTTAAATATGTTCTCTTAGAATTTACCCTAGCTATATGCTGGCATTGTGATTGAAATTCAAGAATTGTCTTATAACATCAAATTCGAGCGATGCGTGAGACTGACGTGCCAAGGTCATTGGAGAGGGGTACCGCGCGACTCAATGTTTAATGCATTAACGTATAGGTTAACTTTGACGGCTTTTTTCTAGGGGAAGGGTTGATTTCCGGTACACGGTTCCTCTCAGACTTTTATCCCCTCGATGAGCACTTTACGATAAGCCAATAAAAAAATTTGACCTTGAAATTAGGGGTCAAGGTCAATTTTGCGGTCGCTTTCTTTGACAGATCTCCACCGATCCAGAGGTGTAGAATCACCCCACGTGGTCCGTGACATTTAATTTTTTTACATCCTGTACAAGGTGTCCCAAAATTAGGTCGAATCTTGTGGAGGGATGATTGCTGAGGTGATCCTAAACAACTTTATCCTTTGCCAAAATCTTGGTTAAGACTTTATTTTCGAGTTATTAACGAAAAAGGCTGAACTTTACCTCAGGGGACCAAAAATGATGGCCTTTTTTTTTACCTTCTTGAAGTATTTTACGTATAGAATCTAAAAATCCTAGTTTTAAGGCGCGAAATCCATCGGTTCAGAAGTTATACGTGTGTAAAAGTGAGCGTTTTTAGCGTATTTCACGGGTTATTTCGACGCCATATTGACTTGTAGCCTGTTGCCGTCCAATCACGTCCAATGAGTGGAGTCGCTGTCGGTAAAACAGAATTTTTAGGTAAATTAGTCTAAACTTGGCTTTCATTCAATTTCTATTATAATTGGCATTTTTTACTATTGCTAGGGTTAGAGTTAAGGTTAGGGTTAGGGTTAGGGTTAGGGTTAGGGTTAGGGTTAGGGTTAGGGTTAGGGTTATGATCAGGGTAAGGGTTAGCATCGGAGTACAACACACCCGGTATACGCTAAAAACGCTCACTTTTACACACGTATAACTTCTGAACCATTGAATTCCGCGCCTCAAAACTAGGATTTTTAGATTCTATACGTAAAATACTTGAAGAAGGTAAAAAAAAAGGCCATAATTTTTGGTCCCCTGAGGTTAAGTTTACCCACGAAAAATACTGTCCAATCAGGGCATGCGTATAGCGGTTAGGTTAGGTTAGGTTAGGTTAGGTTAGGTTTGTTTGGATTCCCTCTCGACGTGCCGAGGAGAGCGGACGTGTTTCGTGGTCGCTCCGTGGCCAGATTTGCAACGCGGTGGATAGCGGCTTATTTATTCGCGTTTTTTGGTAAAATTGTATTTATTGTCTGTTCGGAAGTGCCGTTGTTGTATTTTTTGATTAAATATTATATTAATTTATTGTTAAATATCGAAAACGTGATGTGCGTGTTACGCGGCATTTCGACGTCGTGTTTCCGGTGTTCGGGGTGTTAATTATAAACATTGGACATTATTTAAGGATAATTTTCGTTAATTGGGAGTGATTCGCAGTGAAATTCCGCGTTTTTTGGGACATTTCGGGATTAAGGGCACAGACTCCTTCGAGGCCTCCTCCGAATCGATGTAAGCGCCATTGGAAAGAATCGGGCAATCGTGAAAACACATAATTGAGAAATTCGACATTTGACGGTGTGACATCTAACGTCATTATGCAGAATAAGAAACGAAAGTGAGGTGGCATAGTTGCCAAATCACATCATTTGAGAGTTCTATCGCGGTGTTGCCGCATCTGTGACCATCTAGCAAAATGAATTTGCTCGAGCCGAGCGAGATTTTGATTCCTGGCGGACATAGAAAAGGATAGCGCGAGAGAAAGAGAAGGAGTATCATGAATGAAACAACGTAGGGCCGATCGGCGGAAATATAGTCACACGCTACGACAGATTCGATGAGACTCTGTAATACACATAACGTACGCGACTATAAAAATTATAGGAATAAAAACTATATGGCATTAATAATTTCAGGAAAGGAATGAAAAATAAAGACATGTAAATTGATCTATAATATACAATATTTATTGATTGAAATATAATCAATAAATATAAACAATGCCTCTTCTTTCTCCGCGACGTCTACATCGTCGATTACCATGACAGCCACTTCAGCCACGTGTTATTGAAATTTTTTTCATCTGAAATATAATAATGAATTTTAATATAATTGTACCTGCATATACAGGGCGTCCCAGTCTAAGTGTGACAGAATTATATTAAAATTCATTATTCATTTCTTTATTTCTTATTCTCTTCTTGAAATTATTATGTCAGGTAGTTTTCATTCCTATATGTAAGTCTTATGGTCGCGTACTTACGTTATGTGTATTATTTCATTCATTCCACCCCTACCAGCACCACGAATCCGTCGTTCTTTGATGTTTCCGAACATAGAAAAGGATAGCGCAAGAAGGATAAACAAAGAGAGAAAGACTCGCAAGCACAACTCCAATATTATGCTACTAAATGTTGATCGATTTATATTGTGTTTAGCTTCATTTTAATGAGAAAAATCTTCTCCACATGATAGTGAAATTTTTATTAACAAAAAGTACCAAATAAAAAACTTTATTCTGTGCATTAGTATGGTCACATTGACACGGGACATTTAAATGAAGGCAATAAATCCCGGTTTCAGTCCCTCTTTCGTCTTTAGCTACTGACTCTTTCTAATCAGTGTTTACTGACTAGGCAATCAAATTTGAAAAATGATTCTCCTATTCCATAACAGTTGCGGAGTGGACCGGCAATAGTTATGTACATTTATCGAGTTTTCACTGTATATGGTGCAAGTTTTATAATTCATTTTTCTGGCATACCATTTCAAGTATTCTATCTGTCATTTAAGTAATAAAAAAACATGATTATAAATATGAATAAAAAAGTTTGATGGTTGCACACATTAGTATATGTATTGTTTCATTCTCGGACCTCTTTCTCTTTCGAGCGCCCTATTCTTTTCTATGTCTGGCAGGAATCAAAATCGGCTCGAGCCTGTTGCAATTGTAACAGATGTGGCAACAGCGTGACAGAAGTCTTAATACGTTGCGGCAACTATGCCATACTTGTGGCTATATTCGCGAAGCCGTTTGTGGTGTCAAATTAGAATTTACATTTATCGACTGATTTGTGTTTTTATCGACCCCGATGATAACGTGGTCAAATATACCATCAATGCCTCTGACGGAAAATCAGTGAACTATTCTTCCGTCTATTTGACGTCTGATGCGTGCAAATCGTAAATTTCGTTTTACGTCTTCCAGAAGTAATAAATTGTGAAAAATTGAATTTCAGTGACATTGTGCTAGTTCAAGGAAGGGTGGTCTGGTGTGCTATGGGTGAAAAAACCATTAAATCGTCCAATATTTGGTAAAATGCAGCCGAACGCAGCATTCGGCAGCCATGTTGTCTGCTTACAACAGCGTCTGTCTCAATCTTACAGTTTTGAAAATACCATTTTTCTCAACGTATGGTGTTTATTAGCGTTGAAACGGACCAGACCACCCTGTGGTGAAGTCTACTCGTGGGTGCTGTACCCGCGAAAATTTCATTTCTGCAATTATGGAGACGAAAAACGAAATCTACGAAATCGAGTGTCTCTCTCACGCATGGCGTATACGTGCATGCTTTTCGTTGATTGTGTGAGTGCACGCATACAGGTCATGGCACAAGGAGTCTGTGCCCTTAATTTGGTTAACGAAAAGCATGCAAGAGCTGACAGGTTCTCAAGATGGCCGCCGTAGTTGAAGAAGGACAGACGGTTGCACGCGCGGCCAGGGCCTTGGATAGAAGAGGACAGACGATGTGAAATTAAGTCAACGGTTCGGTGACGTATTACTTTTATTCCTTTATTGCGTTTTTTATTCATTTGTTTTACGTTTATTGCGACGGTTTATTAAGTGATTTGTGTAAAAGTGCATCGATATTTTGTTATTATTAGTATTATTAATATTAATTCACTTTATTATTACTATTTGGTTGCTTGTGTTTGACTGGCACGTTACCCCGCTGTATTATTTAATTATTTCCATTTATTAACACATTCGATTATTCGATTAATCGATTGTTATATTATCCTGTTTATTCGGTGATTGTTCGCGGCATAGCCTTTTCACTTATTTTTCTATTTGTCATTTTAACGTGTTTATTCTATATACATCTATTTTATTTTATTTTCATTTTATTTTCATGTTTCGTCTTATTATTTTATTGTTTATGGTGTTCTATATCTATTTTACTCTTCCTTCGCCGTTCGCCGTTCATTATATATTTATATTTCTGTTTTGTGTTATTCTGTGTCATTTGTTTCATTTATTTATTTATTTATTTATTGAAATGCAGTGGGGTGATATGCCTTGATGATTTATGCAACTCGCGTAATATTGATTATTGCCTATTATTGTATTTCTATTTTGTTTCATTTAAGTTTATTTTACTTATTATTTATTTATTCGCAACGATATAATTGTACAATGTGCTTAATAAATCTGCGCAATCTACGCCTTGTTACGTGATTTCATTGTTCAATTCATTTATCGTTCAATTTGTTTTATTGCATTTACCGTTGTTGTTTTTCACTGTGTTTTGTGAATCTCATCAGTTAATTATTAATGGTTATTATCAGTGTATGATGTGTTTATGGTTTATGCGGTTTGCATTGCTGTTTCGTTGATTAGTTCAAGTTCATTTTCATTATCATTTCATTTTTGTCATATTTCATTTTCATTTTCTTTATTTTCATTTCATTCTATATTTGTGACGATGCAGCAGTGTAATGTGCTTAGATAAATGAATTGGACAATCCGGGTTGTGTTATTAACTGTTTTCTTTTAGTTTCAGTTTTGTTTTAGTTTTGTTACAGTTTCAGTATGATTGTTTTATGATTGTTTTAATGGTGTTGTGCGATGAGTGATTGATTGCTTTTGTGCTCTTGGTGTTGTTTGTTTTGTGTAATATTCGTTGGGTGGTGGGTGTTCATTTACTTACTTTCCTTTCCTTTACTTATAATTGTATTACATTGATGCTTTCTTGCTTCATTCACGCCTTCTTTCCTTATTTCCTTAATCTTCAATTTCTTTAATCGTTCCATTCATTCATTCATTTACTCAGTCATTTTGGTCAATTAAAGTTAGTGAATATGATTTATTTTATTTTATTCTATCTTAGTTTTGCTTTCTCTATGATGATGGGTGGTTTTGTCCATTCAAATGCGTTGATTGATTGTGCGTTTGTTATAATCTTATAATTTAAGTATCCTTATTATTTATTTACTTATATATTTATGTATTCTAGTCTATACATTGGTATAGTGTTTATTGAACTGCGTAGTTTATAACTGATCTGGTTTAATTGTCGCTTTAATTACTTTATTTTGAAACGTCATTCAATAATTAGTTCTATTCGCATTTGCATTGACATAAGCATTTATCATTCACCATTTATAATTTATAATTTATAATTTATAATTTAACTTATAATCTACCTTGCTGAGGAAATAGGGTGTTGTAGTTAATAAATTTTATGGTTATATTTTATTGAATTCATTTCTTGTATTTTGTATTCTATTTAGTATATTTCATTTGTTTTACATTATATTACATTACATTACTTTACATTCATTACATTATTTACATTATATTGGTTACTGTCTTCACTTTATACTTTATGCCTTATTATTTACCCTATAATTTACCTCATTCTTCTTTGATATCTTTAATTGATTACTTCACTGTTCAGTCGTTCATTCTTCCATTCTATCATTGTTCATTCGTTCTGATACATTCCTGCTTCTTGTTTTCGTTCACGCCTTACCTTCTTTATCTTCCTTAATCTTTAACTTTCTTAATCGTTCCATTCATTCATTCATTCATTATTCATTCACTCATTCATTCTGATCAGTTGAGGTTGGTGATTTGATTTGATTTATCTTAATTAATTTTGCTATTCTTCTGTGATGATGAGTGGTTTTGTCTATTCAAATGCTTTCATGGTGCGCGGGTTCTGTTTAATTTCACCATTTTAAATATTAGTTTAAAATACTTTACTTATTGATTGATTGATTGATTTATTCTTACACTATGCAGTAGCATAGTGTTTAACTGAATTACAGTTTACATTTGATTTGATTTATTTACGTGTTGTTTATTTCCTTATTTTGAAATGTCATGAAATAATTGGTTCTATTTACATTTGCATTGACATGATCACTTATCATCCACCATTTACCATTTAACATATAATTTACTTTGGTAAAGAAATAGAGTATTTAGTTAATAAGCTTTACGGTTATATTTTGAGTCCACTTCTTGTATTTTATATTCTACTTTATTTTATTATATATCATTTGTTTTACATTATATTATATTACATTGCATTATATTACACTGCGTTGCTTTACCCTATATTATTACATTATGCTGGTCGTGGCTTTCACTTTATACTTTACGCTTCCTATTCACTTCATTCTCTTTAATTTCTTTATTAATAACTTCACTGATAATTCGTTCATTCTTTCATTCCGTCATTGTTCATTCATTCTGAATTAATTGAATTAAAGTTACTGTTATGATTTAGTTTAATTTTATATTCATGGTGGTACAACGTGTTGTAGATTATATTAATATATTTATGGTTTCCTTTTATGCGGTTATTCTATATTCAATATACTTATATTTTATATTTAATTATTTGTGCCACGTTATCACTGTTTATCACTATTTATTTTATTTTATTGTCGCCTGTTATATCCTTGGATATTTTGATTCTTCTTTGATATTCTTTAGTTCAATTAATTCATGATGTCACTCTCTGGTATTGGTATTGTATAGTTCTTTCACAACAGGGTGACAGTGTGCTTTTTTGTAGGAATTAATATGCATGTTATTAAGTTGTGCTATTCCTGTTTATTTTATTGTGCGTTGTTACAATTATTATCTTACCTTGCTTGTTTCTTTTCTCTGAGTTGACAATCAGGCTTTCTTAATTGGTAATCTTGTTCTTGTTCCTATTCTTAACGAGTCTTCTTGCACTGTTCTTGTTTCCTGTTGACATTCCTTGTTTTGATACATTAGGGTTAGGGTTAAGGTTATATCTCTGTAAATTCTGTCACCCGACATCTCTGAAGGTGTTTGTTCTATGGTTTATATTATCCATGGTTATATTATTTTGAAATTCACTTCACTGTATCTTATTTATTTTGTTTTATATTACAGTATATTGTGCTAGTTATGTTTGCTTACACATTACACTTTACAGTTTACACTTTACATTTTCCATTTTCTATTTTTTTGATTTCTTATTTTGATTTGATTTATTTTATTTTATTTTTATTTTATTCCGTAAATTAGTATTAGTTAATACTATTTAATTGTGTGCTTGATTGGTTGTATGAGATTTGCTTGATTACATGCGTTGTTTGATTTTTATTTTTATTCTGATCTTGATTTTTGATTTTCATTTTCATTTTGATTTATTTGGTTAAGTGTCTTATGTTATTAGTTTTATTTAGCTTATTTATTTATTCGGCCTCTCTTTCCTTGGCGGTTGTTTTCCTTTATTTTCGGTACTTTTGCATAATTTGTTTTCTGCACCGCGATAATGTGCTAGCGCAGTGTGTCCGGCACTCCGCGCAGTCTGCGGGTTTTATACGGGTTGATGATAGGATAAATGAAGCCAATGCAGAGGAGTGACATAAAAATAACTAAACACTTTATTTTAATCTTATGGAGGAACTCTGCTTCCGATCTCTAATAGGCGCTTCTGTAGACTGATAAGCAAAACGAAAAGGAACGCGCTAAGGCGACGCAAAAACGCGCGAACATAGAGCATATAGAAAACATAGAAGGGAAACTCGAAATCTTAAAAGGCCATTATACATTGCCTCTATTTTAACACTCCGCCTCAATGTATAATCGCAACATAAAATTATATCAAACATAAAGTACATAGATATATATATGAAACATGAACATGGGATAAATTGATACATATATAAAACAGTCATAAAATGAGAATAGAATAAACAACTTAAATCCTTTCAATGCCTATACACGAACGTAATTTAACGAATTGATCTCCTGTGAGACTTTTAGTCAGAGCATCTGCTACTTGCCTTTGAGTATTTATGTAACGTACATCAATTTCTTTGTTTTGATACATATTTCTGACAAAATTGTATTTAATATCTACGTGTTTTAACCTACGATGTTCCCATCGACCCAGTAGATGAATTACTGATTGGTTATCCTCGTAAACTACGATGGGATCGATGCCATTTACATTAAAGTCTTCTAATAATCCTTTTAACCAAATTGCATCCGTCAATGCTGTTGCCAAGGCAACATATTCAGCTTCAGTAGACGAAAGTGTGATTCCAGTTTGTTTCCTCGTTGACCATGAAACCGTAGAACCAAAAACTTGGAGCAGGAAACCAGTAGTGGACTTGCGATCATCGTCCGTTGCCCACTTTGCATCCACGTAGACCTGAAGTGGAATTCCTGGATTCGTACCCCGTCTAAATATCAATCCATAGTCAAGAGTGCCCTTAATATATCGTAGGATTCGTTTAAGGCCCTTCCAATGAGCCATCTTAGCATTGCTTTGAAAGCGACTATAATAATTCACCGCAACACTTATGTCGGGACGAGTGTTGAGCATTAGAAACATGAGACACCCAACAAGTTCTCTGTAGGGTTTCAACTTAATTATTGTTTCTCCATTAACGTCTTCATGTTTGGCAGGGTTTACTTCCATTGGTGATTTTGAGGGGTTGCAGTCCATCATCTGGAAACGAGCTAAGAGCTGTTCCATATACGCCCTTTGGTTTAAGAACAAACCTCTCGATGTCTGCTTAATCCTTATCCCGAGGAAGCTATTCAATTCCCCAATGTCTGTCATTGTGAATTCATTCTTGAGGGCATCCACAACTCGTTGTATCTGGATTTCATCCTCACCTGCAATAATAATATCATCGACGTAAAGTAGAAGATATAGACGCCGATACCTTGACGTTCCCATATAGAGACAGTGATCTCGTTCCGATCTTTTTAGTCCCAGGCGCAGGATAAACTCGTTGAATCTGGCATTCCAAGCTCGCGGAGCCTGTTTAAGACCGTACAGGGAACGATTCAATTTACACACACGATCATCATCCCTGGTGAATCCCTGAGGTAATTTCATATATATCTCTTCTGTGATACTTCCATGAAGAAAGGCATTTTTTACGTCCAGCTGCCTAGTCTTCAGCCTGAGTTCATTTACAATTGACAGTAGAGTTCGTACAGTAGCGAGACAGGCAACGTGAGCGTAGGTCTCGTCATAATCCAATCCTCTTCTTTGCGAGCACCCCTTTACTACAAGACGAGCCTTATATTTGCTAATATTTCCGTTTTCATCTCTTTTAATTCTAAACACCCATCTGTTGTCAATGACTTTTCTTCCAGGAGGCAGTGGTACCAGGTCCCACGTCCTGTTTTCCACAAGTGATTTAATCTCTTCACTGACTGCTCGCTTCCATTTTTCCTCATCATCCCGTCCATATATATCATTGAACTGCTGTGGAACATCCTCGACAAAAGACTCTGCACATAAAGCAAGGACAGTATAATCATTTAGATACATGGGCTTACTCTTTTCTCGTGTGCTTTTCCTTAAATTTTTAGTGTTATCTTCTGGCACTGGCTTTCCTTGATCCCTTTCCTCCTCCTCAGCATCGTAGTAATCAAGTCCTTCATCACTTAGTACCTCTTGTTCTCCGCCTGAATTGGAGACTTCCTGAGTTTGCGCTTCTTCTTCTGTATGCTCCGAGTTACTATAAAAGTCCTCAGTTTCAAAGGTGAATTTTGATTCGTCAAAAACAACATCATGACCCAGTATTATTTTGTTATCTTCTGGACACCACAGTCGATATCCGTTTGCACAGTAGCCCACCATTTTGCAGCGTTTGGAGCGAGATTCGAATTTTCCATTTACCAGTTCCTTAGGGATGTGAAGATATGCGATACAGCCAAAAACCCTTAGCTTTTGGAGGTTAGGTTTTTCTCCGTACCAGAGTTCAGCTGGCACCCTATCTTTCAAAGCATTAGTTGGACATCGATTGATTAAATAAACAGCTGCCAAGACAGCTTCAGACCAGAAAACCTTACTCATCTTTGAGTAGAGAATCATGCAGCGTGCCTTCTCTATTATCGTCCTATTCATCCTCTCCGCAACTCCATTCTGTTGCGGTGTGTAGCGGATTGTGAACTCAAATTGGATTCCACAGTCTTCAAAATATTGACGAGTTTCATTGGAGATATATTCTCTTCCGTTATCGCATCTAAACCTACTTATTTTTAGATTGAAACGAGCCTGCGCCATGGACTGAAACACTTTAAAACATCTAAGTACTTCCGATTTAGCCTTTAACGTGTATGCTACAGTAAAATGCGTAAAGTCATCTATAAAAGTGAGCAAATATCTTTTTTTGTCAAAGGATGTGACATCTATTGGACCGCACAGATCACTATGAACCAGCTCAAGAGGACGCTTGGCTCTGATACGTTCAGTTCGGTGGGGCAGTTTATTGTGAATCCGGCCGTTCGAAGACAAGCGCGGATATGCCACCTCACCCGATCGGGTATATGCAACTTAACTATCCACTCCCCAGCAGCCACCACCACCCAGGTATCGGCGATTGGAAGAATTGTCAAACTCATATTTTTCAAATCATCGTTATCGGGTACGGAAGATCCAACACTTGACTCTTTTGTCGGCGTAAGGAATTTTGCTATAGGACGCGTCTACTTTATCAAGCTTACCTGAGTGGTATAATTCACCCACCCAGGCGCTTAACGTCCACATCTTTTACCAACAGCACGCGGTAACCCATCCTTCTGGGTGACCGCGTCCACTTGGCTTGACTTCGGTGATCGGACGGGTACCGGTATGTCCCAAGTGGCTAAGGCCGTTGGTAGTTCGGTGGGGCAGACGGGTCTGCTTACCCTCCACACAGGTTCCGCAGAGTTCTGATGAAGTTCCAAATTCCTTCACCTCTATTCCATTTGCCATGTTGGCCAGTTTCCTTAGCCCTGAGCTGCTCGGATGTCCAAGACGATGATGCCACAGTTGCACTGTGTCAGCAGCTCTGCAAATGTTCACAACTTCCGTTAAACTTTCAACAAAGAGTTCATAAAGTTTGTCTCTGCGATGCGCGATCGCGGCAACACTATTGTCTTTCGCGATGATTGCTTTACCGTCTTTAAATGTTATTGAAAAACCATTCATCTCAAGCTTACGGACTGAGAGAAGGTTGCACTCAAGTCCAGACACTGACAAAATTCCCGTCATAACAATGTCATGAACTTTATTGTTCACTCGCGTGCGCACTCGTAAATCACCTATTTCATCCGCAGTCAGAACGTGGCCCGATTTAGCAACACGTATACTTATTGGTGTCTCTAATTTTCGCATATTAATTAACTTTGTCCCCTTAGTTGCCAAGTGTTCAGTGGATCCGGAATCCAAAATCCAATTTATATTTGACGCATCACTTCCGCTTCCGTTTGCGAAGAACATGATAGCGGTTTGGTCATTTGCACTGTTCTCATCAAGCGCGGCATTCGCTGTTTCCGAATTTTTACTTTCGTACTTTAATTTACGACACTCCGACCGTTTATGTCCGGTTATACCACAATAATGGCATTTATAGTCAAAATGAGTGCGATACGTTCCGTTTCCGGCATTTGATCCGTTTGATTTCGCGTTTCGATTATTGTTCATGTTCCGGTTTCCATCCGAGTTCGCGTTCCGATTTTTACTAAAGCTTGCGTTCCGATTTCCGTTAAAGCTCGCGTTCCGATTTCCGTTAGAACTCGCGTTCCGATTACCGCGACGCTTATTTGTCGTGGCTGTAAATGCCGTCGATGAATTCCCGCACACTGTACTGCCGTTATTACCACCGCGTTTAGCCTCTTCATCCAGCAGCCTTGTTTTTACGAAACTGAAAGTCCACTGTCCACTCGACATCGTCTCCAAGGCGGTAACGACCATGTCGTACTCTTCCGGCATCGTCAATAACAAATGACACACGATGTCCGTTTCTTCCAGCGTGGCTCCCGTGGATTTCAATTCTCGAACTAGCTTATCAAACTTCAAGAAATGGGACGCCATAGATTCCGCCGGTACATACCTCATGGTTAAAAGCATTTTTCTGAGGCGCAATTGACTGGAAACCCCTGTGCGCTCAAAGCTATCGGAGAGAGCCTTCCACATATCATATGCCGTATCTTTTTCCTTAACGTATTCTAGATGACTGTCCGAGATACGCTGAGTTGTAAGCGATTTGCACTTTTTATCATTTTTGTTTAACGTAATAGTTCGAACGGCCTTGTTCTCCGCCGGCAATCCTGCGATTATTGTATCGAGTTTTGTACCAACCAGGTCGAAGAGATCGTGTTCCTCCAGTAGGATCTGCATGCGAAATTTCCAGTTGCTGTAGTTAGTTCCATCGAATAGTGGTACTTTATATTTTTCGTCGTCCGCCATTGCTTGTTGCATTCTACGCACGTGGCGTTCCTTGAACTTTCCTATTCGACTCCACACACTTTATTCCGCGATTAAATTCCTCCTTATCTACAACACGCTTCTGGGCCCATAATCTGATGATAGGATAAATGAAGCCAATGCAGAGGAGTGACATAAAAATAACTAAACACTTTATTTTAATCTTATGGAGGAACTCTGCTTCCGATCTCTAATAGGCGCTTCTGTAGACTGATAAGCAAAACGAAAAGGAACGCGCTAAGGCGACGCAAAAACGCGCGAACATAGAGCATACAGAAAACATAGAAGGGAAACTCGAAATCTTAAAAGGCCATTATACATTGCCTCTATTTTAACACGGGTTGATTTATTTCATAATTGTTATTAATCTAGCTTTATGGTTGGTTCACTTTCTTTTATAGTTTGTATTCATATTTATGTTTATATTTATATTCATATGCATATTCATATTTATATTCATATATTTTATTTCATTTTATCTACAAACATAAATGATTTATATAATAAATGATAATCGTAGCTCTGATTTACTTATTAATAAATTTATTCTTACTTTGGTCCATCTTAAGGGGGTAGACACGGGTAATGCAGCGAGGTGACATTACCGGCAAAAATGGGCCTAAAAAGGGGTTTACGGGAATACACTTTTCGTCCTTATATGAGAAGATTTGGGGCTGGGTGAGGGCTCATTCGAAAGAGGAAGGTCCAATGCAGGGCGGTCTGGTCATAAGGTCCACCTTAAGGGGGTAGGCACAGTACGTGACGTCACCGATTCGGGACGTCGGTATTACAGTAGTTTTTTCGTTGGGCCTGGTGGAGCCACTTGCGTGTTTTGTTACGAACTTGAAAGGTTTAATTCTCAGCTAGCGTGCGCGCAACACGATCTAGGAAGGCAACAGCGCCTCAAGTATTTTTACAAACACATTCAAACGCTCATCTCGCCAGAGGCATGGCCACGATACGCCTGAAGAACGAAAGCGAAACATTGGCGCGCGTTTAGAGTGAGATGTACGGTGATCATGCTATCTTTCTTTCAACCCAAATGATAGAATTGTCACGCTCCGATAAATTCTGACTGACCAAACGCGTGGATTTTACATAGCACACCGTAGCACTCCTCGCTGCTGAAAAATATATGCTTGCTCCGAAGGAACGGGCAATCTTAGAATTATTTTTAGAAGAAGTTATTAACTTTTTTAAATAAATGTTTTTTAATTAATAAAAGTATACAGGATACGTCATGGTATGATAATGTATATTTTTCTGTGATTTCATTTTCTTCGTGAATGCAACGATGCACTCAAAAAATGCAAATCCACTTTTTATTTAAATGGATTGCATTTTTTTTTACTTGTGTCAACTCCTTGAAATATTCTGCATAAAAAAGTACTATGGTACTATTAGAACTAATAAATGGAGGGACCTCGCGTCTATACAGTAAAAGTTGAATATGTGCAACAATTCATATATGTATTCAGCCGAGGTGTCGAATCTCGGATTATATGCGATGGCCAGCCAAGCGTTAACGTAGAAAGGGACAGACAGTGGAGGAGAGAGCGAGAGGTCCAATGATCAAAGGAAAGAGCCGAAACATATCGGTGTGACTAATACTAATTCAATTATAAAACTTTTTTATTTTTGACTTTTTTTAAATGAAATTTTTACTAGCGCATTGGTGAAATTTTTCTGATTAAAATGATACCAAACACGATATAGTTTGAATGAGGCGAGGTTTGTTATGGGGCGCTGTGAAAAATCCAGGCGGACGGCAGTCAAATCTTACAATTAGAGAAAAGGGACAATCTCAACATGCAGAATGAGAGAAGGACAGCATGACTGTAGTGCGTCTCACTCAGCGTTCGGGCGATGTTGCCTTTTTCGCTTGCCTTCGCAGCACAGTTCGAGTGACGTAATCAAGCTGACGCTTGATTCTGGCTACGATTCCAGATCGGCAGCCTTTCTACTTAGACGCCACCTTATAACTACTATCTGAACTAAATTTGTCACGTAACTTGCTCTGTAGTATCCAGATAATGGCGGAATTCGTCTTTGGGAATGCTTTTACGGGAATACACTTTTCGTCCTTATATGAGAAGATTTTGATCTAAATAAGGGTTCATTCGAAAGAGGAAGGTTCAATGCAGCGCGGTCTGGTCACCGTTTGAGTCACAGAACTGTTTTAGTGACCTAAAAAATACTTGGAATCTGCGGATGTATTTTGTCGATTTTTCCTCTACTTTAGACACTCATATTATTAAATATCGACACAATCTCGTTGAACCATGACCAGACCGCGCTGCATTGGACCTTCCTCTTTCGAATGTGCCCTCACCCAGCCCCAAATCTTCTCATATAAGGACGAAAAGTGTATTCCCGTAAACCCCTTTTTAGGCCCATTTTTGCCGGTAATGTCACCTCGCTGCATTACCCGTGTCTACCCCCTTAAGTTTTATTTTTGACTTTCAGTATAATTACCTTTACCTTTTCGCGAATAGCGTTGTATATCAGACTTATCTTGATGGTAAGTCTGATGGTAAGTATGGTTTCCTAGGATTGCGCGGCTGCACGATGGACAGTTCTACAGTCGGTAACTGTTTAACGGGTAACTGGCGCGCGGTAGGTAACTGCTGCGCGGCAGATAATTGGTCTGTGGATAACCGTTACGGAGTGAGCGGCCGAATATTATGGGATCCGGAAAATTCATCGCCCGCAATTCATCGCCAGCAATTCACCGCCGCGTCAATTCATCGCATCCGCAGTTCACTGCCGAGATGTGTTTGGTCAAATCATAAAATCTTATTTTTTATTTAAGCATATTTTTGGAGTTCTATGAATGGCTATAGTTCCGAATGTCCCTGGTCACTGATCTACATGAAATTTAGAAATCGGGTTTCCGTATGTATAGGGTCTCCCTTATAAAATTCATTTTCAAGAAATTTTGTTTAATTCTTTAATTAAACAAATTTGATTTATATTAAAGATTTCTAGTTAGGTTAGGTTAGGGTTAGGTTAGGTAATCTACCTATTAAATTACATATTTCCATACATGTATTTTTTCATTTCCATACTATGTATTTCTTCATAGTTCATAGAATTCCAAGAATATAGTAATCATAATTTAAGGCAAAAACTTAAATAAAAGAAGACTTTTTATGATTTGACCAAACACATCTTATTGCTTATAGGCGGTAAGATATGCTAGCGATCATTTTTATGCTATAAATTGCTTATACAATAAAATAACGCGGCGGTAAACTGCCAGCGATTAATTGCTGGCGGTGAATTGCGGACGCGGAGAATTGCTGGCGGTGAATTGCGGGCGGTGAATTTTCATAGACTCGAATATTATATGGTAGGTTGAATATTGCGGTTGGTAATATCTTTGGTGCTGAGGTTGGTTACCGACTAGGGATAGCTTTATAGCTTGTTGCGCGTGGATTTCAGGTGTCTAGGGATTTTCGGATGTATGCTACGTGGGTAAGGTGGCCGTGGAGCGCTAAAGCACTCTGCTCGCGGCGCGAGTTTTAATAAAGTACACTTTATTTTTAAGGAAGAATAATAGTTTTGTATTTCTTTATTTCACGAAGTGTATCTAGACGGGTTGAAGCTTTGAATCGTTCTGAGCTTGGCGGTGAAGATCCTCGATCGAAGTTGGCTGCCATCCCCTCCTCGCTGGATCCTAAATCCTCCCTCAGGATCATCCCTGGTCCAATGGTGGTGGGGCCCATCCCTGTCCGGAGGCGGTCCCTCTCCCTGGCTTCGGTCCACCCTTGGGCGAGCGGATGATGGTGGTGCTCCGCCAAGACTCGAGAACAATTCTGTGCACACGTGCTAAGAGAAAGCGTGGGATCCAGAGAAAACGTAAGATAACAAAAGGTCTCGCGCTAGCGAGCCAAGGCAACCCTTAAGAGAATTTACGACCCTCTGTAAATAAACAGGATGTCGAAGAGACTTCGACAGTTTCAAGAACCAACATGATTTTTGTTACGAGTAACGAATTAGATACAGCCCGCAATAAATTAGCTCTTTAGAAATTTCAAGTGTGATAGTCTTATTTCTCCGGATTTCCAACTCTCTCCCAGCACGATCACCCGTGTTGAGAGTTTTACAATATCTTATCTATTATTTGTACATTCCTTTGAATTTTTGCTCCTAAGTTATGAGCATTGATATAACATAATGCAGACATGCTGCAGTCATACTCTTATGGCATTGTCGCCATATTACATTTCGTTCAGCGCTAGTGATTACAAGCTTGCGGCTAAATTCACATGATATCACACACATACATGGTGTCCCACCACATCTGTTATAAAGCTATAACTCCAAAACTATCGGCCGTAGCCAAAATTGTAAATATGGAAATTGCATGGTAAAATAGGGTGCATGTTTCAGCGTGAAGGAATTTTTGTTAACTTTGTTATTTTACGAGATATGATGGTCAAGTTTCGTTTTTCAAATGGAACCATATATTTTGTTTTGATCTATTTGATAGTACTTTTCAAACCGAAGTCACTGACCTGTCATGTATACACCCGATTTTAATTAGTTTGCAAGATAAAACGTTTACAAATTTCCCGATTTTCAGTAGATACGTTTCGGTTTGAGTGGCAAGTCGTAAAAGTGGCCCTATTGTAGCGGTCAGTGCCTCAGCGGGGGTCTACGCTAGGAACGGCAGACCCAAAGAATAAGAAACCGCAACAATAGGGCCGCTTTTACGACTTGCCACTCAAACCGAAACGTATCTACTGAAAATCGGGAAATTTGTAAACGGTATATCTTGAAAACTAATTAAAATCGGGTGTATACATTAAAGCTTAATGAATTCGTCTTGAAAAGCACTATCACATGATGTGAAAAAAAATATATAGTTCCATTTAAAAAACGAAACTTGACCATCATATCTTTTAAACTAACAATGTAAATAAATTTTCGTTCACGCCAAAACATGGGCCCTATTTTACCATGCAATTTCCATATTTACAATTTGGCTGCGGCCGATAGTTTTGGAGTTATAGCTTTATAACAGATGTGGTGGGATACCCTGTATGTACATACAAGCGAGGTTCGCAACAAGCTTTACGGCTTATCTTCGGGCAGTATTGCGTGATTTACTTATTACGATGCGTTTTGCTATCGTTACCTTTCGTAGGCGCCTTACTTCTGGTTTTCATCGCGATGATTTATTGAAGTTTGTTGAAGTATTTTCGCTTTTCGCTTTTGAACGTTTATATATTCTGTTGTAACGTGAAACGTTATCACGTGAATATGTCTAGAATGGTATGGCGACATTGACATGGGAATATTTATCGAATAGACTATTGTATCGATATGTCTCGAATGTTCTTCGAGGACCTTTTGTATCGATGGCTATAAATTAAGAGCGGAGTTTAAACCATCTGCGTGTACGCTCGTATTATAAAATATACAAAAGCCTAAATTGTAAACCCCTCGACATGGGTGATCGAGCTGAGAGAAGGCCGGAAATCCAGAGAATGGAATAGTTTCACTTAGTAAATTCCTAAAAGACTAATTTATGATAGACCATAGCTAATTCGTTGTTTTCGACCAAGTCACGAACGGTCCTTAAAAGTAACGAAGTCTTTTCGATATCCTGTCTTTTCATGCACTCTAAGAGGGTCGTAAATTTTCCTCAAGAGCTGCCTTTGGCAAGTACAAGGTCTTGTCTTTTCCTATTTTCTCTGGGTCCCACGCTTTCTCGTAGCACATGTGCGCTGCAACGTTCTAGCGTCTTGGCGGAGCGCCTACACTTCCACGCGCCTGAGGGTGGACCACAGCCAGGAGAAGGGGCCCACGCGAGACGGGGTGGACTCCTCCACCATTGGACGAGGGATGATCCTGAGGGAGGATCCAGGATCCACGAAGGAAGGGGCATCGACGGACAACGCGCGAAGATCTCCTCCGCCAAGCGCAGAACGGGCAGAATGATTTTGTCGCTTGACTTGGACAAGTTGTTCTCACGCTAAATTCTGAGGCATCTTAAAACATTAACTTGAAACAGTTTAAATAAAATAGTAGAAATTCAAATCATAAACTGTTGTGAATCAGAGTTATTTTGTTTTATTCTCGCGCCTTGCGAGCGGAGCGCCTCCGCGCTCCACGAATCACTTACCTGCGCCTAAATCCCCTTTGAATTCCCTATATACCGCGAACGGACACGCAACACTGTATAATTAATTGATTAATTTGATGGTTTGTTGGTTAATTTGATGGTCGATAATCATTATGGTATGAACTAGGGAATTTTATGAACACTAGGTATCTATATTCTGTTGCGAACCTCGCTTGTATGTATGTGTGTGATATCATGTGAATTTAGCCGCAAGCTTGTAATCACTAGCGCTGAATGAAATGTAATATGGCGACAATGCCATAAGAGTATGACTGCAGCATGTCTGCATTATGTTATATCAATGCTCATAACTTAGGAGCCAAAATTCAAAGGAATGTACAAATAATAGATAAGATATTGTAAAACTCTCAACACGGGTGATCGTGCTGGGAGAGAGTTGGAAATCCGGAGAAATAAGACTATCACACTTGAAATTTCTAAAGAGCTAATTTATTGCGGGCTGTATCTAATTCGTTACTCGTAACAAAAATCATGTTGGTTCTTGAAACTGTCGAAGTCTCTTCGACATCCTGTTTATTTACAGAGGGTCGTAAATTCTCTTAAGGGTTGCCTTGGCTCGCTAGCGCGAGACCTTTTGTTATCTTACGTTTTCTCTGGATCCCACGCTTTCTCTTAGCACGTGTGCACAGAATCGTTCTCGAGTCTTGGCGGAGCACCACCATCTTCCGCTCGCCCAAGGGTGGACCGAAGCCAGGGAGAGGGACCGCCTCCGGACAGGGATGGGCCCCACCACCATTGGACCAGGGATGATCCTGAGGGAGGATTCAGGATCCAGCGAGGAGGGGATGGCAGCCAACATCGATCGAGGATCTTCACCGCCAAGCTCAGAACGATTCAAAGCTTCAACCCGACTTGAGTCAAATTGAATAAAATACAAACTATTAATTTTTACCTTAAAAATAAAGTGTACTTTATTAAAACCCGCGCCGCGAGCAGAGTGCTTTAGCGCTCCACGGTCACCTTACCCATGTTGCGAACCTCGCTTGTATGTATGTGTGTGATATCATGTGAATTTAGCCGCAAGCTTGTAATCACTAGCGCTGAATGAAATGTAATATGGCGACGATGCCATAAGAGTATGACTGCAGCATGTCTGCATTATGTTATATCAATGCTCATAAATTAGGAGCCAAAATTCAAAGGAATGTACAAACAATAGATAAGATATTGTAAAACTCTCAACACGGGTGATCGTGCTGGGAGAGAGTTGGACATCCTGAGAAATAAGACTATCACACTTGAAATTTCTAAAGAGCTAATTTATTGCGGGCTGTATCTAATTCGTTACTCGTAACAAAAATCATGTTGGTTCTTGAAACTGTCGAAGTCTCTTCGACATCCTGTTTATTTACAGAGGGTCGTAAATTCTCTTAAGGGTTGCCTTGGCTCGCTAGCGCGAGACCTTTTGTTGTCTTACGTTTTCTCTGGATCCCACGCTTTCTCTTAGCACGTGTGCACAGAATCGTTCTCGAGTCTTGGCGGAGCACCACCATCTTCCGCTCGCCCAAGGGTGGACCGAAGCCAGGGAGAGGGACCGCCTCCGGACAGGGATGGGCCCCACCACCATTGGACCAGGGATGATCCTGAGGGAGGATTCAGGATCCAGCGAGGAGGGGATGGCAGCCAACATCGATCGAGGATCTTCACCGCCAAGCTCAGAACGATTCAAAGCTTCAACCCGTTTGCATACATTCTTCATAAAAAGATAAAGTCTGAATAATAAAGGAATAAAAACTATTATTTTACCTTTAAAAATAAAGTGTACTTTATTAAAACTCGCGCCGCGAGCAGAGTGCTTTAGCGCTCCACGGGCACCTTACCCACGTAACATTTATACAAAAATCCCTAGACACCTGAAATCCACGCGCAACAAATTGGTGACAGCGGTGGGATGTTTAAAAAAAAAAGGGATTATTCAAAAAGGGATAAACTTTTAAAGGTGATAAATTTAAAACGGCATAATTTTAAAAAAGTGTATTCAGTGTAATAACTGTAAATAACGCAAAACAAAACAAAGTGATTGTGTTAGACTTGTGTACGCTTTAATAACTTTGCCGGCTCGCGGGCGTGTGTTAAATAAATAACTGAACGTTTTACGAACTGCTTCATTGAGCTTTTATAATATAAGTGAACATTGTTAACATTAGTGCAACTTCTTCCTCTTGAGTTTTGGCACGGTTTCCTCAAGAGCGTAGGGTGAATACCGGAGACAGGTGATTTCGGCTGCCGTGCAAGCCATCCACCGAAATCACATGCACCTCGTTCACATCATCATTGGACCTCTCTTCGACTTGGAAACAGAGATCATCATCAAATCGCAGAACCAGAGGATCTCCCCGTGATTCAAGGCCAACCGAGATAACGGATTACCGACGGACGGAATTTGGTGTTTGAAAATAGAAAACTCGTTAAGTGAAACCTAAACGTGATTTATTGCGAAGCGTTAGCCGATCGCCTTACCAAACTGTAAGTCTATCTTATAAGTAATTGGACTATAGAGTATTATTTTTATAATTACCGTTAGAAATAATTTGACAAAATGCCGCCGTATAAGTTAAAGTATATGCGCGCCAAAAGGAGTCGCAAAATCGGCCTGCGGGAAAATACATTTTTGGTAGAGGAATTAAACATAGATTCATCAAATGCAGAACTTTCTTCATCTTCCGGGGCATCTTCTACCGATCTGCAATCGAAAGAATTAGGATTAGTTCCAATTCGACAGTTATCCCAGGGGATTGATACAGTTATGACGGATAATATTTCTATCCCCTTTAATAGCACAGAAATTGATGTACCTTTGTCCTCGACTACGTTTGCTGCTGCTGTTTCTAAAAATACTCCAACCTCTATAGAGTCATCTAGTATGCTTCCAGCGTCATATCTTCGTCTCTCTTTAGTGAAGGATTTGATACCTCAGTTTGATGGAAAATCTTGTTCTCTGACTGAATTTATTAAGGAGTGTCAACTGATTAGTTCCAAAGTAAAGCCTGAGGATAGAGCCGGTCTTCTGTTTTTAATTCGTGGTAAAATCGAGGGGCATGCAAAATTAGTACTTTCAAATCGCCGGGAACCAAGTACATTAGATGAGTTAATTGGATTACTTAAAAGGGCATACGTGCGTACGTTTAACATGCATAGTATCAACGAGGAATTTACGGGATTGAAACAGGGAACTAATGATTCGGTAGAGGTTTTCGGATCGCGAGTAAGTAAAATATTAAATACCGGAATAGAAGTAGCAAAGGACACATACAATTCTGAACAGTTAAGCGGTGTTGTTGATTTATTGAATAATACGGCTATAGCCACATTTATTAATGGCCTTCGGAACGGAATGTTAAGAATAATGCTTAAAAATAAAAACAGTCAAGAAATACCAGATCTTGAAGCTGTTATCGACATTGCACGTAGATTAGAATCAGTAACGGTCGAAGGGTCAAGATTGTCCCTATCTTCGTAGCCTCTTATCGGAAACGCGAACGTTTGTAAGGTAGATTTCGCTGAATGCCGATGCGTTGTTCCGCAATCCTCTAAACCTTTCTCAAATGAAACAAATGTCCTCTTGTCCGAATAACGCTCACTTACCAAATTAAATTGAAACAGACGACACAGACGCCTCTCCTTTTTGGGGGTTGCGGGAGGATGTCGTAGGCGCCAACGATTTGCCTCCCGTAAACTCTGGAAAGGTTGAGAAATTGACGATTCTGACATTAGTTCTGTTGACAGCGACGCATATTTAACAGCAGACGAAGCGGAAATGTCGCTCTCCTTAGAGACAGAAGTGTCTAGAAAGAATGAAACCCCTTTTGATGCCGCTAGTGGATTTAGGAAAGATGGTTTGGATAAAGAAAGGACTCCGTTACGTGGTTCGGCACCGGCAGGTACTCTTATCGAGAATCGGATAGGCGATACAAAAGCACCCCGCTCGGGAGTCGGTCGGAATGTCGTCAACAATTCTATATTCTATTCTATATTCTTTATGGTTTATGGTCGCGCTCTTTACCTTTACTTTTACTTCGTCCGGTTTCCTATCTTAGTTGACATGGTCATCTGTCATCGGTGATGTGATGCGATATGAAGTGTTAAGTGATAAGTGTCAATTTTCTAATTTCGATGTGCGGATGTGATTGCTGTGACAGTGCGTGTTCCAATGTGCTACACTGAGATGCATTGCAGTGTATTTGCTAATGTGGTGCCATTTGCTTAGTTTTGTGCATTTATATTATACTATATTATATTATGTTATGTTATATAATTATATTTGCATTATTGTATTATTATATCATGATCATATTTATATTTATATTTATATTTATATTTATGTTTATATGCTTATTACGTTCAATCTACAACCCACGTTCAATTTGCGTTCAATCTATGACCAGTTTGGGTATTGAATGTATTATATAGTATATTATATTATATTATTATTTCAGACTTTAGTTATATTAGGCTATACTCAGTCAGCATTCTGCGCTAAATTGTATTGTATTGTATTATATAGCTTCTTATCTCCTACTATATTATTATAATTGAGTAAGTAAATGTACAGGGTGATTAACGGTGGCATATGGCATATTGAATTGCATTGAATTAAATGACTTGATTCTGATTATTAATATGTGCTTGTTTTATTCACCGTACCTGCTGTGATCATATCTTTGATTATATTATCTGTCTTCGTTTAATGGGTCTTATATTATATTATGGAATTTAGTAGAGTTTATCTGGATTGGATGGTTTAATGAGTTCATATTGTGTGCATATGCTGCGTTTATAATCCTCTTATATATTTTAAGGATGGGTTTGATTTTGGTTTGGTTTCTTGGTTCCCTAGTTCTTAGTTTCTTAGTCTCTCTTCTAGTATCATACATTGTTTCTAAGCTTTCGGGGTGGTTTGGGTTCCTAGGCATTGTCAATTAATTGTAAACTAAGATGTAAGATGTATTATATATCTTTAGCACTCTGAGATATGAGTGACGTTGACTTTGGTTTATTGGTGTATTGTTCGCTGCTCACTATTCTTATTTTTATTCCTATATTCTTATTCTTGGTCATTCTGACATGTTTCAGGGACTTCTTTCTCCAATTGTGTATTCATGTCTCACGTTCCATGCTTCTATAATATCATTCACTGCTCATTTTGTAGCTCTTCGTACCCCTTCAGGATAATGTAACGTTTTGCATATTATGACTAACGCAATTCTAATGCAGCTGTGACGGTTGGTGGATCTGTGAATTTTGAATAATAGTTACGGTACTTTATGCAATCTTTTGTACATTGATTTATCCTATCTTAACTGCAATTCTGGTTCTGGTTTTGATTTGGAAAGTGTTAGTTCAGTATTGGTTAATATGGTGGGTGCTCAGGGAAGCATACGCTGCAGCAGTCTTTCTGGCATGATACAATGTCTTTATTGTTTTCTATACATACATATATGCATCACGGTCCCTTAAATTCTTTGAAATTCTTGATTTCCTGGACCATGGATCTCATTTGAATTTCTTATAACAATGCCTGGTTTGGTTTTAGTACTCATATGTCTTCTCTTTAATCAGAATTAAAAGGGGTTTTAATGGAACTGTATCATTTAAATTGACTATAATATAAGGAGTTTCATTAACTATCTACATTAGTATACTTTATTAATTACATTTATTGTAAATTAATTAATTTACTTTATTAATTACTGATTACATTTGGCGTGTTTTGTTACATATTATATATATACACATGTTCATAATAATTTTGACCTATTTTCTTCACATTAGAGATTAGTTCTCATTTACTTCCATATTATGGTTCTGTAATAATCAGGGGTCTGTGGCGATTATTATTTGATTAACTTTGTTCATCATACGTTGTATTACATTGACCTACTTGTATTTGTGTTAGTATTAATGTTGATATCATACTTATCTAAGCGGTATGATAGTTCAGTAACAGTTTACGCAATTTATAACTATTTGATTTGATTTGACTTGTTTTAATGTTTTATGCTGCTTCCTAATTAACGTTCCACGTTGCTCCTCATATTGTGTCAGGGGGGTAATTTCTTCTCCTGTTAATCGTTACGTTTTGCCTCTACTTCTATTGGCTGGCGTAGGGTTTTCTGCAAATAGATTAATATTATGATTTACGGTTTAATATTAATATCATGGTACTTGTGCGTAACGCCCCTTTCCTTGAGGTAAATCTGCAAATATCTCGGAAACGGTGCGAGCTATGGCAAAATGTTAAGAGACCTTTTAGTTCTATCTTTTTCTATTATGTTCATTATATTCATCATCATTGATGTTATAGGATATATATTGCTACTTATCTTTATTTATTGATGATTTGCTAACGATAATTAATAATTTAATAATTCATTTATTGTTCATTGCTTGCATGTGATGATTTGATTGTTTCTCCACCATCTTTGCTTATTAATCAAGTTTGAGGTCGCGGTTGTGGGTAATGTTCCTGCAAGCAAGTTTAAGCAATGTCAATAATTTCAAATAATAGTTTCAATTAGTAGTGTTACATTATGCTCACCATCTATTTCTTCTTTCTGCTTTTATTCCCAGCCGATCTTCCCTTTTGAAGATGTGGTACTTTTCCCATTTCCCATTAATTGATATGATAGGAATATATTATGTATT
The DNA here is from genome assembly GCF_907164935.1 of Osmia bicornis bicornis. Taxonomy (NCBI): domain Eukaryota; kingdom Metazoa; phylum Arthropoda; class Insecta; order Hymenoptera; family Megachilidae; genus Osmia; species Osmia bicornis. Next base: position 11,926,006 of record NC_060218.1, read on the forward strand.
TTATACGATGTTTGGCGTTAGCGCCACTGATTGGCCTGCTCAATTTTATGTTGCTCGTCCTCTAAGTACATCTGTTCATTGCAGGGTTGCTTGGTTACACGTGGCACAGTCTAGTAGTTTAAATAAGTATAATCATAATCTTAATAGACTTGAATATACATTATCCTGGTTATCTTGGCTATCTGGGCCTCGCAGGAGGGATTCTCAGCTTCGCTGGCTCGAGCACTTCATATAAGCTCTCAGTTCAGTTCTTATTATCTGTAATTCTTCTTTCAGTCACCTTGATAGTTTTAATAGATGATTATGAGGAATTCCCTGTCGCACTTGCATTTATTTATTATGCTATACATATATAGTGTACCTTTCTTTTGTGGTGATCTTGTTTCTTCATTTTGTGGTGATGCGTACCCACTTCGCATTAGAATCCGCTGTCTCTGGTTATACTTTATACTTTACCTATCACTTTTGACAATAATTATTGTCATTCTGTTTTACTTCTTCTCTCTTCTCTCATGACTGGCATTTGCTATCTGCTATTGTCTGACGTCTTTACTCTACCTTTTACATCCTTGGTTCATTTTCATTTCAATTGTATAGTCCGTTTGAATTTTATTTTGAATGATGTGTTTAAATTGTGTGCCAGTGTTAAATATTAAACACTCTTTACTATTCATCTCTTGCTGCTTGGTTGCTTGGCTGTATGTTTGACGTTTGAGGTTTTGAGGTTTTGTTGGTTAATTGATTTGATTTGCTTGCTTATGTCGAGTCCACATATGCTCGTTTGCTTGTTCGCCTACCATGCTTCTTATGTTTAGACCACATGTTCGCATGTTCATTATTGTTTCGTTCTTTTATTTAACTTTTCATTAACTGTTCTGTTGCATTAGATGCATGCATATTATACGCTGATTTTTGTTGAATTTTGTGATCTAGTTACGTTTAATTACGTTTAATTATGTTCATTATGTTCATTATAGTTATTATGTTTATCATTTTATCATTATTTACTGTTCGTTTATGAGTTCTATTCATTGGCTTATTGATTCACTGATTCATTCATTCATTCATTCACTTATTATTGTTGCATTTTGGGGTATTCGATGCGCTATGCTTGTCACGAGCGTTTGTGTGTGTGTGTGTATGAAGTATGTGAGGGACAAGTCATCGAGGGTAGCAGCCTAACAAGACACGGCACGGTCTACCGTGGAAATATGGGGTCCCGGGCCATGACCGTGCTGAAGAAAAATGGCCTGTCTTGGTAAGTTTTGGGACAGGTGGGCGTGATGACATCTAGGATAAGCCACATCATCATTATCAACCAACCATGGTGGACGAAGATGGACACGGTCAGCCGTGGAGATACGATGTCCCGGTTCCTGGCCATGTCGAAGAGCAAGCTCCTGCCCTGGCAGGTGAACACATGGCGCGACCACCCGGAATGGGCTTACTTCGGTTCCTGGTCGTGGCCGAAGAAAAATCCTGTGCCTTACCGTACAGGTTGAAAATGTCCTACCGCTGGATCGGAGGTGCAACGGCGTGGATCCGCAGATGCCCCATGTGCCTAGCGCATGGCGTTTTTGCGGGAGGCCGCAATAACGCGAAATGCGTTGAAGTGCCGAAGCGTCGTTGTGGTTATACGCTGGTATTCCTTTATGAATTCTAACGAGTGAAAAGGTGCCGGCGGCCCACGTTAGGGGAGAGGTTTTAGTGGGTAGTATGTCCAGCCTCGGAAGTGCCCACTCTGGGCTGCCCGTCTAGGTCGCCCAGGTCGTTTAGATGGTTCTTCTACTAATATTATGATATACGGGTTCTGCCGATTAAATCGTTAAAGCGCACTTTGAACTACCTTGCGAGTGATATAGGATACAGGACGGGGGTGCAATGATCTGAATACACGTGTACAGATATTCAAATGTATATATTCTGGTTCTCTTATTACCTACCTTTCGTTGTTTTCGGGTGTAGCTCGTATATCCTCGTATCACACTCGTTGGCCACTCACACTTTAGGTCTCGCCTTTCGCTTACTGTCGCGGACCGAATACACTAGACTCGCGGCGCGTAGCTACGACTCGACCTAGGAAGATACAAGCGGTTAGTGGTGTCCTGCACAGCACACGGCTGCATTCCTGGAGCTTGTCCAATTATGGGTCTGGTATCTCAGACCACGGTGATACACTCGTGTTTTGAAACTCCGAATTTTCCTCGAAAGATTTGCGGAATTAAGACGAGTTTCCTTTCAAACGCTGCTCGTTGGAGCGTGAAGCAATTCGACGCGATCGCGAACTGGTATTTAAGCCGTTTTCGGGAAATCCCTTTAAACGGTGCACGCGAGATTCGTAGACGGTTTTAATCCGCAACGGAATTCGGTGAAGAAACGTGTTGTAATGAGACCGTGTTTTCTGTTCATCAAATGCCAACTAAGAGAGAGCGAGGAATCCTGGAATCGATATATGTATCTTTCGCCGTCTCGCCTCGCCCCCAACAAGTGCCGAGCTACCCGATCCACCCGGGGAACCTGTGAGGAGAGGGACGAGAGGTGGGGAACCGCGAACCTCGCTCGCTCGTCGGTTATAGTTTATTTTTCAAGCGAATAAGAGAATATGGTACATACAAACAGAAATTGTACAGTTCGATAGAATAAAATAATTAATTGTAACAAAAATGTAGAATTAAACTAAAGTAATAATATTGAATCAGCCGGCCAGAAAAATTCGAAAACCCCGTACAATTTTGTTTCACGAATACATCAGTTATAATTTGTAAAACGTGGTGTCTGGAACATTTATATTTTAATCATTTTCTAGTCGAGTATTATTATTGCAATCATTACATTGAATAAAGTAATAATCTCATTATTTTCAGCTTTTCAGAAAATTGTAGGAACCAACGAGAAATACCAGCTGTCTTTAGAGCTCCCATATCTTTGTAAACGTGGAACACCTTGGTTTCAGTTGCCAAAAATTTGAAACAATTCGGGTGTAACAGCCCCTCTCAATAAAAGCCTTGCGATCGCGACGAAAACCTTCAACGATCACCGCCGGTTGATTCTTATACCTGCGACGGTAATTTTGACCGTACCCAAAACAAAGTTGTTAGGTTCACTTTAATACCGTTACCAGTAAAAACATAGAAGTTTTTTATCTGCTTGATTATATGCATTTAAGGACTGCGTCTTGCAAAAATACAATAAAAATTCGACCACGTTAACTATATTTACAATGTAAAAATGAAAATTCCATTTTATCCATATTTTGTATCTGCGAGTATACTTTTTATCCGACTTCGAAAAGGAGGAGGATACTCAATTCGATGAGTATATTTTTTTTTTTTTTTTTTTTTTTTTTTTTTTCTGGCTTTGTTCACCGATTACGCCGAGGCGGATGGACCAATCGGAACGAAACCTTTTGCATCTTGTAGGATATGTCTTCCGATTGGTCCCGTTGAAAAAACATTTTGCATTTTTTCATTCCGAACGCTTTTTATTGCAAAAAAACGTGCTATTTCATGTACGTGCAGTATACGTTCGCAGATTACTCCGAGGCGAATGGACCAATCGGAATGAAACTTTATGCGTCTTGTACAGTACAACTCCCCATTGGTCCCGTAAAACAAATATTTTGCATTTTTTTATTCCCAACGACTTTTTTTTCTAAATGTACGTTCACTGATTACTCCGAGACGGATGGACCAATCGGAATGAAATCTTTTGCGTCTTGTAGGATATGTTTTCCCATTGGTCCCGTTGTAAAAACATTTCGCATTTTTTTATTCCGAACGGTTTTCATTATTGCAAAATAAAAACGGGAAGTTTGTAATCTCAACATAAAATGACTTCAATGATCCTTTAATATATTGTCGGGAGCATGATTCTGAACAACTTTTTCATTATGCATAATTAACGGAAACCTTTAGTTTTCGAGATATTCGTGAAAAACTATTGTTATTTTTTCTGCCTTTGTTCGCCGATTATTCCGAGACGGATGGACCAATTGGAACGAAACCTTTTGCGTCTTCTAAAGTATGTCCCCCGATTGGTCCCGTTAAAAAAACATTCTATATTTTTTCATTCCGAACGGTTTTTATTGCAAAAAACGTACTATTTCATGTACGTGCGGTGTATGTTCACCGATTATTCTGATATGGATGGATCAATTGGAATGAAACTTTTTGCATCTTGTACAGTACAATTCCCCATTGGTCCCGTAAAAAAAATATTTTGCATTTTTTTATTTCTAACGACCTTTTTTTGTAAATGTGCGTTCGCTGATTACTCCGAGACGGATGGACCAATCGGAATGAAATCTTTTGCGTCTTGTAGGATATGTCTTCCGATTGTTCCCATTATAAAAACATTTCGCATTTTTTTATTTCGAACGGTTTTCATTATTGCAAAATACGTTCTGGTTCAAGGAATGCACCGATTGCGATGAAAGATTTCACATTTCGTAGATCATTCCACGATGATTCCATTTCCCAAAATTTATTTAACTTCTTATTGTTAATAACTATTGTTATTATAATAAAAAGCCTATTCTTTAGGGTTACCCTCCAAGGAATATACCGATCGCGATTTTTCAAACTTGTCCCTGCAAGTAAACTTCGAATACTGCTCGTTCCACTAAAAAGTGTGAAATAAAATAATTTTTAACAAAAAAAAAAAATCCGACTTCAAAATGCACTAAAAAGTATAAAATAATTTCCATTTCATTTATATCTGTATTCCACAGCTATTAATACAATCTACTTAATCATTAAATAGGATACTAAATATATTTCAAAGTTTTCGGAGGCGGCGCAAAATTAAAAATACCCGAACAAACGGTGCTGCCAATAACGATTTGATTGTGGTATGGCAAACTTGGTAATTAATAAGTCGTAAGAGCAAAATTATAGGTCCGGTTGAAAACATTTGTAATTGTAACGATTGTATGAGAAATTGTCAGCACTCCTGATGGACATGCACTATACTGCAGTTTACAAGAGACCATACTTAACTCGTGCCGCTCACTAGGTCTAGAGAGATTTTTAATGACGTGTGTTATTCCCCTCTCCAGCTTGCTTCTTATTATACCTTGCGATCATATAAATGGTGGGCAGAAATATATGACGTACGATAATTGAAAAGCGGTGATGATATTGTAAAGTTTCACGATGCAATGAAAATTCTATTATTTTCCGGAAAAAAATGATGTGAACGCAAAGTTAGAAGCAAGCTGTAAAGGGGAATCACACGCACTATTAAAAATTTCCCTAGACCTCAGTAGGTCACTAGCTGCGCGACTTAAGTGCGGTCACTCGTGAACTGCAGTATAGTTAATTCGTAATGGGTATATTGATTCCCACTGAATATTGTTTACTTGAAATTATCAAATGGGTCATTTGTCACTGGTTGCCGACACCTGAACTAGGATCTTCCCAGTAGAGGAAAAGTTTTTAATTTTGCGCCGCCTCCGAAAACTTTGAAATATATTTAGTATCCTATTTAATGATTAAGTAGATTGTATTAATAGCTGTGGAATACAGATATAAATGAAATGGAAATTATTTTATACTTTTTAGTGCATTTTGAAGTCGGATTTTTTTTTTTTGTTAAAAATTATTTTATCATATCGAAATTTGCAGGGAGATACATCAACTTTTGAACGGAAAAATTAACAAAAAAGCCCCATTTTTTAATATATTATTTGAACAAATGTGAATTTTTGAAATTCATTTCCATATTTGGATTCCTCATAAAAAAATAAATAACCTTGCAATTTACACCATCCCTCTAGCTCTGCTGGTTTCCGAGATATTCGACCAAATATGATTCTCACCCTCCACTTTGGGGGCCACTTTCACCCCCTTAACATGAGCAGACGTGTAGTTGGCAGCTACAAAAAAATACGTATCAAATATTTTTTCAAGATCTATATTATACATAACTTTCATCAAAATCGGAAATTGTCACTTCGAGATACAGTCGAGTAATGTCTTTCACATTGCCCATACTGACGGACGCCTCACATTGTCCCTACGCTGTTTCTACGCTTATGTATACGTCACTTCTGCGCCTATGTTATCTCGATGGAAGTCAAGCGTGTGATGTATGTAATGTGACGCGCGACGCGGTCCTTTTGATGAGAGTTCGAGTCTTAGTAATTTATAATAAAGCAATAACTTTAAAATTAATTAATCTTCAACACAAGTGATTTCGAAAACCGAAGTGCTCTATCACCCTCAGTTGTAGTTTGGGGGGAAACTTACCTATTGCGCGGAAACTAATTTTTTTTTGCTATTATTATTATTGCTGGACTTCGATGAAGGACAACAAAGATATAACGTACAAACGTCAAGCAAGACGAAAACATTTTTAAGTTCGTTTACTGCAGGTAATTCTTTATCTTATACATTTTATTCTTTCTATATCATAAACAAATTTCAAAACTGTCTTCAATCGAGTGTCGATTGATAAAGTCGTAATGCTCGTCAATAGATTTTTTAATTTTAAATTAAAGTATTTTATCATTTTATTGTTGGTATCTAACAATAATAATGAATAACAACAAAAGAGAAATAATAATTATGAAATAATAATAATAGCAAAAAAAATCAAACATTATAGATATAAAAGGTGAATGTATATTAAACCTCACTATTAGTGTTGATTATGCGTAGCTACGGCACTGACTAGGCGAAGAGAGCAAGCTATGGCCGCCTGGCGGCAAAACACCGTGCGCGCGTCACCGGCAGATATTTTTTCGATTTACTCGAATTGCATACTGCTCCAATACTTACCCCATATAGTTTCTTCTTCGGAAATGTCTACAGAATTCGGTACTGTATAGAGAATTCGCGCTAGATAAAAAACTTTTCTTAAAAATACAAAAGTAATACGTAGGAAATACGTGCGCCGGCTATTTTTTAAACTTTCATCGACATTTACATCTATTCAGAACCATGTAATATAATAACTATATACATCAATGTATTCGGGAAACTCTCCTCTATCTTATGAGATCAATGCGAATGTTCTAGCGTTTTTAGTTTCCGTGTAATAGGTCATTTTCCCCCCAAACTACATGTTTTTACAAAAACTCGTGTTTTTCGAAAACTGAGGGTGATAGAGCAATTCGGTTTTCGGATTCGTGTTCAGGACGAGAAGCTCTACAACAATCACCCAGTGGCTATTGGAAAACAAAATTCGTGTTGCACAGTGTTATTTGTTATTTGCGTATATCATGGGTAGTTCTGTACCGCACAAGATACATATGTTAAGTACATAATAATAATTTTGTTTTCGTAATGTCTGCATGTCTCAATGCCAGCCTTTGTTAGACATTACGCGAAATGCAGAGAAAATAAGATCTGACTATCATTAATAAATGCGTATCTCACAGAAATAGCCGCTCGTATGCCTATACATGTACACTCAGTCCCATCGAAGTTATCGCAGTGAAGTTGGCGCGCTTGAATGCGTTAGCGCGCCAACTTCACTGCGACAGCTTCGATGGGACTGAGTGTACAATACAATCTTGTGCGGCTGTATCCCGGCGGATTCGAGCGTTCTGCGTATTATATAAAAATTTACAAAACTGTAACAGGCAAATCTATCATATTATATATCAATGAATTCAGAAAAAAATGTTGATTCTTTTTTGTCATAATGTAAATTTTGGTATCTCTTAAAATAATGTAACAATAAATTTTTTTGTTATAAACAAAGCACTTTTTACAAAATCTGTAACCACCTTTTGTTTTACCTCAAGAATCCATGAATCTTTTCCTTAAGAAGTTTTCTTATATCTTTGATAGTTTTCGAGATACCATTTTTCTGCTGAAACTTGAAGGGGTGGTTTTACCCCCTTAACTTGCGATTGGGCCGCTATAAAAAATACGTGTCTTTTATTTTCACCTGCTTAATATATCCACTGAGTTTCATTGAAATCGGAGACGGACAGTTCGGTATGGTTCCTTGTTAGACAGATTAGAAATTACTAATGTATAAGTAAATATGTTGTCACTTACTTTTTATTCATTATTCTTTGTTTAAGAAAAATATCTTCAGGCTCTGTACCGCATATTGTATATGTAGTGGTGCTTTGTCACTATGAACACTTAAGCGACTAAATATGTCGCGTAAATCGTCAACTGTATCGTTGTCCTCCTCGAACATCGTTTCGGGTGGTTTCTCCTGGGGTTCGTTTAAAACATCTTCATGTTCCTGCTGGTCTGCACTTTTACCTTCTAATTCCTGGCAGGTGGATAAAAAATCTGCAACCTGTTGTTCTGAACAGTCTTTTCCCGTAATGGCACTTATCATATCCTGCCAATCAGATTCTAAAGGTGGAGGTTGGACAGCAGCAACAGGTTCAAGAATTTGATTCCACGCATTTCTTAAATTTGTTTGCGTTACTGCTGACCATGCTTGAGTTAAAATATCAATACAATTTTTTAAAGTATATTCTTTATAAAATTCATGTACTCCACCATCATATGTTAACACGCGTTGGAGCAGTTTATGGCAGAAAGCTCGTTTAGTTTTTTCTATAACTCCCTGATCCATTGGTTGGATCAAGGATGTTGTATTGGGTGGTAAAAATATTATTTCAAACTTCTCGTCTTTTAAATTTCCTGCTGGTAATTTATGCGCTTCGCAATTGTCAACAAATAATATCACTCTTCCTGTTATACCTCGTTCCTCTTGAAATTGGTTTACGGAGGGTTTAAAATGATTTTCAAACCAATCTGAAAATATTGATCTGCTCATCTACGCATTGGGTTGTGATTTGAAAATCACGGGCAAAGGGACCTCGTGTCTTAAAGCCCTTGGGTTTTTATATTTGTAAATTACAAGTCGCATCATTTTGTGTGTGCCGAGTACATTTGCACATAGTGCGATTGTAATCCTATCTTTTTTAATTTTATATCCGCTGATACGGTTTTCTTCCTCTCCTGCCAACGTCTTTGTTAGTAGCATCTTCCATACCAATCCACTTTCGTCCATGTTGCATATGTTCTCCAAATTTATATCGTCATCGTTTATTAGTTTTTTAAAATTGTTTACAAATGTTGTTGCTCCATCTTTGTCAGCACTCGCCTTCTCTCCATACAAGCGTACCAAACGTATGCCATGACGTTTTTTGAATTTAGATAGCCATCCACGGTTTAGTTTGAAACGCGAACATGATGGCAAATTTTCTTTTAATTCACTGGCTTTTTCTAATAGCAACGCGTCCGTTAATCGATCGCCAATGGTCCTCCGTTCAATAAACCATGCTAAAAGGCATTTGTCCAATTTATCGTATACCGGATCTATTAATTTCTGTCGCTGTCTTTTACGCTTTGTTTTATCTGTAAAACTACTAATTTGTATCCTATTCTTCTTAATTCGACGAATTGTTTTGGCGTCGACACCATACTTTTTTCCAATTTCCGATATCGTGAGTGCCGTATCTTGCAGATCTTTTAAAACGTCCAAGCGTTGTTGCATATTCAAAACTGTGTATTTCTTCCTAGTCGCCATGATGTTGACACAAAACTATTGCTAATATCTTATCACCGAAATATCCCTAATGTCACAATAGTGTACCAATACAACTAAATTAACACTAATTTGTCACAATAGTGTACCAATACAACTAAATTAACACTAATTTGTCACAAAAGTGTACCAATATAACTAAAATATCATTTGCTTCGAAACACTTTAATTGCACGAACTGCTCACGATAAATTGCGGCGACTATACGAGGATTCTTTGGCGATTTTCTTAATTCTGCTGAGTTTCCGTAAAATCGGTCTCCACGAAAACTTTAAAAATGTAGGGGGATGGGTATGTTAGGGTATGTCGAGGAAAAATATTCTAGCTTATAGAAAATATTCCTTGCTATTTTACTCATCTGGGATGCAGCTGAAAGAGAGTTAGCACGTGACTAAGGGACAATATTAAAAGTACACTACGGACTTCCTTTGCACGGTAGATGCGCGCCGTGTAAAAAGGATCGTGTAAAATTTATGAGAGAAAGTTTGCATATCGTTTATTTTCAGGATGGTTTTTAGGGTCGTAGCACTTCTTCAGTTTATGTATTGCCCATTACGGTCAATCAGGGGTACCCCCTATATATATTCAAAAATGATAGGAAAGTTGTTAACAATAAAAAAATACATTGGAATAGTCACTAAGACTCCAAAAATGTCAGACTGCTTGCCTTTTCTAACATTCCCATACCTCCTTTTAAACAGGCAATCGTATATCACCTGATAGCTGCGTGACTTCGGGTCACCAGCCATCGATCCTAAAACGTAGGCTGTACCACCACATTGCCCCTGAAACGTAGGCTGTACCACCGCATTGTCCCTAAAACGTAGGCTGTACCACCGCATTGTCCCTAAAACGTAGGCTGTACCACCACATTGCCCCTGAAACGTAGGCTGTACCACCACATTGCCCCTGAAACGTAGGCTGTACCACCACATTGCCCCTGAAACGTAGGCTGTACTACCGCATTGTCCCTAGAACGTAGGCTGTACCACCGCATTGTTCCTTGAATGTAAGCTTTTTCCACATTATCCAGACACAAGTTACGTATTCAACAGAAAATGTGTACAAATAATTTGTGTATTTTTTCTAGAAATCCGCTTTTGTAATTCATTTAAAGCGATGATGAAATGAATTACTTAATAGGTATTGATAAGTAAACGTGATCCAAATTATATTGTGTTTGGTCTCATTTTAATCGCAGAAATCTCACCAATATGATAAAAGTAATTCCATATTAAAAAATTTAAAAATAAAAAAGTTTATATGTAGTACTGATTTTTAAATCTTTTATTTGCCCGACTCTAATTCTGTCTTTCTCTTTTATTCGCTGTCCTTTTCTTTGTTCGGCAAAATCCCGTGTTCCTGTGGAAAAGTCTACATCGGAGAAACCGGGAGGAAGATCAAGAACACATAAGATGCGTCAAACTGAAACATATCTCCATCTCAGCGTTAGCAGAACACCAAATAGAAACAGGCCACCAAATCCGGTTCGACCAGACCACCAGCCTGGCGAACTCAAAACAATACTTCCCACGTAAGTACAGAGAAGCACTTGAAATCCACAAACATCCCAACAACATCAATAGAGACTCCGGATACCAAACACATCCAATTTGGAATAGCATTCTCCCGGTTTTTTAATTGACTGGCCATTCAACTAAAAACAGCCACCCGATTGATCATCTCCACTCAACTGGAACGTCACACTACAGCGACTCCAGTTCAGGTTAAAAAGGGACACCCTATACGGGAGCAACCAGTATCAGGTTGTATCTCGCCCTGATGAGGCATACTGTAATGTTTGCGAAACGTCGGCAACAAACCGTCAAACAACGCGGCTCCATCCCGGAAGCTAAGTCTTATTCAGAATCGAACTGCGGAAGCCTCAAAAACCTTTCTTGAGGTTTTTGATTTTTTACAGTTCGGGTTTTCAATCTAAAAATCTGCAAACTAGTATTATATGTGCCTCATGAATAGAAATATCCCTGATTTTTTTCAGAATTTTTCATGCACAAATATAGGAGAAATTGACCAAAACGTGTGTTTTACATTTTTCATTATGCATAATTAACGGAAACCTTTAGTTTTCGAGATATTCGTGAAAAACTATTGTTATTTTTTCTGCCTTTGTTCGCCGATTATTCCGAGACGGATGGACCAATTGGAACGAAACCTTTTGCGTCTTCTAAAGTATGTCCCCCGATTGGTCCCGTTAAAAAAACATTCTATATTTTTTCATTCCGAACGGTTTTTATTGCAAAAAACGTACTATTTCATGTACGTGCGGTGTATGTTCACCGATTATTCTGATATGGATGGATCAATTGGAATGAAACTTTTTGCATCTTGTACAGTACAATTCCCCATTGGTCCCGTAAAAAAATATTTTGCATTTTTTTATTTCTAACGACCTTTTTTTGTAAATGTGCGTTCGCTGATTACTCCGAGACGGATGGACCAATCGGAATGAAATCTTTTGCGTCTTGTAGGATATGTCTTCCGATTGTTCCCATTATAAAAACATTTCGCATTTTTTTATTTCGAACGGTTTTCATTATTGCAAAATACGTTCTGGTTCAAGGAATGCACCGATTGCGATGAAAGATTTCACATTTCGTAGATCATTCCACGATGATTCCATTTCCCAAAATTTATTTAACTTCTTATTGTTAATAACTATTGTTATTATAATAAAAAGCCTATTCTTTAGGGTTACCCTCCAAGGAATATACCGATCGCGATTTTTCAAACTTGTCCCTGCAAGTAAACTTCGAATACTGCTCGTTCCACTAAAAAGTGTGAAATAAAATAATTTTAAAAAAAAAAAAAAAATCCGACTTCAAAATGCACTAAAAAGTATAAAATAATTTCCATTTCATTTATATCTGTATTCCACAGCTATTAATACAATCTACTTAATCATTAAATAGGATACTAAATATATTTCAAAGTTTTCGGAGGCGGCGCAAAATTAAAAATACCCGAACAAACGGTGCTGCCAATAACGATTTGATTGTGGTATGGCAAACTTGGTAATTAATAAGTCGTAAGAGCAAAATTATAGGTCCGGTTGAAAACATTTGTAACTGTAACGGTTGTATGAGGAATTGTCAGCACTCCTGATGGACATGCACTATACTGCAGTTTACAAGAGACCATACTTAACTCGTGCCGCTCACTAGGTCTAGAGAGATTTTTAATGACGTGTGTTATTCCCCTCTCCAGCTTGCTTCTTATTATACCTTGCGATCATATAAATGGTGGGCAGAAATATATGACGTACGATAATTGAAAAGCGGTGATGATATTGTAAAGTTTCACGATGCAATGAAAATTCTATTATTTTCCGGAAAAAAATGATGTGAACGCAAAGTTAGAAGCAAGCTGTAAAGGGGAATCACACGCACTATTAAAAATTTCCCTAGACCTCAGTAGGTCACTAGCTGCGCGACTTAAGTGCGGTCACTCGTGAACTGCAGTATAGTTAATTCGTAATGGGTATATTGATTCCCACTGAATATTGTTTACTTGAAATTATCAAATGGGTCATTTGTCACTGGTTGCCGACACCTGAACTAGGATCTTCCCAGTAGAGGAAAAGTTTTTAATTTTGCGCCGCCTCCGAAAACTTTGAAATATATTTAGTATCCTATTTAATGATTAAGTAGATTGTATTAATAGCTGTGGAATACAGATATAAATGAAATGGAAATTATTTTATACTTTTTAGTGCATTTTGAAGTCGGATTTTTTTTTTTTGTTAAAAATTATTTTATCATATCGAAATTTGCAGGGAGATACATCAACTTTTGAACGGAAAAATTAACAAAAAAGCCCCATTTTTTAATATATTATTTGAACAAATGTGAATTTTTGAAATTCATTTCCATATTTGGATTCCTCATAAAAAAATAAATAACCTTGCAATTTACACCATCCCTCTAGCTCTGCTGGTTTCCGAGATATTCGACCAAATATGATTCTCACCCTCCACTTTGGGGGCCACTTTCACCCCCTTAACATGAGCAGACGTGTAGTTGGCAGCTACAAAAAAATACGTATCAAATATTTTTTCAAGATCTATATTATACATAACTTTCATCAAAATCGGAAATTGTCACTTCGAGATACAGTCGAGTAATGTCTTTCACATTGCCCATACTGACGGACGCCTCACATTGTCCCTACGCTGTTTCTACGCTTATGTATACGTCACTTCTGCGCCTATGTTATCTCGATGGAAGTCAAGCGTGTGATGTATGTAATGTGACGCGCGACGCGGTCCTTTTGATGAGAGTTCGAGTCTTAGTAATTTATAATAAAGCAATAACTTTAAAATTAATTAATCTTCAACACAAGTGATTTCGAAAACCGAAGTGCTCTATCACCCTCAGTTGTAGTTTGGGGGGAAACTTACCTATTGCGCGGAAACTAATTTTTTTTTGCTATTATTATTATTGCTGGACTTCGATGAAGGACAACAAAGATATAACGTACAAACGTCAAGCAAGACGAAAACATTTTTAAGTTCGTTTACTGCAGGTAATTCTTTATCTTATACATTTTATTCTTTCTATATCATAAACAAATTTCAAAACTGTCTTCAATCGAGTGTCGATTGATAAAGTCGTAATGCTCGTCAATAGATTTTTTAATTTTAAATTAAAGTATTTTATCATTTTATTGTTGGTATCTAACAATAATAATGAATAACAACAAAAGAAAAATAATAATTATGAAATAATAATAATAGCAAAAAAAATCAAACATTATAGATATAAAAGGTGAATGTATATTAAACCTCACTATTAGTGTTGATTATGCGTAGCTACGGCACTGACTAGGCGAAGAGAGCGAGCTATGGCCGCCTGGCGGCAAAACACCGTGCGCGCGTCACCGGCAGATATTTTTTCGATTTACTCGAATTGCATACTGCTCCAATACTTACCCCATATAGTTTCTTCTTCGGAAATGTCTACAGAATTCGGTACTGTATAGAGAATTCGCGCTAGATAAAAAACTTTTCTTAAAAATACAAAAGTAATACGTAGGAAATACGTGCGCCGGCTATTTTTTAAACTTTCATCGACATTTACATCTATTCAGAACCATGTAATATAATAACTATATACATCAATGTATTCGGGAAACTCTCCTCTATCTTATGAGATCAATGCGAATGTTCTAGCGTTTTTAGTTTCCGTGTAATAGGTCATTTTCCCCCCAAACTACATGTTTTTACAAAAACTCGTGTTTTTCGAAAACTGAGGGTGATAGAGCAATTCGGTTTTCGGATTCGTGTTCAGGACGAGAAGCTCTACAACAATCACCCAGTGGCTATTGGAAAACAAAATTCGTGTTGCACAGTGTTATTTGTTATTTGCGTATATCATGGGTAGTTCTGTACCGCACAAGATACATATGTTAAGTACATAATAATAATTTTGTTTTCGTAATGTCTGCATGTCTCAATGCCAGCCTTTGTTAGACATTACGCGAAATGCAGAGAAAATAAGATCTGACTATCATTAATAAATGCGTATCTCACAGAAATAGCCGCTCGTATGCCTATACATGTACACTCAGTCCCATCGAAGCTGTCGCAGTGAAGTTGGCGCGCTTGAATGCGTTAGCGCGCCAACTTCACTGCGACAGCTTCGATGGGACTGAGTGTACAATACAATCTTGTGCGGCTGTATCCCGGCGGATTCGAGCGTTCTGCGTATTATATAAAAATTTACAAAACTGTAACAGGCAAATCTATCATATTATATATCAATGAATTCAGAAAAAAATGTTGATTCTTTTTTGTCATAATGTAAATTTTGGTATCTCTTAAAATAATGTAACAATAAATTTTTTTGTTATAAACAAAGCACTTTTTACAAAATCTGTAACCACCTTTTGTTTTACCTCAAGAATCCATGAATCTTTTCCTTAAGAAGTTTTCTTATATCTTTGATAGTTTTCGAGATACCATTTTTCTGCTGAAACTTGAAGGGGTGGTTTTACCCCCTTAACTTGCGATTGGGCCGCTATAAAAAATACGTGTCTTTTATTTTCACCTGCTTAATATATCCACTGAGTTTCATTGAAATCGGAGACGGACAGTTCGGTATGGTTCCTTGTTAGACAGATTAGAAATTACTAATGTATAAGTAAATATGTTGTCACTTACTTTTTATTCATTATTCTTTGTTTAAGAAAAATATCTTCAGGCTCTGTACCGCATATTGTATATGTAGTGGTGCTTTGTCACTATGAACACTTAAGCGACTAAATATGTCGCGTAAATCGTCAACTGTATCGTTGTCCTCCTCGAACATCGTTTCGGGTGGTTTCTCCTGGGGTTCGTTTAAAACATCTTCATGTTCCTGCTGGTCTGCACTTTTACCTTCTAATTCCTGGCAGGTGGATAAAAAATCTGCAACCTGTTGTTCTGAACAGTCTTTTCCCGTAATGGCACTTATCATATCCTGCCAATCAGATTCTAAAGGTGGAGGTTGGACAGCAGCAACAGGTTCAAGAATTTGATTCCACGCATTTCTTAAATTTGTTTGCGTTACTGCTGACCATGCTTGAGTTAAAATATCAATACAATTTTTAAAGTATATTCTTTATAAAATTCATGTACTCCACCATCATATGTTAACACGCGTTGGAGCAGTTTATGGCAGAAAGCTCGTTTAGTTTTTTCTATAACTCCCTGATCCATTGGTTGGATCAAGGATGTTGTATTGGGTGGTAAAAATATTATTTCAAACTTCTCGTCTTTTAAATTTCCTGCTGGTAATTTATGCGCTTCGCAATTGTCAACAAATAATATCACTCTTCCTGTTATACCTCGTTCCTCTTGAAATTGGTTTACGGAGGGTTTAAAATGATTTTCAAACCAATCTGAAAATATTGATCTGCTCATCTACGCATTGGGTTGTGATTTGAAAATCACGGGCAAAGGGACCTCGTGTCTTAAAGCCCTTGGGTTTTTATATTTGTAAATTACAAGTCGCATCATTTTGTGTGTGCCGAGTACATTTGCACATAGTGCGATTGTAATCCTATCTTTTTTAATTTTATATCCGCTGATACGGTTTTCTTCCTCTCCTGCCAACGTCTTTGTTAGTAGCACCTTCCATACCAATCCACTTTTGTCCATGTTGCATATGTTCTCCAAATTTATATCGTCATCGTTTATTAGTTTTTTAAAATTGTTTACAAATGTTGTTGCTCCATCTTTGTCAGCACTCGCCTTCTCTCCATACAAGCGTACCAAACGTATGCCATGACGTTTTTTGAATTTAGATAGCCATCCACGGTTTAGTTTGAAACGCGAACATGATGGCAAATTTTCTTTTAATTCACTGGCTTTTTCTAATAGCAACGCGTCCGTTAATCGATCGCCAATGGTCCTCCGTTCAATAAACCATGCTAAAAGGCATTTGTCCAATTTATCGTATACCGGATCTATTAATTTCTGTCGCTGTCTTTTACGCTTTGTTTTATCTGTAAAACTACTAATTTGTATCCTATTCTTCTTAATTCGACGAATTGTTTTGGCGTCGACACCATACTTTTTTCCAATTTCCGATATCGTGAGTGCCGTATCTTGCAGATCTTTTAAAACGTCCAAGCGTTGTTGCATATTCAAAACTGTGTATTTCTTCCTAGTCGCCATGATGTTGACACAAAACTATTGCTAATATCTTATCACCGAAATATCCCTAATGTCACAATAGTGTACCAATACAACTAAATTAACACTAATTTGTCACAATAGTGTACCAATACAACTAAATTAACACTAATTTGTCACAAAAGTGTACCAATATAACTAAAATATCATTTGCTTCGAAACACTTTAATTGCACGAACTGCTCACGATAAATTGCGGCGACTATACGAGGATTCTTTGGCGATTTTCTTAATTCTGCTGAGTTTCCGTAAAATCGGTCTCCACGAAAACTTTAAAAATGTAGGGGGATGGGTATGTTAGGGTATGTCGAGGAAAAATATTCTAGCTTATAGAAAATATTCCTTGCTATTTTACTCATCTGGGATGCAGCTGAAAGAGAGTTAGCACGTGACTAAGGGACAATATTAAAAGTACACTACGGACTTCCTTTGCACGGTAGATGCGCGCCGTGTAAAAAGGATCGTGTAAAATTTATGAGAGAAAGTTTGCATATCGTTTATTTTCAGGATGGTTTTTAGGGTCGTAGCACTTCTTCAGTTTATGTATTGCCCATTACGGTCAATCAGGGGTACCCCCTATATATATTCAAAAATGATAGGAAAGTTGTTAACAATAAAAAAATACATTGGAATAGTCACTAAGACTCCAAAAATGTCAGACTGCTTGCCTTTTCTAACATTCCCATACCTCCTTTTAAACAGGCAATCGTATATCACCTGATAGCTGCGTGACTTCGGGTCACCAGCCATCGATCCTAAAACGTAGGCTGTACCACCACATTGCCCCTGAAACGTAGGCTGTACCACCGCATTGTCCCTAAAACGTAGGCTGTACCACCGCATTGTCCCTAAAACGTAGGCTGTACCACCACATTGCCCCTGAAACGTAGGCTGTACCACCACATTGCCCCTGAAACGTAGGCTGTACCACCACATTGCCCCTGAAACGTAGGCTGTACTACCGCATTGTCCCTAGAACGTAGGCTGTACCACCGCATTGTTCCTTGAATGTAAGCTTTTTCCACATTATCCAGACACAAGTTACGTATTCAACAGAAAATGTGTACAAATAATTTGTGTATTTTTTCTAGAAATCCGCTTTTGTAATTCATTTAAAGCGATGATGAAATGAATTACTTAATAGGTATTGATAAGTAAACGTGATCCAAATTATATTGTGTTTGGTCTCATTTTAATCGCAGAAATCTCACCAATATGATAAAAGTAATTCCATATTAAAAAATTTAAAAATAAAAAAGTTTATATGTAGTACTGATTTTTAAATCTTTTATTTGCCCGACTCTAATTCTGTCTTTCTCTTTTATTCGCTGTCCTTTTCTTTGTTCGGCAAAATCCCGTGTTCCTGTGGAAAAGTCTACATCGGAGAAACCGGGAGGAAGATCAAGAACACATAAGATGCGTCAAACTGAAACATATCTCCATCTCAGCGTTAGCAGAACACCAAATAGAAACAGGCCACCAAATCCGGTTCGACCAGACCACCAGCCTGGCGAACTCAAAACAATACTTCCCACGTAAGTACAGAGAAGCACTTGAAATCCACAAACATCCCAACAACATCAATAGAGACTCCGGATACCAAACACATCCAATTTGGAATAGCATTCTCCCGGTTTTTTAATTGACTGGCCATTCAACTAAAAACAGCCACCCGATTGATCATCTCCACTCAACTGGAACGTCACACTACAGCGACTCCAGTTCAGGTTAAAAAGGGACACCCTATACGGGAGCAACCAGTATCAGGTTGTATCTCGCCCTGATGAGGCATACTGTAATGTTTGCGAAACGTCGGCAACAAACCGTCAAACAACGCGGCTCCATCCCGGAAGCTAAGTCTTATTCAGAATCGAACTGCGGAAGCCTCAAAAACCTTTCTTGAGGTTTTTGATTTTTTACAGTTCGGGTTTTCAATCTAAAAATCTGCAAACTAGTATTATATGTGCCTCATGAATAGAAATATCCCTGATTTTTTTCAGAATTTTTCATGCACAAATATAGGAGAAATTGACCAAAACGTGTGTTTTACATTTTTGCCCATTACTACTCCCCCAGATGAGATACAGGGCACAGCCGACTCTAGTACTAGCCATGCTGAATGTTACGTTGCGCGACGCGAGGCGAGCGCGCAACGTAAAAGATTAAAAAAAGAAAGAAAATGAAAAGATTTCAGTTGTTAATCTTTCTTGATTTGATTAATTAGTGCGATGAGAAAGGTCCCGCTGCCACCAGCTCTGACCGCGTATGACGCGTTAACGTCCTCTACGATCAGAACAATTTTAAAAGACGGAAAATTAGATATTTATTTCCGTTGGGTTCGTCAGTGTTCTAGGTCCCGTACGGGTCCCTCCTTGAAACGTTGTGTTGGCGTGCGCTGATTTGAAGTGTAAAAGATATGAGAATGGTAATTGAAAGGAATGTTAATGCGGTTTAGTGTGCAAGAAAATAATGTAATTCAAAACTATTGAAAGTAATACAAACTGAAAATGACTATTAAATTTAATACTGTTAATTTCTGGTAATACTGATATTTACTATTAAATTAATTCAATTTGTAGCAATACTGGTTCACAAGTGTAACGTCCCGGAATTATACGCGAGCACGCTACTGCACCGACGCGTAGGGAGAGCGGTTCCCTATGAGAAGGCGACTCGTATTTTTTATATATTAATATATTTTAATGGAAGGGATAATAGGTTCGGGTGGCACGCGGTAAAGGAGTAAAATCCAACGCTAAATTCCTTTCTCAAAAATAATAATATGAGTGTTTATTCAAGAAATTAAATGTGGTGTCTTGTGTATAATATAAAAATAAAATAAAAAAAAAGTAGGTAAGTAATATAAAAGAATATTATTGAACGTAATTAAATATTGAATTTAAATAATGAATTTAAGTAATTAAATATTGAATTGAATTAATGTAACAAATGTTGCGCCCTGTGTTTGAAATACAAAAGAAAATAATGGTATTAGTAATGTACAATGAGTACGCCCTGGATTGAAAAATACAAAGAAACTAACAATCGTGTTTGTGCCTAAATTGGAATACAATAAAAGAAAATTAGATTATTACAAAAATAATTCAACCTAAAATAAAAATACAGAGTAAATAAATTGATTAGTAAATGCGGTTCTAGATACGATTATAAAACTTGAATTTATAATTTAATATAATTTAATATAATTTAATACAATATAAATGATTCGAAAGAATTGTCGGGAAATTGGCCAAGATCCGTTCCGACGCTGTAGGAGTTGGCTCGTTCGGCCGCAGTTCGGTTTCTGGGCAACTTAGCCGTCAGTGAACAGGCCGCATCCAAGGAGCTTCTGCTTTCGCTCGCTCGTTAAGCTTGGTAGCGAACTCTGCAAAACGGTATCGTCGCTCTAGAGCCAGTGTACTGATAGGCCGCATCCAAGGAGCTTCGGCTTTCGCTCGCTCGTTAAGCTTGGGTGCGAACCTGACACGTAGGAGAACCACTGCGAACCGATAGTTGAGCGCCCCGGGTCTGACGCGGAACCTTTGCCGCTTTGCCGACAAAAGAGTCTAAGATTACTGAATTCTATATAAATCGTATCATAGACCCGTCTCGGACTACGATCAGAATCGAAGTGAAAATTCTTTGCGCGGCACGCTCGTATTTATACCGGAGAACTGCTGACGTAGCAGTTTTTTCTACCTGTGTTTTCGATACCGGAAGTGTTCGGACTTTGACCGGTGCGTACGTGACTCCGTGCGTATCGCTATCTCTGTCTACGCGCTATTGCCGTCTCTTTCTACTCTGCGCTTGTTCCTATCTCTTTCTATTCGCTATTGCTATCTCTCTCTATTTATTTCGCGCGCTGTGTCGATCTTTTATCGACGCGGTAGAATTATCGACGCGGTAGACCTTGCACAATTAAAACAAACCCTTTTCGCCGTGGGGTCGAAAATGAATTGAAATGCGACGCTATGGTCGTTGATGCATAGGGCATCAATTATTCGTGTGGGTGCACGCATTTTTCTATCTGTACAAATTATAATATTTAGTATTTATTTTTCTGAATACTAATTATTTAATGCTTACTCTTTTTATGATTCTTCTTTACTTCACAAATTTTCTTTGGCACTTTTCTTTTTATTTTCCTTAAGAGACCTCTCTGCTCCGTTATGCTCGGTGGTTGCAATGTATATAGTACAGTGGCGTTCTTTTTAGAGTGCTTCCACTTGCTTCCAACGGTTTTTTGGATTTTCGTTAATACGCATGCGCGTGTTCATGAACCTAGTTGATTTTTGCATCGATTTTCACGTTTGATCTATGTTGCTGATTGGTAGATAGGCCCTCTTTAGCCTATCTTTATGAACGATGCGCTTTTTATTGGGTCCTATTGCCAATTCTATGTTATTTGGTTCTATGTTTCGAAGTATAGTGTATGGTCCAGTGTATTCTTTTTCAAATTTGTTTCTTCTAGGCGGGTTTAATAGCATAACTTTTTCACCTGTTTCGTAATTTATTGGTCGAATTTTCCTGTCGTAGTAGTGTTTTTGTCTGTGTTTTTCTTCTTCCAAATTCGATTTTGCTATTTCGCGTAAATTGTACAGTGTTTGAATTAGTTTTTCAATATATTTGGGGTATGTTTTTAAACTACGAATCGGTTTAATACTTGATGGTTGTCGAGCTTTCTTTCCGAAAATTAATTCATGTGGTGTAAATTTCGTTCCTTCGTGGATGCTGGTGTGATAGGAGAACATTGCTTGTGGTAACCATTCATCCCAATGTTTTTCTTTTGAAATATAGTGTTTTAAAGTATTCTATTAAAACATGATGACTTCTTTCTAGTGATCCATTTGGTTGAGGATGGAATGAAGATGTCCTGTATGTTTTAATTTGGAATGCTTTGGCTAATTTTTTGCATTAATGAACTAGTAAAACATGTACCCTGGTCTGTAAGTATGGCTTTTGGACTGCCAAATTTGCATATAAAGTTTTCTGTAAAAGCTTTTGCTACTTCATCAGATGTGGTTGATATTAAGGTATTGCAGCTGAATATTGGTTAAATTATCCTGGATGGTGAGTATATAACTATTTCCTGATGTAGTAATTGGTAGTGGTCCTAATATGTCTAAAGATACTTTGTCAAATGCATCAATAGGGTGTCAGTGATGACCATAGGTTCTTTGTTTTTCATCCTTACTAATTTACTTTTTGACAACTGATGCAGGTTCTAATATAATCAGTGATTTCTTTTTTCATGTTCTTCCAATAATAATTAGTTCTTATTCTATGGTAAGTCTTTTTATTCCTTTATGTCCTCCTACTGGGCTTCATGGTTTTCTTAATGATCTGTATTCTTTCTTCTTTAGGTGGTGTGATATGGTTCCTTTACATAATGTGATGGAATGTTTGATTCTGCAAAATTACTTGTAGGAGTTTATGTAATCCTTTTAATTCAGGTATAGAGCATTCTTGAATTTGTCTTTTATGGAATTCTTGATAAAGTATTTTTAGTGTTTTAGGTAGGTCTTCTCTTGATTGTGTTACTAGGCCAAATATTTCTTATTCTTCTTTTTTCAAATGTATGATAATTTCTTCCTGTTGAGGTATGTGTATTTTCATTTTTTCTTTTTGTAAAAATTCTCTTGATTGATTATCTATTGGTTTTCCCTCTTCATTTAGGAATACAATTACTATCCCTTTCTTCATCCAGAGGTGGTCAGTTGTCTCTACTATTTTGGATGTGACTGGTAGATTGCTGATTACTCTGGGTTGTGTTATTTTATGTGTGGTAAGTTGGTCTTCTTCTTTAATAATTTTAATGGGAGTTATAGGTGCTGTAGATGTACTTCCTGAATCATTTTTTTCTTCCTTTTTCAGCTCTGAAAATTCTTCTTTGGTTCCTAAAGATGTTTTTTGTTCCTGAAGATGATTTTTTTATTTCTGAAGATGCTCTCTTTGTTCCTGAAGATGAATCTATTTTGGTGGCTCTCTATATATATGTTTGGGTAGAGTTATTCCCTCTTCAAAATCTTCAATTTCATCACCAATTATTATTGGTTCATATCTCCTTTTAAGTGGTTTAGGAGGTTCAGAAATTAGTTGTTTTTTAGGTAATGGTGAATTCTACTGTGATTTTTTTTCTCGTTCGGGTTTTCTCTTTTTATATTGTTTGTTTGTAGACGCTTGATGTTTTCCTTTTTCCTCTTCCTGTGTTGTTGATCTTGGAATTCATCAGTATCGCAATATTCTGATTCACTGGAAGTAGTATTCTTCTTTTGGACGTTTTTGATGTTGACTGCTGCTTGTTTATGTGGTCTTTTGTGGTATTGTGTAATTTTTCCCTTTTTTATTTCTCTCTCAGAATCAGATGAAGATCTCGCTGCGAGTAGAATATTGGTGTGTTGTTTTTCTTTCTTACAATACTTCTTCGGATTCGGAGGAAGTATCTCTTTGTCGTGTGGACATGTTGATACGATTGTTTTTTCTTTTTTGTCTGTCTGTTTTGTTCTGAAGATGTGTCTCGGCGTCTTGTTGGATATTGATGCGTTTCTTTTTTCTTTTGACTTCTCTGGAGCTTGATGATGTTGTTGTTCTCGGTCTTGTAGGGTGTTGATGAGTTTCCTTTTTTTTCTTGTGTTCCCTAGAATCGGATGTCGTCGATGGTCTAGGACGTGTAGGGTATTGGTGGGTTTCCTTTTTTTTTTTGTACTCCCTAGAATCGGATGTCGTCGATGGTCTAGGACGTGTTGGGTATTGGTGGGTTTCCTTTTTCTTTTTGTACTCCCTAGAATCGGATGTCGTCGATGGTCTAGGACGTGTTGGGTATTGATTGCCATTGTTTTTTCTTCTTAATTTCTCTTGATTCGGTAGTTGAAGTAGTTGCTCTAGGTCTCGTAGCATACTGGTGCCATTGTTTCTTCTTTTTTTACTTCTTTTGAATCTGTAGTAGAGAGTTTCCGTTTTGCTTGAATTGGTAGTGTTACAATAGGATTTCGGGATAATGCGTCCGGATCGACGCGGTAGAATTATCGACGTATATTCTGAAGTATATAAAATATTTGTTAAACGTAAATATTAATAAATATAAGATTCTGTTTAGTTGTTAATTACAAATATAATTATTTAAATCAATGTAGTACAAAATAAATAAAAATGAACTGTTACATGTTTGTAATTATAAAAAAAAACGAAAAATGAATAAATATTTTAATAAATATTAATTATTGAACTTCTTCTTATTTATTCCTCTTCCTGCTGGATGTTACACAAGGGTAAAGATGCTTAATCTATGGTTCGGTATAAATTCAGTTGATTTAGAAAGATATTTTTCCTTTGATTTACAGTTGGACTCGAATATAACTTAAACGGATGATTGTTGAAATTTCTATGTTAGACGACTTGCTCGACCAAATATATTACATAGATGGAAAATTAGCGGTTTCTATCCGCAAGGTAACGACCTGAATGGAGAGGCTCTCACAACTCCGAAAGGCTTTACAGGTCGCTCCTGATAAAATAACTGTAAGAGTCGACGCGACGCGACGGTGCGGCGCGCTCTTTAAAAGACACAGCCGATTCCTGGAATCGGCATGCGTCTGTCTGCCCGCCGATCGACGAGCGGTCAAGGCAGACAGTCAGTCGCAGGCAGTCGAACAATAAAGACGCATTTTTCACACTTCCGTTTACAAACTTCAGAAGTGGGATTGTATCCAGTTTAAGATTGTTAGGTGAATTGTTGTGTGAACGAAATGTGTGACACCTTCCGTTAAGTGAATACAAGTTTCCGTGAATTCAGTGAACGTAAAAAAAAACCTCTCCGTGTGTAGATACTTAAGTAGACAGTTAAGTAGACATTTAAGAAACAATTAATCATGGTGAATCCGAACGAATTCAAAGTTGTGCAGCTGAAGGATGCGCTGCAAAAAATGGGATTGCCTACAACAGGAACGAAGACGGAATTGTTAAACAGGCTTCAGGAGGCGGATTCAGAAGGTGCGTGGATGTAAAATCTGAATATGTTGCCTTCCGAAGATGCGACACAGCAAAACGCACCACAAGAGGCTACGCCACCAACAGTCGAGAACCGTGAAGGTGACAGGCTGGCTTATGATTACCAATTTTTGTTAAGAGAAAGAGAATTGATGGAAAGAGAACTCAGAATAATGCAAAGAGAGAATTAACTACTACGAAATCCATCCCGATCGAGCAGCAGTACGACTGACTCAAGAATTGGAATAAAAGCAGTAAGTGATCTGCTCAGTGATTTTGATGGCGTCAACGAGTTGTTCAGTAACTGGGAGAAACAAGTAAAGTTGCTATGCGCGACGTACAATTTAGACGACAATGCCGCAAAAATTTTGATTGGTACGCGCCTGAAAGGCCGCGCGCTCAAGTGGTTCCACTCGCGCCCGGAACAAATCGAAATGGACACAACCGGATTGCTGCAGGAAATGAAGAAAATGTTCGATAGGCGGGAAAGTAAATTGACCTTACGCAAAAGATTTGAAGAGAGAATATGGAGGTCGAATGAGCCTTTTAGCATGTACTACCATGATAAGGTTGTTTTGGGCAATTATGTACCAGTGAATGAAGACGAAATTATCGAATATCTCGTGGATGGGATACCAGACAGGCAGTTACGAAATCAGGCGAGAATTCAAAATTTCCAGTCGGCGTCAGAATTACTGACAGCGTTCGAGAGCATCACATTAACGGATGGTAAGCAGCGGTTCCAGCGAGAGACGGTTTCCGGAAGCAAGACGGAAGTACGAGAAAACAAACAGCAACCCGCTCAACCCCGGTCCTGCCAACGAAGAAAATACTCATCCGCAGAAGATAAGGTGTTATAACTGTAGTGGATATGGACACATGTCTAGAGACTGTAAGGAACCGCGACGAGAGAAAGGATCTTGTTTCCGGTGTGGTAAGATGGACCATAATCATACTCAATGTAAAATTAGATCAGATCCGAAAGAGATAGGTTGCGTAGATGGTACATTACAACAAAATGATGAATTCCTTGTAACGGGGTCGGTCGGTTCGGTGCGCACGGCGTTGCGCACCGCGGTCGGTTTCCCCGTGCCAGGGTTCGCAAGGGAACAGGTCGGTAAATAACGAGACATGTGTATGTAGAAAAATATCAATTTATTCAGAAAAAAAAGTAAACTGCTACTGGTAGACTACGGTGCATCGGCGGCTAACCTCGCCGAGCTGGCGGTCGGGCGGTACCCTCCTGCCTCGGGTACTACAATCAAAAGATGGTCTGGTGGTTAGACGAGTGGAGCCGTTTTCCTTAAAACTAATGTACAGATCTTACGTACTACGGTCGGAACCCGGTCCGTCACAGAAATCACGCGGAACTTATACCTAACGCTCTTACAAGCTAAACGGACGCACGCTGGTATACGCGGAGCGCGGGCGCAAGCGGAGCGCGAACGCGAACAATTCAGCGAAAGCGACGAGGCACTATCGAGTGCCGAGGAAGTGAACGCAAAAGTCGGGAGAGGAAAGACCCGATTGGGCCGACGGTATTTTATGCAATCGCGCTGCGGTGGAGTTGTTGCCCGTTTGCCTCACGCGGCTCGTCTTCTCGTACGCCGAGGTAGAACCGAGCAGCGAACGAGACGACGACCAATCCTGGCCAGCCTGGGTAGCGCCGCGAAGCTGGACGGAATCGGCTGCCAAAGGCAGAATACGGTGCCGTGTAGACTAGCGTTCGGAATCCCCGCGGAAGCACCAGCAGAGATTATGAACGCGCACTAGCTTGGTCACCCCGGGTCAACCACGGGACTGACGAGGCTAGGCGCCTACGGCCGCTGGACCTATAGGAGCTGCCAGGTCGTAGCGTAGTGCAATGCTACGGCCCGTTGGCCAGAGGTCTCTTCGCCAGGAAACCCATGGCGTCGAGAGCTCTGGTGCTCCGGTCCGGACCTCCTAGGAGGTCCCCTCGGGGCCGAAGCCCCGAGGCAACTCATCGATCATCGCATCGATCGGTCCTACTTATAGTCTAATCGCACGGGAGTGGGGATGCCGTCGTGGTGGGGCCCGCGATGTGCGACGCCGATCCGCGGCTGTCGTCGCATCCTAAAAACTGTTATTGTTGAAATAGGCGACTCTGATATACAGACAAAATTGAGATTGAACACGCGTATTGACACCGGTAGTCCAATTAGTTTTATAAAGAAAACCTTTGTTCCGCAGTGTCTGATCAATTGCACGGATGCTTCCGGTAAATCATTTTGTGGTCTTAATGGCAGCAAATTAATTACGTTAGGAACAATAATCGTAAGTATTCGACTTGATGGGATTTTGCAGGAGGGAATACTTTTGTATGTAGTGCCCGATAATATTATGTCAGCACCAGTAGTATTAGGTAGAGATTCGATGAAACAGTTTGACATGAAATTGACAGTGTCAACAGATATCGCGGATGAAGCAATTGCGGAAATCCTAAATATTGATAGCAACGAAACTAGCAGTAGCATTACGGATGCTTTGATGATTAATACGGATATACCTCAAACTGATTAGCTGCGTTTCAAAAATCTTTTTACCTCAGAGTATTTGCAACCTGAACGTCCGGAATTGCCTAAAATTAAAACAGAATTGAAATTAGTCGTGAGAGATTTGAAACCATTCAGTTTTTCACCGCGTAGATTCTCGTATTCCGAACATAGTAGCTTGCGAAAAATTCTGGATAATTTGCTGGCAAAAGGGATAATTCGTGCAAGTGAATCAGAATACACTTCGCCTGTTGTATTAGTTAAGAAAAAGAACGGCGAGTATAGAATGTGTGTAGATTATCGAGTGCTTAACAAACAGATTGCGAGGGATAATTATCCTATTCCTCTGATTGAAGACCAGTTGAACGTGCTTAAGGGAAAAGTTTACTTTAGTTTACTTGATTTAAAAGACGGGTTTTATCATATATCGGTTGCAGAAGAATCTATTAAATATACGTCATCCATTACGCATTTTAGACAGTTCGAATTTGTGAAAATGCCGTTTGGCCTGAAACCAGCGCCGACGAAGTTTCAGCGATATATTGGCGAAATATTCGATGAATTGGTTCGATCAGGTGACGTAATCGTGTACATCGATGATATACTTATCGCAACGGCAACTTTGGATCACCACTTGAACATATTGAAGCGCGTATTCAAATTAATGGTTGAAAATAAGCTTGAGCTACGAATTGATAAGTGTAGATTTTTGCTCACAAGAATTCAGTATCTCGGATATACAGTTACAAGAGAGGGAATCAGTCCTACAGATAGCGGTACCGAGGCTGTATTGAAATTTCCGGTGCCCAAAACCACGCGTAGCGTACAGAGTTTTATTGGCCTTTGCTCTTATTTCCGCAAATTCATTGAAGGGTTTTCAACAATAGCTAAACCACTTTACGATTTACTAAAAAAGAATGTTGAGTTTAGATTTACGGAGGTCGAGTTGGAGGCATTTGAGAAATTGAAGGCAAAATTAGTTACGGCGCCTGTATTGTCAATTTACGATCCTCATGAGCCAACTGAGCTGCATTGTGACGCAAGCTCACTGGGTTTCGGCGCGGTATTGATGCAGAAAAAGGGTGATCTGAAATTGCATCCCATATTCTACTTTTCGAAGCGTACAACGGAAATAGAGAGTAAGTATCATAGTTTTGAGCTTGAAACATTGGCAATTGTTTATGCACTTAAGCGATTCAGAATATATTTGCAAGGAATCCCATTAAAAATAATTACCGATTGCAATTCGCTTAAATTAACGTTACAAAAAAAAGACATGAATCCCCGAATCGCGAGGTGGGCACTGGAATTGGCCAATTATGATTACAGCGTGGAACATAAATCAGCTGATCGAATGAAACATGTCGACGCGCTTAGTCGATCAATACCTATTTTAGTTGTGGAAGATAATTCTTTTGAGTACAAGCTGTCTGTTTGTCAATCGCAAGATAAAAAGATACAAGAGCTAGTTGATAAATTGAGTAAACGTGAGGACGCATTATTCGAAATGAGAAATGGTCTCATATATAGGAAAAGAAACGCGGAATTATTGTTTTACGTACCAGAAAATATGGAACCGAGTGTTATTTTCAAATATCATGACCAAATGGGTCATCTAGGCGTAGAAAAAACGGTTAGTACAATCTTAAAGAGTTATTGGTTTCCGAACATGAAACAGAGGGTGCAGGATCACATAAAAAATTGTTTGAAATGCGTAGTTTATTCACCGCCATCTGGAAAAAAAGAAGGTGTACTGCATACTATTCCTAAAGGGGATAGCCCATTCGTCACGCTGCATATAGACCATTTTGGCCCGGTTGATAAGCAATTTTTAATAAAAAGATATGTATTTTTAGTTGTAGACGTATTCAGCAAATTTGTAAAATTGTTTGCGACTAAGACAACCGTTGCTCGTGAGGCTGTAAATTGCTTAAAGGACTATTTTAATAAGTATAGCAGACCGCGATGTATTGTATCCGATCGCGGCGCGTGCTTTACGTCGCAGGAGTTCAGTGACTTCTTGAGTGATTATAATGTTAAGCACGTATTGATAGCCACTGGTTCGCCACAGGCCAACGGTCAGGTGGAAAGAGTGAATCGTGTATTGACCCCGATGTTAAGTAAATTAACCGATAATGATAACGGACAATATTGGCATAAAGTGCTGTCAGATGTCGAATTTTGTATTAACAACACGGTATGTAAAAGTACGGGTGAGACACCCAGTAGATTATTGTTTGGTGTGGACCAGCGAGGTCAGATCGACGAAGAAATCAAGGAGTACGTTAATGGTACTGTTAACAATAATGATAGAAATTTAGATGAAATTCGAGGTAAAGCAGCCGACAAAATAGCTGCATCTCAGGAGTATAATACGAAATATTTTAACAAAAACCACAAACAGCCTCATAAATATTGCGAGGATTACGTGATGCTGCGCAACTTTGACTCCACAGCTGGAGCTTCAAAGAAATTGATTCCGCAATTTAAAGGACCATACGTCATAAAAAGAGAGCTGAGAAACGACAGATATGTTGTAGCGGACATAGACGGTTTTCAAAATACCCAAAAGCGATATGAAGGCGTATGGGAACCAAAGAACATGCGACCATGGGTAAATAATGAAAAAGCGTTCAATAGCAGTTAAGTTATTCGATTTATTGATTTAGTAGTACATAAGTTATTTGGTTTATTAAGTTAAGTTATTCGATTCATTGATTTGGTAGTACATAAGTTATTTGGTTTATTGAGTTAATTATTTGATTTATTGATTTAGTAGTAGGTAAATTGCTTATTTATGTTTTGACTGATAATCATTATACACGTTACGCGTAGACCGAGGACGGTCTATTGTCAGGACGGCCGAGTTGTAAGAGCCGACGCGACGCGACGGTGCGGCGCGCTCTTTAAAAGACACAGCCGATTCCTGGAATCGGCATGCGTCTGTCTGCCCGCCGATCGACGAGCGGTCAAGGCAGACAGTCAGTCGCAGGCAGTCGAACAATAAAGACGCATTTTTCACACTTCCGTTTATATAACGTAGTCGAACAATCGTCACACACGCACACAAAATCGCGATAGAAGAAAATTCAGGATATTAATATAACGTATTATTTATAATTCGGTACCTGATCGTGAAAATTGAGACGATCTAAAATAGAGGGACTCTCATAACCCGAAGGCTTAATAGATCGCCCGTTTTGCCTTGTTGAAATATCGATAATAATGCCGTGCTCGACAAATTAGTAATAAACAGGCTTACCGTGGAAATGTAGAATACAATATATGAAAAATCGCTTTGGTGTTCGCTGTGAAATCGCTGAATAATCGCTGTTGAATCTGGAACACCAAGAGAAAGATGAGGAACCTGTCGCACTAACACTTGCCGCGCGCCCGATTGCCCTTTACTACGAATAAGAATTTAACTAAGACGATCACAAGACGATTACGATTTTTTAGAAAAATGGAATAATTATAAACGCGATTGAATTTAATACGAAAAATACGCGATCAACGGATTAAAAGAAAGGGAAAAGATAGAAATTTTAATAGTGTGGAAAGCTTAACGTGCGCGTCACTGAGTCTTTGCAAAGTATTCCGAATTTCACCCTCGCGACACTCTGCCTAATTCGTAGGTCTTGCCACGCAGCTAAATTACGCGAAGTACTATTACAACTCTATCTCTAAACGCACGGGCTCCCGTCACGACTTACTCGATTGTTCGACGAAGAGTGATCGGAATCGATCGCGATCCTGGCCGGAAGGGCCCGTCGCGAGGATGATGTCCTACGTAGGGACATCTCAACAAATCATAGTGTGTGACGGTAGCGTCACGTGCGTCGCTATTGGTTAGGGGCGCGTGCCAGACGAAATCCTCTAGATCATGCTCTCTCTCTCTCTTGGTGTTCCATCTCTGTCTAACGGCTTTTCGGTATTTCTACGCCGTAGAGTTTTTCTGGAATATTCCATTCTCGCTTACGGTTTCAATATCAGATATAATGATGCGAATATTAACAAATATTTAAATCAGCATTGCTAAACAATAATACCTATAAACATGAATTATATCCATCATTCTATTATGTATATAGATAATTTATCGGTGATCACGACATTCGTTGATTAACAGTTGGCGGCGTCGTAATTATTTTGTTCGCAAAGAAATCGATCAACAATACGAATTGCGGTGGTAGCGCAAGTTGTTCGTTACAAATCCTAATAGCATACGATGATTTAACTGATAATTTCAGCAGTATTCAATTGTTCGATATTCGAATATTCATTCCTATATTCGCAGCGAACTTTGTTCGAGAACGTTCTTTCTGTTCAAAATCGTACCGTTGGGTCTTAGTTTCGGGTAATTCTTAGAATTCAATACAAAGACTTTTATTACACTGTGTGACCCTTCGTCTCTAAACAGTTCTCGAATATTGCTAACGTTCGCGGGTGAGGGTTCTCATTCCTCGCCCTTTGCACTCATTCGAATATTTGAATTTTATGCTATTTCATACTTTCATTCCAACACTCAATTCGCACATACGATCGGGTTTGGGACCGACTGGCGCCTACGCGTGAAAAAGAGGAGAGTATCGGTTGAAAATCTAAAAGATAAGTTGATCTTTACGCTTTTGCGCAGTTAACCTGAGGAGACCCCTATAGTGCGAAGCACTGGCTAACTGCGCAGCGAACGCTGTTTAGGATACCTCTCCTCGGTCGAACCCGAGTTTTTGTCTATTTCGAAATCTGTTGCTACGCAGTTGAGCACGACGATTGTTTCAAGGAGGGGTAATAATTAAAGAAAAGAATTAAGAAATGTAAAGAGAATAAAGGATAGAAAAGACAAAATAGAATAATTATAAACTCAAACTCTTCCTTGTGCTTTTCCCATATGAAGAAGTCTCTTATAACCCGAAGGCTTGATGAGAAACCACAGAGTGGAGGAGAAAATAGGAAAAGGTGAAGCAGTAATTCGCCCTCCTTACGTCCCTTACATGAGGAGACTTCTATAACCCAAAGGCTTGATAAGGGAGCGTGAGGGGACAAATTTGTAAAATTTTCCCAGACGTGACATGAACAACGTGGCAACGCCGCTCACGTGACAATCGGGAGTCCTATTTTCAAAAACAGAGTCCTGTGCTCGGAATTGTAATTAACGTCTCTTTTAATTAAAAGCTGTAGTAATATACACTATTTTGTATTAATTATGTATAAACAATACATAAACGTTGCAACTATGGCAAGTAGAAGTGATGTGGTAGTATAAAATTGTTACAAATGTGATATATATTTTGTGTACTCTCAAAGTAGTTTGGTGTTGTGAAACATGATATTTGAAATATTTACAGTGGTTTCAAGAAAATTTAGGTATGAAGCAAAATGAAACCATCTTTGGATCAGATTGAAACATTTAAGAATTGATAAATGTGTATATAAGTTAATAAAAACCTTGAAACAAGCGAAATTATTGGAACGAAACCAAAGAGGTTATGTGAAGTCCAGAGAGTAGTCGGGAGTCTGACGACGTTGATTGGCTGGGAGTCCGGGAGGCAGATAGAGTGGTAGGTGTTGATATATTCAGACCAGACTCCCGCGGTGTTGCCATGTTTACTTCAGCACGGCTAGTACTAGAGTCGGCTGTATACAGGGCTAAAACTTGGCACAGACTGTTTTTTCTTGATAAGCGATCGAATGAGCCATTGCAAGTCGAATTTGGTTTGGGGGCACTTTTGACCACCTTATCCGGCTATACTCTTTTCAGCCTTGGTTTGGTGTACGACTCTTATGCCCTCTGCCTTGGCTCCAACCTTCTCCTTTATTCGGCAGAGGACATCCGCAAATGAAGCCTTTTCCGTTAGCCGTACCGCTATCGCCTCAGACTATACGGCGTTGGCCCTTTTTTTCGGAAGCTGGGGGATATACCTCATCGTGCCTCCTCCTACTCCTGACATACTCTCACCAAGAGTCTTGGACTGAGGGGTAAGTCCTGTATCTTTAAAACTACTTATTCTCGGGGTCTTAGGTCCACTGCTCGTGACCCCTTCGACCATACTGACCATACGGGTCTCTTCTCAATATTGATCGTTAGAGGGGCGATGTCCTTTCTTTTCCCTCCCGTGACTACCATTTTTGGTACTACACTTGATACACACGGGGTCACGTAGGGTATGTCCTCCGTCTGAATGGCCACCTCGGCTGTACTAATAGAGGTCCTCCGCATCGCGGTGGCACCCTGATTTCCACTCTTATTCGCTGGTGTCATTTCATTTATCTGTGCGAACCAGGAGTCTGGTTCTACCTGTATCCCAGCACACACACGACAGGTATTTTTATTTGTCTGCACTTGTTCAGCAGCGGGTCTCCTTTCTAGGCCGGGGAGGGGGGCGCTGGTCTTTGTCAGATCTATCGCCACTTTTCTAATCCTACCGGTGTATTCCTCAAACTGTTTACAAGTCCCTTTAATTACAGGGCTGAAGTTTTTGGCTTTGCTTAGGTAGCCCTTCAACGTCTTATTCGTTTTGGATAGTAGGCTGGTGAGAGTAAGGTATAATAGGACTCGTTGGGCAAAAGTTGTGTCGAACAATGAATAAAAATAAAAGAAAAGAATAATAGTATCGAATTATTGGTTGCTCATGAACAACGAATAAATTAATGAATGTTCATGTAGAATGAATAAATCGAATTCATCTAACACTTTTAT
Organism: Osmia bicornis bicornis; assembly: GCF_907164935.1. NCBI lineage: Eukaryota > Metazoa > Arthropoda > Insecta > Hymenoptera > Megachilidae > Osmia > Osmia bicornis. Next base: position 11,960,419 of record NC_060218.1, read on the forward strand.
TCGTTGTTTGATATGGATAAAAAAATACTTTTTAGCCATTTTTAAGAAAAATGTGAAAAAGCGAATACACGATTTGGAAATAAAAATAAGTTTCCACATAATAAAAAATAGATTGAAATGGAATAACTAAAAAACATGTTAAGCTTGAAAAAATTCAAAAATTATATACATGAAGCTTACTCATTCGTCTGTGAATGACCCAACTGCAATGAAAATGGTTTGCTGTTACTCGGTCATTGTGCTAATTCTGAATATTCGAGGGAGGAATACGTTACAAAGAACAGCTGATCTCCAGACGGGGTCATTGAACTCACTGAACCGCACGGTCGCTATCACTTTTTACAGAATTTTACTACGTGGTCCGAAAGAGACCGATTCTTTCAAGTAAATAAACATTTTTATTCACTGTGACGTTACTATTGCACTGGACACAAATGAAAAATATGTAATATTCCGCACTACTTCGTAACGTTTTCACAACATTATTGGTCTTCTTTTCCAACTCCAAATGGGATTGCTAGCTTGAGTGTTGGTAAGTCTTTTTCGCTGTTTGTCCTTTTTTTACGTTCGGCAATAGGTCGTAGTTCGTGGCCGCAAATCTGTTATTCTCGGTAACTAAGAGTAACCAAGAGAGACTCCTGTCGACCATTTGAATATAGTCACTGTGTCTGGTCCCGCATCTATGCGAGCGTTATTCCTGCGCCTATGCTTTCCCTATTGAAGTCAGTCAAGCGTGTTAAATAGTGTAATGCGATACCCGCTGTGGTTCTTTTGATGCGAGTTAGCACCTTAGTAATTCGTAATATAGTGTAAGATGTAAACCTGGCACCGCGCTCGGTTAACACCGCCGTTGACCGAGAGTCCCTGTATAAATAAATACCGGCCAGGCCGACGATGAACGATTTCCGGGATCGAGCGATAAGAGCGAGATCAAGGAAGAGCCGAAAATCAATTGCTAGCTGAAAGCATTCCCCGTCTAGTCGCCGTGCAGTGAGGACACAGAACCGATATCATTTCCAGTTTTATAATAAAATATAATTTCTAGTTTTATAATAAAATGTCATTTCTACAGTTCAGAAGCGGGGTACGCACACGCGATAGGCAAAATATTTATTTTGTTGTTGAAACTCTGGGGGTTGTGCTGTGTGTAGTGAAGTGGTCCCGTTTTTTAAGTGGCTACAGAATGCGGCGCAAGGAAAGTCGATATAGTCGCAACCGCTACAGGAAAACAGATCGGCATGGCGGACGAGAAGAGACACGTTCGCCTCGAAGGAGGAGACGATCGAGAACGCCGAAGGACCATCAACAGAATAGTTCTGGGGAATCTGGTTGTCATGGTCCGCGCCGTTCCCGGAGTCCATGCGATCAGAGAACTCAGCGAGGCACGTCTTTTAGGTGTTGAGAAACGTCCAGCAGGAACCATTCGAGGGAGTGCCGACCGGAGGAAAGGGGCAACTTGAGTTTGGTTATCGGTACCTCAATGTCGGGTGAGTCTGGCTTCGCAAGATTAACTTAGGCGTTGACGGAAGCTATTCGAACAGGTTCAAAATAGTCTAGACGTTATACAAACGATATAATTATACCAGAGTTCGATCCGGAAGCGAAGGATATGTCGGTGTCGGAATAGAAACGACAAAGTTTTTTCTGCGGCGGGCAAATTACAGGGTATAGCAAGGAAACAGTATGACGGGCTTACGAGCCCTACTATGACTTGGACGATTTTTCAGAAACGATTGTTAGGCAATTTTCTGGAGAGGAAAACTTCGGAAAATTGTTGGAAGTCGCCATGGGATATAAGAGCGGTTTGGGTTAGAGTTTGCAGGAGTATTGCTTTGAAAAAATAAAGCGGCTGAACAAGTTGAATTTCAACGCATCTGAGGAGAAAATAGTTGAATTTGTCGTGCACGGGATTCATGACGAACAAATAAGAATGAGTTTGATAGCGGTCAAGAAAAAAACAATTCCAGAGCTCACTCAAGAGCTCTTGAGTCGCTCACGACGGAGCTGGCGGGTAGATTGGAAAGGTTAAAAGATAAGAAACGGTCTGTAGATCAGGAGGGGCCGAGAGGTAGACCTAGGCACACTCACTCGGATACCTGTTTTCGTTGCGGGAAAAGGGGACATAGAAAAGCTAATTGCCCCAAACGAGTAAATAAGGGAGTTAAGGACGATAATCTGGGATTGAGCGTGTGGCGAAAGTCACCTACGTCACGCGGCGCGGCGCCGGCGCAAACACGCAACGAGCCCGCGCGCCGCCCGCCGCAGCCGCTACGCGGCGCCGGACCCCGAGCCGCGAGCGGAGATATAAAGGGCAGTCAGCGGCGATGAAGGCAAAGTTCTCTGGAAGCTAACGCTAGACAGCCAAAGCGACAAAGGAGCACTCGCGATCGACTGGGACGTGACCCACGATCGTACCGGACAATCAACCGCGTTAAACCGAATCCAACGGGACCGCTGTCCCATCGAGACCGCGCCGCGTCGCGTCACCGAATCGAATCGCTTAGCGCCCGCGCGCGCCTCCGTAACTATAAGACCGCGTAGTATTAAGTATTTATAAGCGCGTCCCCGGTATTATAACATCCTCCCTAGTAGCACGCAAGCCAGATTAGAATAAACTAACACGTTCGGTTGCCATTACATTATAGACCGACTTGTACCGACGAACGGACCGTCGCCGGCAAGGACGACAACGACAGAATAAACGATACTTTTACCTACACGCCTCTGATTATTTGCGGACCGATCATACTCCTCACGCAGCCGCTGTCTTGGGACGAGACCCGAACGCGGTACTGCAGCGCTCAGCGTTACCCACCCGAGCGCACCCAGTTACCCCGTTACAAGCGTCAAAGATGTAGCAAAGGCAGGGTACAATGTCACGTTTGCAAAGAGGAAGGCTATGGTAGAGAAATGCGGATATTGTAATATTCCGGGTCACACAGAAAACCAGTGTTATAAGAAGCAGCGTAGAGAAAGAAAAGGGAAAAACGAGAACAGGGTGTGATTAGTCGAGGAAGGGGCACCGGCATTGTGCATAGCTGACAGGCGTCCCTCTGCTCAAGTACTGCAAGTAGAGTCAGGGATAACAAACAAACCGGTGAAGAAATGCTTGTTGGAACAGGAAGAGAGGATCTGTACAATCAATTTGGATAGCGATTGTTCGATAATTCGGGAAGGTGTAGTCCGGCAACTAAACCTAGTGTTCAAGCACACGAGCAAGTTGTTATCTAGTTTCAACAACTTAGTAGTGGCACCCGTAGCCCATTCAAAAATTAATATTCTAAACAACAATCCCTGTTAAGCTGAGAGTTCTAGTCGTGCGGGATGATCAGTTGTCAAAAGAGGTCATTGTCAGTCGGGACATTTTATCCAAGGCGGGGATCCGAGCCGTAGCGGATTCTTCCGGTGTAACGTTCACCTATAATGACGATAGGAATAAAAAGCTGGAGGTCAACGTGATAGACCTTGGTAAGAGGAGACCTATAGTTGAGAATGATGTTTGGGCTAGCAAATTGGTGGATGAAGATAGGGTTCGGTTGTTACGCTTACTTAACAATTATCAGGATTGTGTTTCACTTAGCCACGATGAGTTAGGTCGAGCAAGACCGGTAGAGATGAGAATAGAACTAACAGATGATGAGCCGGTCTTTCGTAAACCTTACTGGCTATCAAAGCCCGATCGAGATAAAGTACTCCTTTTTTTAAACCAATCCTTTTTTTATTATGTGGAAACTTCTTTTATTCCCAAATCGTGTATTTGTTTTTCCATATTTTTATTTTCAAAAATGATTACTAAGTATTTTTCATTTTTAAATTCCTATCGTACCACTAATAAAAGTGTTGAATCAATTCGATTTATTTATTCCACATGAACAACGATTCATTACTTTATTTGTTGTTCATGAGCAATCAATAATTCGATATTATTATTCTTTTGTTTTTTTAACCGACTTCGAAAAGGAGGAGGTTACTCAATTCGATTAGTATGTATTTTTTTTTTCTGTGTGTTCACCGATTACTCTGAGATGGATGGACCAATCGGAACGAAACCTTTTGTATCTTGTAGGGTATGTCTTCCGATTGGCCCCATGGAAAAAAATTTTTCCTTTTTTCATTGTTATTGCAAAATACAGGAAGTTTTTAATCTCAAGATTGGACGATTTCAATGACCTTTTAATATGTTGTCAGAGGCATGATTCTGAACAACTTGTTCATTACGCAAAATTAATGGAAAGCTTTAGTTTCCGAGATATTGGTGAAAAACTATTGTTACTACTGCATTGAATTCTACGTATGCCTACGTGTCTCTACCGGTGTATGAGTTAACATGCGGTCGCCGATTCTTTACTGTTTCTATACATGTATACTCTGCAAGGCATGTAGCGATTGCGATGAAACCTTTCATATTTAATAAGAAATACATATTTTCGCGATGATCCCACTTGCAAAAATGTATGGAACTTGTTATCGTTACAAACTATAGTTATTGCGATTAACCAATAAGAACGGTAAACCACCTTACGGCATCCTACAAATACTGCTCGTTCCACTAAAAAATGTGAAATAAAATAATTTTTAACAAAAAATACAACCGACTTCGAAATGCACTAAAAAGTATGAAATAATTTCTACTTCTGTTACGTTGCGCGGCGCGCGAGAGGTGAGCGCGCAACGCAAAAAGAAAATTTAATTAAATAGTTTGTTAAGAAAATTTAATTAGAATTATTCTTATTTCTGGGCGATAAGAAAGGTATCGCTGCCACCAGTTCTGACCGTTTATGACGCGTTAACGTCCTCTACGGTCAGAACAAATTAAAAGACGGAAATTTAGATAGAATTTATTTCCGTTGGGTTCGTCAGTGCTCTGGGTCCCGTACGGGTCCCTCCTTGAAACGTTGTGTTGGCGTGCGTGGATTTGAACGTAAAATAATATCAGGAATGGAAATTGAAAGAAATGTTAATACTGGTTAGTGTGCAAAGAAAATAAATATAATTCAAAACTATTGAAGCTAATACAGAACTGAAAATGACTATTGAATTTAATACTGTTAGTTTCTGGTAATACTGATAATTACTATTAAATGAAGTCAAATTAGAACAATTCTGGTTTACAAGGGTAAAATTGCTTAACCTATTTTATAAACGTGATTTGATCAGAAAGGTATTTTTCCTTTGATTTACAATGAGACTTTCCAATGTTATTTTGAACGGATTTGTAGTTGAAAATTTATGTTAGACGACTCGCTCGACCAAATATAATAGAAAAATGGAAAAATTGGCGGTATCCAGCCGCAAGGTAACGACCTGAATGGAGTGGCTCTCACAACCCCCGAAAGGGCTTTACAGGTCGTTCCTGATAAAATATCGCAGTCGAACAATTGTCACACACACCAAATCGCGATGAATCAAAATTCAGAATATTAATATATTAATATATTCGGTACCTGAACGTGAAAAACGAGACAATCCGGGTTAACACCGGATTGCAGTGGCCGGTTGCCCACTCACAAGAAGAAAGCAAGCTCTTCGGGTCTCAGATTTAGTTGAAACTTCGTACACTTATAGATCTCGTTCTCCTGTTTACGAATATATACCATTATAGGCGTAGATACTCAATAGTTTTTTAGATATTTGTATTTGAAGTTTCATTATACAGAGAAATATAGAGTTAGTGAAACGTTTCGACAAGAAGCGAACTGGCGAAGTGGCAACGTACTGGATACATACTCGGAAGGCTCGGGTTCAAATCCGCTAGTGGTATGTAATTTTTTTTTCGATTTATTTACTGCAATTAATTGGATTTCAAATATATATGCAATGATATTATTCATGACAAAAAAAATAATTGTGTGCAAAAGTAATATAATAAATAATTCAATCAAAGCATATCGACGCAGAAATCGATATCTTATTATAATAAACAAAGTGAGCTTGAAGGAGCACGGTTCCAAGAAGAGATAAGGCAGCATCAACTGAAAGGGTACCATGATGATTTCGACAGACCGAGATTCATTCGTTGTTAATCTTCAGTCAAAAAAAGTGCATTCAGAAAAGAACATTGTGAATATATAGTTAAGTTTTGTAAAATAATTTAATAGCATAGGTGTGTATATAATTCGTGTGTTTTATTTTATTTTATTTTGTTTTATTATATTACTTTTGCACACAATTATTATTTTTTGTTTGTCATGAATAGTATTATTGCATATATATTTGAAATCCAATTAATAGCAGTAAATAAATCGAAAAAAAAATTACATACCACGAGCGGATTCGAACGCGAGCCTTCCGAGTATGTATCCGGTACCTTGCCACTTCGCCAGTTCGCTTCTTGTCGAAAACTTTCACTAAATCTATATTTCTCGGTATAATGAAACTTCAAATACAAATATCTAAAAAACTATTGAATATTTACGCCTATAATGGTATATATTCGTAAACAGGAGAACAAGATCTATAAGTGTACGAAGTGTCAACTAAATCTGAGACCCGAAGTGCTTGCCTTCTCCTTGTCAGTATTATTATGATGATCATCATCATCGTCATCGTCATCGTCATCAAAATCGCACATAGATGTGATAGATAGGGTCAGGCTATACATTTACATCCGGTCGCCTTACGACAGCTGTATTTAAATATGTACCCTCACCTAACTTATGATATCTATGTAACAAATTTATAGCATTTCAATAGATCGACCACTAGCCTTTAGGTATTCTGTATGACTGGACATTTTAGAGATTGATCGAAACTTGTTACGGACATTTTGCACAATGTCTTTTCGAACGGGCATTCTACACAATGCCCGGTCATTTTACAAAATGCCCACGTTAAATACATTGTCCGTAACAAAAGATTTCATCGCGATTGGTTCATTCCTTGCAGAGTAACACCAAGAAATAGGTTTTTTGCTATAACAATTGTCAGGTAGGCAGACAGTTTTATCAAAGATACATCTCTTAAGAAATAAACCGTTAACATCTGGAAGGGAAAACTCTCAGGCAAACAGGCCGCTTGATCTTGAAATAAACAGAAGGCCCAGCGATAACAGAACCAAATGTTTTGGAAAAGCAATGGGTCCACCAGAATCGAACAACAGATGCAACCACTGTAAACATCACCGAACAGATGGGCCCAGCCCGATTATCTAAATAGTAACCAGATCACCCCTTTCTAATTACTATATAAACTCGTTCGTACCAACACTTTAGGGCAGTACCAAAGTTCATCTTGTGTTGCGCACATCGCGTACGAACGTGAGCTGGTCGCTGTTTAGTGAGATTGGGTTGAAGTCCTCTTCGAGCAAAATTAATCTTATAGAATCCGCGAGTCGAATCAGTGTTTCTATTTGGTATTATAATCAACCACACACAACACCCCCGCATTGCCAGTGCGTCAAAACCGAGCACCAGCGGAAATAGATAATATACAATACACACCTTGAAACGTTTGTTTTTTATTTTTAAAAAAGGAGAATATGTCGCGAGTAGAACAAGCGTACGATTTCCCCCACGAATCGCAAAGAGTGGTTCGCGTTTGCGAAGGCAGAAGGAATGGTGAAGTCAGTAATGAGACGTAATTTTGCGGTGTAACAAAATATTGATTTATTCAAAATCAGGTAGTTGAGTATCGCAAGAGAGCCTATCACAAAATAGTGGAAGCACCACAAATCTAGTGGCAATTTATGCGTTTAATAATCAACGGAACGCAATTCACATCTACTAGATGTTCGATAGACGCGCTTATCACAAGGTATAATATAAGAAGGACTTGACTAGATTGATCGTCAATGATTCGTACAAGGCACGCAGATCGGATACACGCGCGAATCGGAAATGTAATACAGAAATGATAACGCAAAAGAAAATCTCTCAACCAGTCGAGCGACTTTAACGCGACTCAACAAAACTCAGTCTTCTTTTATACGGAAAAATGACTGGTTGAATAACGCACTTTAATAACCGCGGAATAATTATAATAGAATATAATATAATATAAGAAAATATACGAAAATATAAGAAAATATAACGAAAAGAGGCCCGAACGCAATATCGTGACTCTACTCGGAATGCGAAAAGTAATATACTCACGACGGTTACAGAATTCCTGTTCGGCCGTCGACGTTTACTTTTGTCGAGACCGAAGGTATTTTGACTTCAAGTGGTTCGGTGCGTAGACCACCGTGAACAGCCGATGCCTCGAAATACGAGTCGAGGCAGGGCCTTTGTTTAGTTTTCACTAGGATCGGTCCTAATGTAAGCTCGGCCATATCGTAAATTATCTAACAGTTTGCCATCGCCATTCACGACAAGTAAGAGAGCAAGCGAAAACGAAAATTAGGTCTTCGTTGACCGCCCCTTTCGTGCGGAGGTTCTCGGGCGATCGACGCGTATTTTTTAGTCGGAAAAGAAACCTGCTACAGTTCGGATCGCGATCGACGACATGGTTCGTCCACGAGTGCAAGTTCGGAAATATTAACAATATCGCATGTTATGGTCGTGACGACGACCCGTACGGCTGGTTACTACACGTAACCCCCCTGATTACGCATATTATGGTCGTGACGACGACCCGTAGAATTGGTCACAAGCAAGTACCTCTCTGATTATACACTCTAACCTATATCATGTAAGCAGTCGTAACGACGACCTGCCGGGTTGGTTACTACATGTAACCACCCGGACCCGTATTCGCTTACATGGTCAGGTATTACACTACAAAAGTACATATCTGTAAGTTGTCGTGACGACGGCCCGTTGGGTTGGTTACTACATGTAACCACCTAAACTCATATTCGCTTACAGGTTTAAACATTACACTCATACTCTTGGTCTACATGGTGAAACATTACATCCGTATTCCTGGCCTACATGGTCAGATGTTATAATCGAACACGATAACGTTTACCGTATGTACTTTCACCGGTCGTTAATATAAGCGAAACGCTCTAATAAGAAAACAAGGGGTTTTTTATGCCGACGGGCTTTTTCTCCATAAACATGTATCGAGCCAATAAACGATTATTAATATTTCGGCTCAAAATCGTCTAAAATCATTTATTAAAATACCCTCCTTCCCACACATATTATTTCCTATTCTTTGAAATACGGGATCTCTCCAGGTTGGAGAGATTTCGACGATACAAGAATGGAGATAGGGGACAGAATTGATTCGGACCACCACTCAATGATACTGAAACTAGAAGGGAGGAGAATGGGGAAGGAAGAAGAAGGAGTGAAAAAAAGACCAGCGGCGAGAGGAAACTGGTCAGATCAGGGAAGGGAAAGGTTTAAAAAGGAAATTTTGTGGAGGGAGATGAGGAGGGGGAAATTGGAAGAAGACATGGAGATAATGATGGAAGAGTTTAGAAAGGGGCTCGAAAGAGGAAGAGAAGAGACAAATATACATACGAGAAAAGGGTGGTGGGATAAGGAGTGCATGAAGAGGAAGAAAGAAGTGAGAAAAGTACTGAGAGATTGGAGGAAGGGAAGGACAGAAGGGGAGGGTTACAGAGAGGCCAAGAGGGAGTATAATAGGTTATGTAGAGCAAAAAAGGAAAAAGTGAACGAGTATTTCGAAGAAGAGGTGGAAGAGGCAAAAACAGAACGCGAGGTGTGGAGAATAATAAACAGGGAAAGGAAAAGAAGAGGGAGGAGGAAAACGGGCATAAAAGAAGATGTTGGCGAAATTCCCCAAATTGTCGCAGATCAAACAAAGTTGGCAACGAAAGTATTTCGTCGGTGCGTCGCGTCGTTACCGATAGCGGCAGCACCTCTCCGGCCCACTTTGTCTATGCGGCCCCCTCCCCACGCGCTAGCCGGCACGATCGACGCCATCATCGATCGTATTCTTCTTGTTCGTACGCTCACCGTATAACCACGTGCTTTTCGGTCCACGCGAGTATAACGAATCAAGTGCGCAGTTTTAGCTATTCAGACCACGCGACACTGAAAGTTCAGTCCATGATGTGCATAATTGCAATTGCCCACGCGTCCATTAATTATAAGTGACTAATATTAAGTGTAAATATTTGTTTCTCTGACCACGATTGTTTCGTGTTGTAAATACTTTACTTTGTATATACTGTTTCGTGTTATTAAACTTTCTGTGAACGTTGCAAAGTGCGTACTTCCTTTCCGCCCTTGTTGATCACGCGATTTTCCGAACATTTGGTCCTTCGAGCCGGATGGTGGTAGGCCTTTGTGTAACCGCTCGTGACGCGTAACGGTTGCCTTCGCCGCCATTACGCGCTGTGCCCACGCGCACGGTTCAAGTGAATAGACGCTCAACGAATTTGTGCGCGACATCGGAGACAGTGACTCTATTAATGGATAAGTGAACACGCAGAAACAGTTCGGTAAAGTGCTCAGTGACATTTAGTGATGCCGAAATCTCGTGATCCATCGCCTGCTTCACAGGACGATTCAAATCGATCAAGCAGGACGGAAGATGAGGCGCCGGCAGCGCCATCCTTGCTGCTCGTCCCGGAAGAGACGCGCACGAGAACGCCAGCCGTACGTCCGCCCACGCCGACCGTGTCTGCCCTCGCTCAGCAGGGCGAAGAGCCAACGCAGCCCTCGCAAATCGCTTGCACGCGATCGCCCACTCGGCTCACGTCGGAACTTCAGGTGCGAGCTCGGGTCCAGGAAGACACCATTATCGGCATCGTCGAGGAGTTATAAGCAGCGGCTGCCAAGGAGCCTCTGACAATAATAGAGAAGGAGGTAAAGATCACGCGGGACACGCTACTGCAGCTCCACATTGCTTTCCAGCAGGAGCACCTTCTCAGCCACCAATGGCCGGTATCGCAGCTGGAGCACGGCTATTTCAAAACCAAGGTGGCTTCCTCCGAGGAACGTGTCGTGCTCACGGCCAGGAAACTCATCACGCAACTTAAAAATCGGCTTGCGCAGAAAAAACAGGCCCAGCAGACCACGGAGCAGTCTCAGCCCACACAGACCACTTCGCCCTCGCAGATGCGCTCACGTTTGCCAGAACTGACTCTCCCAAGGTTCGAGGGAGAGTACAGCAAGTGGCAGGAGTTCAAATCGCGGTTCTGTTCTGTCATCAGCAACAGAACGGAAACTCTCAGACATCGACAGGCTGCACTATCTGAAAGGGGCTGTGACAGGGAACGCAGCTCAACTCATTTCGCACCTGCCCGCGACCGACGAGGCATTCAACCAGGCCTGGCAATTGTTGGATTCGCGTTTTGAGAACAAGCGCATGAATGTAAAGTCGTACATGGATAGGCTGTACAACCTGAAGACCATGAAGACCAGGAGGGCAGCGTCGTTGACCAAGATGGTCAACATTATACAGGAGACGCAGCAGGCGCTGAGAGCGTTCAAGTGGCCGATGAACATAACTGCTACTTGCTCAGTGGCCTCGTCCGAATTCTCGACACGGACACACGCGAGCATTGGGAGCAGTCGCTCGCTTCGTAGAAGGACTATCCCACGCTGCAGCAGCTTACGACCTTTCTGCTTGAGCGCGCTGGCACTTTGGAGCAGCTAGAACGATTGTCAGATGCGCGCCCTACCCAGACCACGCCAGCTGCCACAACGCGGACCTCGCACGCTCCCTCGCTGCCGCGGCCAACTACTCGTGCCGCCCACTCAGCCATTGTTCAGCACACGCCGACACCCGCTGCAGGCCAAGCAACTGCGCCAAGGACACGCACTTCGGCTCTCTACCCTTGTGCCTTCTGCACTCAGGATCTCTTCCTGGCGGCGTGTCCCACGTTCAGGTAGTTGACATTGAACGGCAGGGTCAATGTCATCAAAGACAAGGCACTCTGTGTCAACTGCCTGGGACACCACAACCTCAGGAGCTGCTGCACCGCACAGCGTTGAAAACTCTGCAGCGAACAACGTCATATGGTGCTGCACGGAGGTGACATGAGCTGGGTAATGGTGCCCGGACTCCGACCAACGCAGCCCTCGACCAGTGCAACGCTACCAAAGACCACGCCAGCACCGTCAACCTCAGGTTGAAGAGACGGCGCAGTCGTCGAAGCCCACGCAGCCCACGCATCCAAGGAATCCTCAGCACACGCACTCAGAACACGCAGACCACGGACCACATTTCTAGCAACGGCGCTTGCAAGAGTGCACACTGACCTCGCAACGCAGCAAGTAAGAATTCTCGTTGATTGAGGCTCTGAAGTCTCTATTATTTCAGAGTCTTTAGTCACCCAGCTTGGACTCAGCAGACAACGCTCCTCATTGGATGTCCACGGAGTTGGTGAAGCAAAGACTTCGTAGACGAATGGAGTGGTCAATATTACCCTCCATTCAAACTACAGGCCGCTCTCAGTCACCGTTCATGCACACGTGCTTACGAAGGTGACCACTTGCTTACCATCGGACCCACCAGCTCGTCCAACGCTGCAATCGCATCTGGAGAAATTGAATCTCGCAGATCCCCAATTTCTCAAATCCAGACCAGTGGACATCATTCTCGGAGCAGACGCATACGGGCAAGTCATCAACCCAAACATTATTCGGCACTCTTCAACACCGTTGATCACTCAACCCCCGATCTTCGGTTGGCTTGTAATCGGACCCCTCAAGGGCTCTCAGACCATTCGCAGGACTTCTCATCAGGTGACGGTCAATAATACCGATCGCCAGTTCGGTGAGTTACTCAGCCGCTTCTGGACGCAGAAAGAGCCACCGCAGGACACGGCACCCTTGCTCACACCAGAAGAGCAAGAGTGCGAAGATCATTTCAAGGCCACGCATTAAAGAGATTCCTCAGGAAGATACATCGTGCGATTGCCGCTCCAACTTCATCTATGAGCACTCGGAAATTCATATGAGACGGCGCACAATTGTCTTCAACGGACTCTCAGACGACTCAGCAAGGACGACCAGTACAAACAGCTGTACATCAAGTTCATGCTCGAATATGAGCAGCTTGGTCACATGGTAAAACTGAACAATGACTCAATAACTAGTCCGTTTCAGTACTTTCTTCAGCTTCATGGCGTTCTTAAGTTGGGCAGCACGACCACCGCCTTGCGGGTGTTGTTTAATGGCTCTAGTCCAACTTCATCAGGATTCTCACTGAATGATCTTCTTCACTCCGGTCCTAATCTGATGCTGAACATCGCAGATCTGCTCATCTGGATACGCAGATACAAACATCTGTTTGCAACCGACGTCACGAAGATGTACCGACAAATCAAGGTGCATCCAGAGGACTGGAGCTTGCAGCTGATACTCTGGCTTGATGACGCACAACAGGAAATGCAGTATCAGCTGACCGCGGTCACATACGGGACGAAAGCTGCACCGTATTTGGCTGTGCGAACACTCTTGCAACTCGCTGACGACGAAGGGTCGAAATATCCCCTTGCCGTGGAACCCATCAAGAATGGCAGGTATGTCGATGACATTTTTGGTGGCGCAGATACTGCAGAACATCTACAGGACGTTGCAAATCAGCTGACGCAGCTTTGCCAAGCGGGTGGATTTCCACTGGCAAAATGGCATTCTACGAGCAAATCGTTGCTAGAAGACCTCGCCATGGATCAGAACAACACAGCAATCTCATTCAACGACTGCGCAACTAAGATTCTTGGAATCAAATGGATGCCACATCAGGACACGTTCAATTTCTCGACCATATAAGCTACTCAACGCACGAAGTTCACGAAACGCCTCATTCTCTCCGGAGTAGCACAACTCTTTGATGCTCTCGGTTTTGTTGCACCTGTAATTATCAGAGCCAAAATTCTCATTCAAGAGCTTTGGTTACAGGAACCCGGTTGGGACGACATTCTGCCGCTTCATATCACTGAACGATGGCTACGCATCAGGGAAGATCTAACCAGCTTGGCCAAGCTTTCCATCCCAAGATGGTTCAACACAGCGACCACGTCGACAGTTGAACTCCATGGATTCTCTGATGCATCAGTCCTCGCAATGGCAGCCGTCGTCTACCTCATTGTCCGCTCACTGTCCACGGGTACCCACATCTCTCTGGTCTGCTCGAAAACGCGGGTGACTCCACTCAGACACCTAACCATCCCGAGGCTGGAACTAACAGCAGCGCTGCTCCTTTCTAAACTGATGAGGCATGTTCACGCTACTTTGAACATGACCGTCACTCAGACATTTTTATGGACGGACTCAGAAGTCACGCTTGCATGGATCAAGACGCACCCCTCCAAATGGAAGGATTACATTCGCAACAGGGTAATCCAGATCCAGGAGATCACGCAGAATTATCACTGGAGGCACGTACCAGGATCATCGAATCCAGCTGACTGCGCGTCAAGAGGCATGACTCAGCAGCACTCTCTTTGGTGGACGGGACCACCGTGGCTCGCGCAATCTCAGAACACTTGACCCAAGCAGATCAGCAGTGACGCAGACGAGCTAGGAGCTCTAGAAGCTCGTGCTGCAGTTTCACTGCATCTGTCTAACGCTGTAAAAGAATATTCATGGCAATTAATTTACAAATATTCTTCATTCAACAGATTACTCAGAATAACATCTCTCTGCCTCCAATTCGTGGACAAGCTGTTCAAACGACAGAACGCTTCGCCCACGCACTTCATCTCAGCAGCTGATATGGAAAGGGCCAGAATCTACTGGATTCAGGCCACGCAGTCCGCATTCTTCAAGGATGAACTCGCTGCACTCGCCAAAGGAACAACGCTTCCGTCGACGCATCCATTCACGAGGCTCACCGCTTACCTTGACCATCAAGGAATCGCCAGAGTAGGCGGACGCCTCCAACACTCAGAGCTTTCGCACAACGGCAAACATCCTGTCATTCTGCCTCGTGATTCAAGGCTCTCAGCACTTCTTATCGACCACGCCCATCAGCAGACCATGCACGGAGGTACGCAATCCACTCTCGCCTTTCTCAGACAACGCTACTGGATTCTCAGTGGACGAGCTCCAGTGAAAACTCATATCCTGCGGTGCGTGAAGTGTGCTCGGCAAAGGGGGATCCGTGCCCATAAACTGATGGGGAACTACTTCTTTGTCGGGTCACTCCATCGCGCCCGTTCACACACACTGGTGTGGACTACGCAGGACCGCTCACGCTGAAAACTTGGACGGGAAGAGAAGCCAAGACGCAGAAAGGGTGGATTTGCGTATTCGTCTGCTTCGCAACCTCAGCCGTACATTTGGAAGTTCTCACCGACTACTCGACCGACGCATTCATCGCCGCCTACCGCAGATTCGCAGCAAGGAGAGGAACTGCAGCCTCTCTCTACTCAGACTGCGGCACCAATTTCCAAGGAGCGGACGCGCAGTTGAAGGAGCAATTCAAGGACAGCACATGCGAAAATCAAGACATCGCAGCACTACTCGCCAAGGATGACACGCAGTGGCACTTCAACCCTCCAGCCGCTCCACACATGGGTGGAAAATGGGAGGCGGTGGTTAAGTCCCTCAAATTCCATCTAAAGAAAACGATTGGAGATGCTTTGCTGACGTACGAGGAATCAATAACATTGCTCGCGCAAATCGAAGCCATCCTCAATTCAAGACCGTTGGAACCATTCAGCGATGACCCAGACGACGTCTCAGCCCTCTCACCAGGACATTTCCTGATCGGATCGCAGATCAACGCAGTGCCAGAGCCAACGCTTCTAGACGTCACAGTCAACCGCTTGTCAAGGTGGCAATTTCTGCAGCAGCGCCTCCAACAATTTTGGAGACTCTGGTCCACGCAGTACCTGCAGCGACTCCAGGCCATCTCAAAATGGCATCACCCGTCCAACGAGATCAGGGTAGGCTCTCTTGTTCTCATTACTGATGAACGCTTGCCCCCAGGGAAATGGCCCATGGCCAGGGTTCTCAGTCTGATGCCAGGAAAGGATGGACTGACCAGGGCCGTCACGCTCAAGACGGCTACCACGACGCTCACGCGGCCCATCGCACAGTGGGCTGAATCGAAAATTTTAGTGACATTTTGCCAAAAAGTCAACTTTCTCAAATCGATATCTACTGAATATGTATCGCTTTCTAAACGTCTGTGTTTGAGAATCCGCTCAGCCATGATGGTACTCACGGTCGATCGATTTATCGATCGGGAGTCGCCCATCTAGGTAACGCGTGAGCTGGGGTCTTCTCAAAAACTCTCGCGCCAAGCCGCTATTAGAGTTCACCGATCGATCGAAAAAGCACGTGTTCATCAGCTCACCAGTTTTTACGCAGAGATCAAGTGAAATTCAACCAAAAGATCACCAGAAAGGCTCACACCTTGACCCAAGGAATCCGCAACAACTCGAAATGCAACCAGATTGCGACAGGTACTGCTCAATTACAACAAGTTCATTGTTCACGCGTGCCGGCAACCACGTATCGACCACGCACATGTTCTCGGGCTCGATCACAGCAGCGGGCTGAATTTATATAATTAACAGCGCTTGGTTGCTCACTGCAAGCACTCGGAAATCGAACTGTTCAACGTTGACTGTTCTCTGTAAAGGCATTCAACGGCATATTTCATCGCTCTTGTATTCAATTGTTCAAATCAAGAAGACTATTCAATTCTGTATTATTGCGCTTAAAGAATTTCTCCAATCATTATCAAATCGTCGTTCAATTTAAGACAGATCATTATTGCAATTTTATTGTTTGACATTATCAAATAAATTTGTAAAACCCATCCAGCAAGTGTTAATTCTTTCCGGCGCAATCCCTCCGGGATTTACACCAATCCCAAACAGTATGTCAACTTCGAAAATGAAGGAAACAAAGATAGCATTTTTTGCATCGAAATATCCTGACCACCCTGTTTAATATTTCTCCTCCATCTTCTTTTTTAAATGAAGAGCATTCTTTTGCGTTAAAAACGAATACCATCAATTAAAAGTTAGTATTCATAATGTATTAAAAAAACAATGTTGAATGAAGTAAGGGAAGTTCTCAAATTTTTTTATAATGAAAAGAGGATATCTTTCAAGTCCTAACGAGTCCCGCTTTCTAATTAATTGGAATGTTTTCATTACACCTTCCTCTACACAGCCATGTAAGAATCATTTCCACCTTCATCCACCTTTCCAAATTATTAGAGTTTAAAGGCGTCAGTGTTACGTATTTTCACGCCGCGTTTTATGCATGTACAGTGAGTTGCAGCGAAAATCCTACAGCGCATTTTACATTATTATTTTGGCTTGCAATTAATCTGTATGAACGTAATGGTTTTGTAACACACATTATTATATTCCATATGGATTACTCTTTGCTTTTATATGAAAAGAGAATCGAATTTTGTCAGATATTTTAGGCAAAATGAATAATTTTATAATGGGTGATAGTTTACAGATTAGTATTCAGCACATAAAAATCTATAAGAATCGATTATCGAAGTTTGAAAATCATTTTTTTCGATCAATTATTTAGGTATATGATTTCAGGTGTGAGCTGACTTTTGTACATGTTATTGCAATTATCTATTTTGCCTTAAATGTCCGACAAAATTCGGTTCTCTTTTCACATAAAAGCAAAGAGTAATCCATACAGAATATAATAATGTGTGTTACAAAGCCATTACGTTTATACAGTTTAATTGTAAGCCAAAATATGAATGTAAAATGCGCTGTACGATTTTCGCTGCGACTCTCAGTATTACGTTCGCACTCATTGTCCAAATTTCGTAGGAAGATATGGAACTCTCTTTAAGTAACTGTTTATAGGCGCATGTATACAAACAGATAAAGTTAAATATAAAAATAATGCATTGTAGAGAACTTTTTCCTGTTCTAACAAATCTAAAAGGAATGCTAACAGTAACCGAACAGAACAATTGTCCCAAACGTTTGGAGTTTCACATTTCTGTTCGTCATATGTTTATGTTATAATATAGATACATTTTCGACTGACTTTGGAATTTGTTTACTACATTCAGTTGGAGTAGGACCATCGTACTGCATAGTGGGCTGCACATTTGAAACATTGTTTCCAAAGTCAAGTGTTTTGGCATTATTGTGCCTAATATTCGCTTTTTATAATTAATATTTTGTATAGTTTATGTTTAATGCATTTATTATTTTGAGTTCAATGTAACTTTATTCTTTGTGTTTATTCTGTGTAATTACTTTTATTGTGTCTTTTCTTTATTAGTGTAATTGCTTAAGTGTTTATATTTGACAATGGAGGCTTTTCGTACAAATGGAGACTTATATTTTACATTAAACAATTTTTCTAAGGATATAAATGATTACAAATTTTTGTATGAAAAAGTATGTGAAAATGTAAATATTTCTGCAGAGACTTCGAACGTGTTGAAGAAAAGTTTAAAAAAATTTACGTCGAAGTTAAAAATAAAGTGGGTGCAATCGCATTACAGTAAAACTTGCATATATGCAACAAACATTGGGACCCAGGCGTTGCATATATCCAGTGGATGTGTCGAATCTCTGGTTACACGCGACGAGCAGCCAAGCGTGAACGTAGAAAAGGACAGACAGTGGTGGAAAGAGAGAGGTCCGATGATTAAAGGAAAGAGCCGAAACGTATCGGTGTGACTAATACTAATTCAACTATAAAACTTTTTTATTTTTGACTTTTTTTTACTGAAACTTTTACCAACGCATTGGTGAAATTTTTCTGATTAAAATGATACCAAACACGATATAGTTTGAATTATAATTACTTGCTAAAATTGATGTTAAAAGTTGGCGAAAAGCAAAGGAGGATTGGAAATGAAAACCGGTTGCGGCGTCGGCTCGGGTTTCAAACGTTGCATATATCCAAGCGAGGTGTCGATTCTGGGCATTTAAACGTTGCATATATCCAGTCTTGGTGTCGATTCTGCGTCCGTACAAATCGTTTGTACCGTGCCGCGTTACCTATTCTACGTTCGTACACAACATGCGACGTGTTGCATGTTGCATGTTGCGTGTTTGATGTATCTTTGGTGTACGGTCTGCCTTATACATATATAGCCAAATCATATCGTGTTTGGTACCATTTTAATCAGAAAAATCTCACAAATGCGTTAGTAAAAGTTTCATTAAGAAAAAGTTAAAAATAAAAAAGTTTTATCGTTCAATTAGTATAAGTCACACCGATATACGGTCGGATCATATTACACGGTTTCCTCGCCGAGCGGCTCGGTTCGGCTTAGGGGGATCCCCCCAAGTGGAGGGGATAGCGATGTTGCATATATCCAGACAAACTTTTGTTGCATATATCCAGGTTTTACTGTATATGGAACTACAATGGTAATTATTGAGATTAGGTTACACCTCGTCGATTTTGATGAAATTTAAATATATTGTAAAACTCAACATTTTGAACAACTTTTTCCTACACATATAACCGCCGCTCGGCCTTAGTTTTCGAGATATTTTCGAAAAACTGTCGAAACTAATACATTGAATTCTGGCCATCCGTGAGCGTCCGTGACAACGTACGCATTAGTATGGGATCGCCGCTTTTCTACTGTTTCTGCAGGCAACAGCACGGCGACCAATGACCAATATAATACCTTGTGTACTTCTGCATTCATGATTTCAATGTATCGTAGCTATGATGGCACCTGGGAATTTAATATAGCCTAACCTAGCCCAGTCTACTCTATCTAATCAGTGAATTAAGTTAGGTTAGGGTAAAGTGATATTTTGGTCGCCGTTAGGCGACCAGACACACATACTGAGATTCAAAATCATGAAAATTAGTTAAATTTAATTTTTAAGCCCACCCGTAATATATGTATATATATATTGATGTCGGTCGCCGTGCTGCTGCCTGCAAAAACAGTAGAAAAGCGGCGATCCCATACTGATGCGTACGTTGTCACGGACACACACGGATGGCCAGAAATCAATGTGTTAGTTTTAACAGTTTTTCGAAAATATCTCGAACACTAAGGCCGAGCGGCGGTTATATGTACAGAAAAAAGTTGTTAAAAATGTCTAATTTTACAATATATTTAAATTTCATCAAAATCGGTGAGGTGTAACCTAATCTCAATAATTACCACTACAATTTTTGAAACAAAATAAGAAGTGACATATTAACGCAAATTTTATCAGGTTCACAAAGATCGGAAACACTAGTAGAAAAATCGTCGATTGTTCACATTTACAAAGGAAAAAAATGATATTCTCAGTGTAGTAAGAGGGAAAAAATTCGAAGAACAAACTGTTTAGTAAATAATTTTTCTTTGGAAGAATTGCTCAGTGCGGCAAAAATGAGCCTCCGGAAGCATGGAATGCATAAACAATCACGTGTTTTACAGTGTCTATTACAAAATATAAGTGTACAAACTATTTTCAAAAACAAAACTTCAAAAAGGAATATGTTTCCAACAGAAAAAGCCTTAAGTATATTTGTCTCTGCAGATCTTACAAAACATCAGTATGCAGTCATTAGAAATGAATCCATTAAATTAAATAACAACTCGTGGCCTTCATATTTCATGATATGTACAATTAAATTAGAAGTGAAATTCAGTAAAAAATAGACTATTTATTCAAATATTTGTTTTATGTGTGATAAACATATTATTATATTTAATATGTTAATTTTTTTGGACGTGCATCCATTACGAGGATTATTTAGAATCCCTATTACGGTTTACCATTCTTAATCTTCAGGTTATTAATCTGATCTTACAATTTGACGAATTATACTGATCTTCTGTTAACAGCTTATATCTAATTTACGTTTATATAACTATTTATTAACTTATGCGTTGCGATCAACGTATTGAGATCAATATTGCATACATTCTATATATTGTGACCCTTTTCGTGGGTGCACTCTATACAATGTAGCACAATTCTGGGATGACTTCTTACAAAAAATCGAATGGTTCGTCGGGCGCCAGCCACGTTCGCATGGCGACCGAAAAAAGGGAAAATCGGGATCGTTTACACAAAACGGGGACTCGCGGCTCGACCGAGGTCGGCCGTCATACACTTCGCAGAGGAATACGCGAGGAGGGGAAACTTTAGTACTGGGAATCTCGGGGTGGAAGAGTTCTGAGGAGGTTCGCACGTTACGCGGTCGAGAAGGGGTTGAAATAAGGGGGAGAAGGGGTAAGACGAAGTCGCGAAGTATAATGCACGGACAAAGAAGGTAGCCGTTTCGCGAATTAACTTTATAACAGATAACATAAGGGGCTCACCAATATGTTGGGCACGCCACACACACATGTACACTCACGAACGCTTCTACTAAATCGCTTTTAGAAATTTCAAACTCTCTATTCGCTATCTCTCTTATACAATGACTCTCTATGTCGTTAGACGCCGAAACGCCCGTCGCACAGTGGCGAGAATCGCCGAAAACGTGGACAAAATTAATATCTTAAAATGTGAGGTAAATTAATCAAATCAATTACAATATTATAATTGCGGAAGGATAATACTATATGTTTCTAATGAAAAATATTTTATTTTTATATAGTGTGACTTGAAAGTTACATTTAAATTGTTAATTAGAATCGCACATCTTTTTTTATACGTGTAATATTCAAAAAATGAAAAGAAATGCACAATATAATACATATATACATTAATATATACAAAATAGATAATATTTACTGATAAACATACTTATATACATAAATTATTCTAAGTTACTTTCCTGTTCATCTTCTACTTCTTCTACTTCTTCTTCTTATTTTTCTGCTTCTTCTTCTTCTTCTTCTTCAGATTCGTTGATATTAGCAATATCGAAAAATTGAATTACATCTCGCAGATATGTTTTTCCTTTTTTCGGCCATACCATCCTCATACATAAAAAACTTTAAAGTCACACTATATAAACATACAATATTTTTCATTAAAAAAGTATATTATTATCCTTCCACAACTGTAATATTGTAATTTATTTCATTAATTTACCTCACATTTTTAAATATTAATTTTCTCCACGATTTCGGGCAAATTCGTCACTGTGTGTAACTAACATTCCTCCCCTGAAAATTTGAGTGAAAGAAGAAAGGGAGTTTCTGTAAACAGCTGCAAAAAGCAGTGCTAAATACTTTTATAACTTGACTGGTCCGTACGTGTCATGTACGCTAATAGGGTGCGCGTGTGCACAAAAATGTGAATAACTCAGAAGACCGCAAATTACCGCAAGATATTTTTACAGATCCTTATTCAGGAAACTTCCAGCTTTAATTTAAGCCTAATTTGAACGTGTAGATCCGTGTAGAACACAACTTTTACCATACATAAACATTAAATATGTCCATTCTTTCTATTTCGTCCTATATCACAGTTAAAAATAAACATTTTGTTGTGCAAATTACATAATTATATTCAAAAAGGATCATATAAAGTGGCAATATTAGCGAAAGAACATAATAGTTAAAAAATAATGAACAGCATTATGTTAAACTTTGCCCGATGAAACTGACTTCACAAAATCATCAACTTTGAAGGCTCATATCTGCTGAATGGTAATAATACAATCATTAAAAGTGTCAGAACATTATGCACACATTCCTTATGAACAAGTTCCATTAAACAGATTTCAAGAATTCCGATTTTCATTTTTTGACTTTTGTCCACGTTTTCGGCGATTCTCGCCACTGTGCGTCGCAGAGAATTTTGAGCAGGGAATATCGGTTGGGGATTGTTCCGGATTTAGAGCGCCATAATTTTAAACCGTACAATTTTCGACAATACCATCGTTTCGGCGTTGTCATCGGTTGATCGGTTTATAAAAACCACAACGCGGCGACAAACATCCTATTCGCTTGCGCTCTTCACAACAAGCGGCATACGCGACTCGCGACTAATTCACAACGTAATTCTTTACTAATTAAAGAATATAATAAAGTGAAAAGTGGACTTATTACGTTAGTAAAACGTAATTATTAAAGGTGTCAATTTAATTCACCAGCACTCCTTTCCTTTACGAAATTAACCGGTGTTCTTGCTTAGAGCAAAATTATTCGTCTACGCGCAACAGGGATTTTGTCGTCTTCTGGGTCGGGCGCTAATTGGACGAGGGATCTATCGATTAGAGATTGGCCGGTGATCGGGATCGATAGGGCTGACGGAGGCTTGGCGATGCTGGCTGCAGGCTGAGGGTCTTCAGACTCGACGGGTAGATGGCCCCACGGTGTACTTTTGGGTTGTACGGTTGTCGCTCTTGTCCATCGCAGGACGCTCTTTCCGTGGTGGCGGTAGGGTCGTCGTTCGCCTCGGGACGGAGTTCTTTTGTCGGTGGTGACAGTGTCGTTATCCAGGGTCTTTCTTCGCCTCTATCGCCCCGATACTGGCGGGTGGGAAAAGGGGATAGGTTAGGGAAAGGGGTATTGCAGGGACAGACGTGTGGCGGGCGAAAGTCGGGAGACCTCGGCGATTGGAACGCGGGGGGGGGGGGGGGGGGGGGGGGTATACGTGGCACCACGTTACAATATATGCGGGGGTGCACTCTATACAAAATCTTAAGCGTAATACTGTTAGGCTCCAGCCACGTTCGCGTTTCAAGAAAGGGGGAAAGCGGGGTTTCTTTAGAAAGGTGGGGATTCGCGACTCGACCGTGGTCGGCCGGTACACAATACGCGGGGGAGTTCGCAGGGAGGAAACTCTTTAGGGCAGGGAATCTCGGGTGGAAGGGTTTGGAGGAGGTTCTTTACGTTACACGTCGAGTAAGGGGGGCAAAGTAAGGGATATCGTGAAAGGGACGCGGAAAAGGGTTGCAAGAATATTGCGGATAAATGCACGACAGAGAAGGTACCGTTACCGGGACTCAAACTTGATAATCTTAATAATTCAAGGGGTTTACCAATGTCGCACTCCTCATACACTCACGCAAATCGTTTTCACAACCCGCTCCTTATAACTCTCAACTCTCTATATCTCTATATTCGCACGCTAAACGCTGATTAACGGCTTGTCGTCGCAGAGAAGCGAATAGGGAAGCTGTTTGAGAGGATCCTGGTTTTCCGCCTCGAACAGCATCT
Organism: Osmia bicornis bicornis; assembly: GCF_907164935.1. Classification (NCBI taxonomy): domain Eukaryota; kingdom Metazoa; phylum Arthropoda; class Insecta; order Hymenoptera; family Megachilidae; genus Osmia; species Osmia bicornis. Next base: position 11,984,323 of record NC_060218.1, read on the forward strand.
GTCCCGAGAGGGCCCCGACCTGGCCGAGTCGCAATTTGGTTTCAGGCGGAGGCGCAGCAAGATTGATGCAATTCATTCGCTGCGTCTCCGATGCGACTCGGCTACGTCCCGGGGCGCGGTGGCATTAGGCGTTAGCCTCGACGTAGTCAATGCGTTTAACACCCTGTCCCACAGGACGATAAGGGGGGCACTCATAGAACATAATGTGCCTTCCTACTTGAGAAGGATATTCGGAGATTATCTCCGGGACAGGAGAATTCAGTTCATGGGCCGGGATGGTGTCATAATTGGGAGGGACATGGACCGCGGCGTGCCCCAGGGTTTCCATTTGGGTCCCCCGTTTTGGGACCTGGGGTACGACTCGGCTCTACGGGCTACGCTCCCGACCGGAGTCAACCTCACGTATATTGCAGACTTCACGCACGTGCTGGCCATCGGTCGGGAGTCGCCAGTCGCCTGGCTGAGATTGGAGTCGCTGCCGTCGCCGCAGAGATCCGATGACTAGGGCTTCAGCTAGCACCCCACAAAACTGAGGCGATGTGGTTTCACTCACCTTGGCGTAGGGTTGCACCACCACCCCAGTCGTTGAATCGAGTAGGTGAAGCTAGTGTCCAGGTGGACAAAGGCCACAGGTACTTAGGCCTCCACCTGGATAGTCACTGGCGCTTTGAGAAGCATTTCAACCTCCTGGCCCCCCGATTAAACAGGCCAAGTAATGCCCTTGGGTGCCAAGTTTGCCCAACATCAGGGGGTCCAACGAGAAGGTTCGCCGCCTATACGTGAGGGTCGTGCGGAGCATGGCCTTATATGGTACGCCTATTTGGACTGAGGCCTTGAGGGCCTCCCGGCGCAGGCAGTTAATACTGCGCTGGGTCGAGAGGAGGGTGGCCATCACGGTCGTGAGGGGATATCGCACGATCTTTTATGAGGTGGCGATGACCCTGGCGGGGGTTGTCCCTTTCAAATTTCAGGCGGAGGGCGACGCCAAAGTTTTCTGGCGTCTGCGTGCCTTCAGCATGTCGAGGCCCCCGCCAGGCAAGGAGGTTGAGAGAATAAGGCGCCAGGCCCGGTATATAATAGCCCTGGGTCAGTGACGGCGTGAGCTCATCGAAAGCGGCGACATCGCCTAGCGCGCTACCGGGGCGGTCCGGCTAGTGTTCAAGAAATGGCGGGACCGCGGCCAGGGATGGGTCACCCAGGTGCTCACCGGACATGGTTGTTTTGGTGAGTACCTGTGCCGGATTGAAAGAGAGGCGACAGCAACACGTCACCACTGCCGGGCGGGGCGGAACTCCGAGCAACACACATTGGAAGACTGTTCTGTGTTTGCGCGGGCCCGTCAGGCCCTGCAGAGTGAAGTAGGAACAGACCTCTCCCCGTCGGCATTAGTTCAGAAGATGCTCGCCGGCGAAAGGCAGTGAAGGGCGGTGGCGGACTTTTGCGAATCCGTCATCGCCATGAAGGAGGAAGCGGAGCGAGGTCGGGATAGAGCCGACCCCGCCCGCAGGAGGAGAAGAGCGCGCCGTGGGGGGGGGGGGGGGGCACCTGAGGGAGATGGGGCGGTGGGCCGTGAAGATACTACATACCAGGCCCACCGTCCCCGACAGGACGAAGAGGATGGGGGAGTACTGGCGTCCCAGAAGAGGAGGACCGGGAGGGGCATCCGCCCTTCCCCTAACATCGATCGCGTGGCCTCGCAAGTCTGACGCGGGGCCGCAGGTGGTCGGTGCTGGGGCTCCGATCGCCATTGTACGCGGTCCGCGGAGTGCCGGCATCGGGTGTGGCCCCGGGTGTCGGCGGAGTTTGGCACATAGGGGAGGGTCAAAGGTCAGACCCTCCCACGAGATCAAGGAACGAGTGCGCCAAGGGCGGGAGCGGGGGGTCCGTGGTGTTCTTCAGAGGTCCCGGGGCCCTCCCTATAGCCCCAATGCAGGCTACCGTGGAGGTTTTAGTGGGTAGAAATCCCACATTACCACCGACCCCTCCCCAGGAGGGTAGGGAGTGTCTTCCGAAGATTTCCTCTACGTAAAAAAAAAAAAATAGGTTACAGCAATGTTCTCCCCTGCGGCTAGGGGGTTTAGAATACAGCCTGTCGTAGGAGGCGACTAAAAGGGGGCGCTGCTGTTGTTAAAGTAGCCACGATGAGGACCTGGAGCGATATCGACGGCGTCTACGGACCCCGATAGAGCCTCCCTTGCGGGCAAGGCCTAGGTTTGAGAGATGAAAAGGCAGAGGTGGCGCCACGTACATCGTAAACCAGTGGTCATGTCTCGCTGGAACGGTGGACTTGCCTTAATTGGCCGGCCTGCGAGGATGACAACCTCTATAAAAAATCCCTAGACCCAAGCTGCGGTGCGCGGTGAGGAGGACGTTCGTGGAGTAAGCGCCGGGCATGGCTGGTAGATGCATCAGTCCCTAGCGGCCAACCCCGGGGTACCTGGCGACCCCCCGGGTGTACTAGCCTTCTCTGGTGGCTCTGCCAGGAGTGACGTGCGGGCCGACCACTCTCTTGGGAAAATTATGTAGAAAATATTTAAAAATATATTAATCAAAGATGCAAAAAATACTAAGACGACCAAAGCTGCGACTGAGGACCAGGATAAGGAACCGCAACCGGGAACGAGCGGGGAGCCATCCTACTTCCTAAAACCGGCTGTGGTGTTAAGGAGACTGACGCGCTCTGCAGGACCGAGTAGGCAGCCGTCGACGGAGGACTTCGATGAGGAGTTTGATTCGAAGTCCATCTCTTCGGATATGGAAAAGGAAGGGCAAGACGATAAAGTCCGGCGATTACGTTCAATTGGCTGAAGCAAAAAGGCAACTTGTGGGGGCGAAACAGTTGGAGTTTTCCAATAGGCAGAGGAAGATTTTCGGGTCCGAGGAACCACCTGCCCCCTCCCGTGGCAGTCTGGCATCTCCAGGCATCTGGAGGCCGTTGTCACGGAGTTTGCCGTGGCCCCGACCTCTGCGGAAGCAGGTCGGGGAGCAGGAAGGAGAACTCGCCATGGTGCAGGAGTCGCTCTTCCGAGAGAGGCAGGAATCCCAGCGACTCCGGAACCTCCTCATGCAATAGAAAAGGCAGCTGGAGGAGCTGGAGAAGATGACGGAGTCCACCACGTCTGGGAGTGGGGGACAAGTGGCAGGAGGAGGAAGCGGAAGTAGCGGGGCAATGGAGGAGGAGGTCCCCTCCCTTCCGAGGCCTACGCAAGTGGCCCCAACGAGGGAGGAGAACCCCCCTCTTCCGGCTACCCCGAAGAGGAGAGAAGTGGTGGGGACAGTTACGAGGTCCCCGGGGTATGACAGCCCACCCCTGCCGCCGACCCCAGGAAAGAGTAGCCGGTGATCACCGAGTTGATCATTTCCCGAACGGTGGAGAAAAAGATCCAGGCCCTGAAGGAGAAGTGTCCTGGGAGAGGGGGCGGTGGCTGCTCCCTCCTCTTCTCCGCCTCCCCCGCCGATGGAACTGCAGCAGGAGGCGCGGAAAAGTGCGGCGGTGACGTTGACTGCCCCCAAGGAGTGGAGGTCAGAGGCCATTATGGAGGCGATGTTGCGGGACTGGGAGCACATCAAGTTGGAAGAGGTAGGCATCGAGGCGATGATGCCCAGACGTGTGGTGACCGGGGCTCTTGTGCTAGAAATGCCCGACCCGGATATGGCATTGAAGGCCGATGCTAGTTAGGCCGATTACCACAAAAATTCTAATGCTCTCGGTCGATAACGAACGAGAGCGCCGTTAGCGACTTCACCAACATTTTAAAGATTAACAGTCGCAGCGGCGACTAGAGCGCCGCGATTACCGATTCCCATGTGGAACTGCCGAATCCGAATTATTAGTGTGAAAGCAATCAAGGCGATAACAGCGACCAAATATCCAAACCAATTATAACCAGTTCATCTTTAGTAAAGTTCAGTATAAGTGAACAGTTTTGTTTCAATCAACAAATAAATTGACGAATGGTAAATTATACGCACGACGAGTAATATCTTTATTAAATACACGAATTACAAGTGAAAGTGTTTTTAAATTCCTCCTCGAAGTTCCAAATCAGTGATAAGAATTTATCCTTGCCTTTCCACTACCACTTCAAACAAATTTTCCACTCAATCGCCTACATAAAATTGGTCCTTCGAGCCGGATTGGGATCGAGGAAAATCAACCAGGTACTCGTCCACCTACAATTCGAAAATTAAACCGTTAACGGCCATGAGCACTCTCGAAGAACTACTGCATAAGCAAATGCAAACCATGCGCTCAATTGACCGAGCGCTCACCAATTTCAAGAAGCTGGGGCAAACCAAGATGACCGCAGCAACAACCCAAAACCGGATGACCATGCTGAAAGAAGCGTATCAACAAAGTCAAGATCTGGACTCAAGGATCACCGCCTGTATCGATCAAAAGACGAGGTCCAGCCTACCGTACTTCGTTGAGAATCATTTTATCCAGGCCGAGGAGCGGTATCAGGAAGCAATGGACTTCATGGCGGAAATGCTAGCCCAGGTCACACCTACAACCGAGCCATCAGCAAACGTAAGTTTTTCAAATTCAGTGACGTCACGACAAACGGCTCACTTACCAAAGATACAATTGCCGTCCTTCGATGGAAAGTTCACGGAGTGGGAAAGTTACCGTGACCGTTTCACCTCCATGGTGATCAACAATGCTTCCTTAACGAACGTTGAACGTCTCCATTTTTTGTGCTCCTCGCTAGCGGGCGAAGCGAGCGAAGCCGTTAGTCACCTACCTGTAACCGAAAACAATTTTGAAGTCGCGTGGAAAATAATAACAACGCGCTACGATAACAAACGTCGGTTAATATCAACCCATTTGAATACCTTGTTTTCGTTACCATCTGTTTCGTCCGAAACACCGCATGATTTGAAAATGTTACGTGACAAAATAAACGTTTCGCTTCAAATGCTCCGAAATTTAAACCGCCCGGTTGATAATTGGAGTGACGTAATTGTTTTTCTCGGAGCTCAAAAATTAGATCGCGCGTCGCGAAAAGCATGGGAATTCACTCTCAGCGATAATACCGAATTTCCCACCTACGACGAATTCGATGCGTTTTTGCTTAAGAGAATTCGCGCTTTAGAAAGTCTACCGGAAACCAAACGCGACAAACAAAGCGAAGCGGAAAAATATAAATCGATCAAACCAAAAAATATATCTGCGCATTCCACGACTTCGACCAAAATAATCTGCCCCGTCTGTCGGCAAAATCATTTAATATATCAATGTCCGTCATTTCTTTCAAAAACAAAATCTGATCGCTTCAATTTTATTAAGCAACAGAAACGGTGCGTAAATTGTTTTTCAATCAAGCATGCTGCCGCACATTGTAAGAGCCCTCATCTTTGTAAAGAATGCAACCAACGGCATAACACATTATTACATTTTTCGACCGCCAAGGACGTTGCACCGCCAATACCGCAGACGAGCTCCGCTACTTCCGAAACCGAAATCGAGATAAGTACAAATGTCGCTTCTGGTACGCTTACTAATGCAAGTATTCTTCTCTCGACAGCACGCGTCCGAGTACATTCTAGCCAGGGCCGATGCATCAGTGCTCGAGCGTTGCTTGACCAAGGCTCAGCCGCTACACTCATAACGGATCATTTAGCTCAGTCGCTCCGTCTTGATCGCACTAGGCAGCACACACGCATTACCGGAATCGGTGAAAACCATTCTCATGCTACTCAAGTGGCTGCTATTATTATCACGCCGGCTGAATCGAATGAACCTGCATATTCGACCACCGCTATTATAATGAAATCGTTAACCAGGTATGTACCCGCGCGAACCCATGCACAAGCTAATTGGTCTCACCTTGCAGATTTGAACCTTGCGGACAAGGAACCGATGAGCTCGGACCCAATTGATATCATCATTGGAGCGGATCTTTATGGCCAACTTTTATTGCAAGGGGTGAGAAAGGGCCCTGCGTGTAATCCTGTCGCTCAAAATACCACGATAGGATGGATACTCTCAGGTCCGATCCAATGCCAATCCTCGTCTTCCACAGTCGGAATTCACCACCTTTCAATCCTCGAAAACCTCGACCAGGATCTACGCCGGTTCTGGGAACTTGAGGACGTTTTCACTCCTACGATCCTGACTCCTGAAAATAAGAATTGCGAATCACACTTCCAATCCACGCATTACCGCGCACCAAATGGACGCTATATCGTTCGACTACCATTTAAAACCAAACCTCCCATTCCGTTAGGAGAATCACGATCCGGAGCATTAAAAAGTCTTCATTCATTAGAGAATCGTCTTCGTCGCGACTCATCCAAAGCAGATGAGTATAAAACCTTCCTTGCAGAGTACCAAGCTCTCGGACACATGAAAAAAGTCAATTCTCTTCCACCAAATACTCGAAATTGTTATTATATACCGCATCACGCTGTTATTCGTGAAAGTAGCGCCACAACTCGCCTTCGCGTTGTTTTTAATGCATCACGCAAAACGTCTAACGGGACGTCACTTAACGATCATCTTTTCACCGGGCCGAAACTCCAACAAGATCTGGTATCCATATTAATTCGATGGCGTCAATTCCAATTTGTTTATACGGCGGATGTTGCAAAAATGTATCGCCAGATACTAGTCGATCCTCAAGACCTCGATTACCAAAGAATTCTTTGGCGCGATTCTCCACATGGGGCCGTTGAGGAATATCAACTCCTCACAGTCACTTATGGGACTGCTCCAGCTCCGTATCTTGCCTTGCGAGTTTTGCAACAGCTCGTCGAGGATGAGGGATCGAGTTTTCCCGACGCAATTTCAATAATCCGGGACCAAGCCTATGTTGATGATTTTCTTTTTGGTGGCGATAGCCTCGAATCAGTTCGCCAATTGCGAAACCAAATTAAAACGCTTCTCGCCAAAGGTGGCTTCTCGTTACGAAAGTGGGCCAGCAATGACCCAGCCTTGCTCACTGATATGAATCCAGAGGATCACGGCCTCGCAACCAGCAAATCCTTGCAAGTTCATGAAATAATTTCGGTCCTTGGAATAATTTGGAATCCCGCTTTGGATCAATTTCGTTTTAAAGTTTCAAACCAAATCCTTACAATCAACCCAGCCAACACTAAACGAACAGTCCTGTCAACGATAGCGAAACTGTACGACCCTTTAGGGTGGATCTCTCCAGTCATCATTGTAGCAAAAATTTATATCCAGAAACTCTGGTCACTTCGTTGCGATTGGGATGATATTCTTCCAGCTGCCATTCTCACTGAATGGCAGAAATTTTGTATTCAGCTTCCCGAATTGGAAAAACTATCCATACCGCGAAAAATCGCTCCAAGAACTATTCGAACGCAGAGCCTGCATGGGTTCTCAGATGCCTCAACCAAAGCTTACGCCGCGATAGTTTATTCACGAAGTATCCTGTCTGATGGTACCGTTACTGTCTCTCTATTAATAGCCAAAACGCGGGTCGCTCCACTTAAAACGATTAGTATTCCTCGATTGGAGTTGTGCGCCGCACTTCTTCTCGCCCAACTTTTAAAATTTGTATCCACCGCACTAAAAGAGCAATCGATCGAATGTCATTGTTGGACGGATTCTCGCGTAACTCTCGCATGGCTGAATCAATCAGCCACTCGATGGAAACCGTTCGTGGCAAACCGCGTTGCAAAGGTACAAAATCTTGTGTCACATGCGCAATGGCATTACGTGCCCACCAATGAAAATCCAGCCGATTGCGCTTCGCGGGGAATGCCAATCCAAAAATTAAAAGATTACCTGTTATGGTGGTCTGGTCCGCAATGGCTAAAAACGTCCTCGTGGCCCACCGACAGGAACTTATCGTCTCCAAACACGTCGCTTGAAGAAAAACAGTCGAGCCTCCAGAGCATGGCTACCTGTGTTGATCAATGGGAATTAACATTTCGATATTCTTCATGGTCGAAACTATTGCGAGTAACGGCATACTTACTTCGCTTCATCCAAACCCTTCGCGTAAGAATTAAAAGTCAACCTGACCAAAACCTTCCCACGAGATGTATTAAGGCATCTGCTTCATCAATAATTCTGACTCCAAATTTAGTTAAGCAAGCCAAATTGTACTGGTTAAAAAAGTTGCAACAAGAGGCCTTTCCAGAGGAGAGGAGAGCCTTAAGGTCATCCAAACCAATCCCAAAAACAAGTCCTCTCCTCTCATTAACTCCGTACTTAGATTCGGAAGGGTTAATTCGAGCACGGGGACGGCTAGCAAACTCCCAACTAGAAAAAAATGCAAAGACACCGATCATTCTTCGATCACATCCACTCCTAACCTTATTAATTGAGAGCACACACCGCAATTTGTTACACGCAGGTCCGAAACTCACGCTTGCACACTTACGCAACGAATACTGGATTATTCGAGCACGCGCTACAATCCGCAGTGTTTTATATAAATGCGTGGCGTGCACTCGGGAAAAAGCTGTAGTGCCGTCCGAGCTCATGGGAAACTTGCCCGTCTCTCGAGTCACCAAGGTAGAACGACCATTTATTAACACCGGGGTCGATTATGCAGGCCCAATTCAGGTCCGAACAACATCCGGTCGCGGTCACAAAGCTCACAAAGCTTACATCGCGGTTTTTGTTTGCTTGACAATTAAAGCAATCCACATTGAGCTCGTCAGCGATTATAGCTCCGCAGCGTTCATGGCCGCCTATCAACGATTTGTGTCTCGCCGCGGCCTTCCGAAAACAATGTATTCTGACAACGGAACCACATTTCAAGGCGCGAATCGTGAGTTAACCGCTGCTTTTCGCTCGGCAACTAAAAACCCCGATTTTGGCAACCAATTAGCAACCGACGGAGTTGAATGGCATTTCTTGCCCCCGAACGCTCCCCATTTCGGCGGATTATGGGAAGCAGCAGTGAAAAGCGTAAAACACCATCTCAAACGCACTATTGGCTCGCATACTTTAACGTTTGAAGAAATGCTAACCTTATTATGCCGAGTAGAAGCATGTCTTAACTCACGACCGCTCGGTGCCGAATCCGATTGTCTCGACGATTACAACACGTTGACACCGGGACATTTCTTAATCGGAACCGCTTTACTAGCGTCACCAGAACCGACCGTATTTGATGTCCGGGACAATAGATTATCGCGCTGGCAACTTGTACAAAAAATCACCGAAACATTCTGGAAAGCGTGGCGCAACGACTATCTACACACCTTACACCAACGACCGAAATGGAAAACTACGCAAAATCTTACCAAAGTAGGTCAGCTTGTCCTGCTTCGTAGTCAGAACCTTCCACCAAGTCGATGGGAACTCGGACGAATTACTGCGTGTCATCCAGGAGACGATGGCCTCGTCCGAGTCGTCACACTAAAAACAGCGAATTCCGAATATAAACGTCCCATCTCCAAACTATGTTTCCTTCCGATCGCGATCAACGCCGAAGTCACAGAATCTACGACGCCAAATAGTAATGCGTAGTTATATTTTCACGATACCACGATTAATATCAGTTAATGTATATCCGAGCGAATTCTTAAATTGTAATCACATAATTATTTAAACTTACCTTTATCGCCGACACCATAATCATTGTTAAGGTTCCACATTCCAATCACGAGTAATTTCCAATCACGTTCACTATATTGCATCACTCTTGTTGAATGAATTCATTCAACGGGGGGCGGCGTGTTCACGGATGCGTCGCGAAATTACCACAAAAATTCTAATGCTCTCGGTCGATAACGAACGAGAGCGCCGTTAGCGACTTCACCAACATTTTAAAGATTAACAGTCGCAGCGGCGACTAGAGCGCCGCGATTACCGATTCCCATGTGGAACTGCCGAATCCGAATTATTAGTGTGAAAGCAATCAAGGCGATAACAGCGACCAAATATCCAAACCAATTATAACCAGTTCATCTTTAGTAAAGTTCAGTATAAGTGAACAGTTTTGTTTCAATCAACAAATAAATTGACGAATGGTAAATTATACGCACGACGAGTAATATCTTTATTAAATACACGAATTACAAGTGAAAGTGTTTTTAAATTCCTCCTCGAAGTTCCAAATCAGTGATAAGAATTTATCCTTGCCTTTCCACTACCACTTCAAACAAATTTTCCACTCAATCGCCTACACTAAGGTTAAAGGAGGTCCTGAAGAACACCGAGGTACGGGTCGGTCATCCCACAAAGAGGGGCGAAGTTAAGGTATCCGACCTGGACCCGTCTGTGACAGCGACGGAGGTCACGGCGGCTTTGGCCGCGGCTGGAAGATGCCCTCAGGGGGAGCATTTGGGCGCAATACCCCCTGGAGGCAATCCACAGGATCGTGGAGAAGAGGAGGTTAAAAGTTGGGTGGGTAGCGGCGAAAGTCGACTTCTTTCCGGTTCGCCCTCTACGCTGGTTCCGGTGCCTAGAACCCGGACATGTTGGCATCGGCTGCAGCGGGGAAGAGAGATAATCTCGCTGCTACAACTGCGGTAATGCGGGCCGGTGCCAGGCCGCTACCCCCAAGGGATTTGGGGAGGCCAGCAGGACACCGGTTGGAAGGGAGCGGCTGCCTCCCTCCCGGGAATAGGAAACAGGGGTCCCTTGAACGGAGAGGCACCCTCACCGAGGGAGAGGCGGCTGCCCCCGCGAGCGGGGCAGCTGCGAAAAGGAAGGAGGCTGTGGCGCCACCGTCGAAACCGACGGTGAAGAAAAAGAAGTAGGCGCCGCAGCTAAAGAAGAGCGAATGGCGGGGGGCTAAGGCGGGCGCTACCGCCTTCCCCCACAACGTGGGATCGCCGTCCGGACCTGCAGGCCCAGAGAAGCCGGTACCGGCATGCGGCGGTCCCTAGTACCAGTAGGATGTTCTGATGAGAACGCCATAGTGCGAGGACGTGGAGTGGCTCTGGTGTGTTTAGCTCGCGATCACGATAAGGCTTCATTACATGAGACCGACGAAGGTCGTAAATATTCGTTATTACGATCAAGGAGTGCTCTCACGATTTGTTACAATGATGGGAAGGTTAAATTTAATCTGATGTCTGATGGAAAACTAGAAGTGAGTCGTCTGAAACTCTGGATAAGAAAGATTCGCTTGTTGTCCACGAAGAGCCCTTTGAGGGGGTACGTTGACTGTGTAGGAGTTGACTAGGAAGAGCCAATCGGCACTGACCTAAAAGGATGACCGGCGCCGATTGACAACACGGTAGGATGAATGGTCGCGCGACAACGTCTCGTTTTGAAAAGTCAAGTGTACCTTCGTCTGCGGTGGACACGGGGGCTGCTCGCACCTAGCATGTCCCTGGTGGGCCGGGAGTGAGAACTATCGACAACCTGAAGGTAGTACATGGGTATGATTGCCAATACTTGAGTGAATTATTGCCGGGCCATGCACCGCAGGAAACCCCTGTTGGTGCCGGTATGCTAACTTGAGGCTTTCAACGGGGCCTGTTGGTTGTAATATAGGAATTGGGAAGATTGTTAGGAAAGACCGTAAAGTTTGTCGAGGGCTGTGCGTACAATGGATGCGTTTCTTTGGGACTGGAGATTTCTTCAGTATAAGTCGTTTTAGTAGACGTTTGACATTCTCCAGATTCGAATAATTGCCTTTTCGTGTTTAATTGCTACTCTGGCCTGCTTAAGGAGGGTTCCTGTATATTGATGGAACATCTAATTTGGTAAATGTTTATTCTCGAGGACATGAGTCCGAGTTTTTCTTGGTCAATACAATAAATGATTGTTGGGATGGCTGTTTTGACCTGAGCTGGTCGTGCACAGCGGAACATGGTGTGTTCATCAGAGGTCTCAGGGCCCTTCCCACTGCGTCATGAGGTGGACCGCCGTGGAGTTTTAGTCGGTAAGAATCCAACACTACCACCGCCCCGCACAGGGCGGAGGTGTCTTATTCAAGATTTCCCCATGTAAAAAAAAAACAAAAAAAATAAAAAAGGCACAGCAATGTTCCGGTCGCCTCAAGGCGGCCGGCCTCGCGAGTCAGATATTATAGTTGGGTTTTGCAGTTCACCCGTTGTAAATATTGTAAATGTTACAACAGAACAGTTTGTTACGGATGCACTTCATAATGAAAGGGGTCATATAAATGCATGATGCATACTGTGAGAAAGCATTGCATAGTAACATTGTAATTTATAATTATTACGTATACAAATAGTATGTAATACTATAAAATTAATATTTGATTACTGTATTTAGTGGTAATGGGCCACTAAGTGTGATTGGTTTTCTGTAAATATGTACCTAGAACATAAAGAACAAGCCGGGGGTATTCTAAACTAAAATATTAGAAGCGATACCTACTGGTTTTCTTTTATGACATCCCTGTTTAATGGTCTTTGTCCTTCAGTCATTGTATTGCGGACAAAGTTCTTCCACATAGCCGGGCTGATACTGTCCATAGCCTTCTGCGATGAATTCTCTACGTCCGATATATGGTAATATACGACGTATCAGTATTTTTGAGATAGAGGTTTAATATGCGCCAAAACTTACGGATATGCCTCCAGACTTTTAATTTTTGTTCGTTGATTAATTTGTTCATGATATTTGTTTTTATACTCGAACAGGGTGGACGTGATGATGCAACTTTTTATATGCTGTATTCGAATATTAGGATGCTTTTTCTTAATAGACGTTGATTGTGATCTACTTTAAAACAGACTCAGCAATCTGAAAAGTAAAATTTTTGGACTAAAATTTTACAAACATATGGCAGTCAAAAAATAATTAAAAGTATGAAATTAAAGTCCTCTCAATTTTTTATTTTTTTTGATTTGTTTTTCTTCGGCGAAGATACTCATGTCGACGGTTGCATCGCAACTGTTTTATAATCGACTTCGTAAAAGGAGCTTATTCAATTAGATCAGTATACAGGGTGTTTCGTTTAAAACAGGCTGTCACGTCTGGGAAAATTTTACAAATTTGTCCCCTCACGTTCCCTTATCAAGCCTTCGGGTTATAGGAGTCTCCTCATGTAAGGGACGTGGGAAGGGCGAATTACTGCTTCATCTTTTTCAATTTTCTCCTCGACTCTGTGTTTTCTCATCAAGCCTTCGGGTTATAAGAGACTTCTTCATGTGGGAAAAGCACAAGGAAGAGTTTGAGTTTATAATTATTCTATTTTGTCTTTTCTATCCTTTATTCTCTTTACATTTCTTAATTCTTTTCTTTAATTATTACCCCTCCTTGAAACTATCGTCGTGCTCAACTGTGTAGCAACAGATTTCGAAATAGACAAAAACTCGGATTCGACCGAGGAGAGGTATCCTAAACAGCGTTCGCTGCGCAGTTAGCCAGTGCTTCGCACTATAGGGATCTCCTCAGGTTAACTGCGCAAAAGCTTAAAGATCAACTTATCTTTTAGATTTTCAATCGATACTCTCCTCTTTTCCACGCATAGGCGCCAGTCAGTCCCAAACCCGATCGTATGTGCGAATTGAGTGTTGGAATGAAAGTATGAAATAGCATAAAATTCAAATATTCGAATGGGTGCAAAGGGCGAGGAATGAGAACCCTCACCCGCGAACGTTAGCAATATTCGAGAACTGTTTAGAGACGAAGGGTCACACAGACTAATAAAAGTCTTTGTATTGAATTCTAAGAATTACCCGAAACTAAGCCCCAACGGTACGATTTTGAACAGAAAGAACGTTCTCGAACAAAGTTCGCTGCGAATACAGGAATGAATATTCGAATGTCGAACAATTGAATACTGCTGAAATTATCAGTATGCTATTAGGATTTTTAACGAATAACTTGCGCTACCACCGCAATTCGTATTGTTGATCGATTTCTTTGTGAACAAAATAATTACGACGCCGCCAATTGTTAATCAACGAATGTCGTGATCACCGATCAATTATCTATATACATAATAGAATGATGGATATAATTCATGTTCATAGGTATTTGCATTTTTATTGTTTAGCAATTCTGATTTAAATATTTGTTAATATTCGCATCATTATATCTGATATTGAAACCGTAAGCGAGAATGGAATATTCCAGAAAAACTCTACGGCGTAGAAGCACCGTAAAGCCGTAAGACAGAGATGGAACACCAAGAGAGAGAGAGAGCATGATCTAGAGGATTTCGTCTGGCACGCGCCCCTAACCAATAGCGACGCACGTGACGCTACCGTCACACACTATGATTTGTTGAGATGTCCCCACGCAGGACATCGTCCTCGCGACGGGCCCTTCCGGCCAGGATCGCGATCGATTCTGATCACTCTTCGTCGAACAATTGAGTAAGTCGTGACGGGAGTCCGTGCGTCTAGAGATAGAGTTGTAATTTGTACTTTCACGTGATTTAGCTGCGCGGCAAGTCCTATCCGTAGGCAGAGTGCCGCGAGGGTGAAATTCGGAAATACGTTACAAAGACTCAGTGACGCGCACGTAAAGCCATTTTCACACTATTAAAATTTCTATCTTTTCTCTTTCTTTTAATCCGTTTGATCGCGCATTTTTCGTATTAAATTCACTCGCGTTTATAATTATTCCATTTTCTAAAAATCGTAATCGTCTTGTGATCGTCTTAGTTAGATTTTTATTCGCAATAAAGGGCAATCGGGCGCGCGGCAAGTGTTAGTGCGACAGGTTCCTCATCTTCTCTCTAGGTGTTCCAGATTCAACAGCGATTATTCAGCGATCCCATAGCGATTTATTTATCGTATATTATATTCTACAGTTCCACGGTAAGCCTGTTTATTACTAATTCGTCGAGCACGGCATTATTATCGATATTACAACAAGGCAAAACGGGCGATCTATTAAGCCTATGGGTTATAAGAATCTCTTCATTTTAGATCGTCTCGTTTCTCATACTCAGGTACCGATAAATATATATAATTTTCCGTATTTTCCGAATCGCGGTTTTCCTGAAACGATTGTCTCGATTACGAGGTATAATCGAGGGACGACTTGTAAAGCCTTCGGGTTATAAGAGTCTCTTCATTCAAGTCGTACCCTCGCGGATTGAATCCGCTATTTTTCCCAATTTCTAATTTGTCGAGATAGTCGTTTGATAATAAAATATACAATTTTATACACGTTTTACAGTTTATAAAAAGCGATCTCAATTCGAATCAAAGGCTGTTTATATATATCTTACACGATTTTCCGGTCAAACAGTAGTCATTATTATACAATAGGTTAAGCATCTTTACCCTTGTGAACTATAACTGTTTATATTCAAATTCAGTTATTTATCAAATCATATCTATCAGTATTATTTCAGTAATCAGTTTTCTTTGTTAGCTGCAATAGTTTCTTTGAATTATATTTTTATTTGTTGCACACTATCCAGTTTACTTTATTTCTTCGAATTATAACACCTATTCTTACTTCAAATCCACGCACGCCAACACAACGTTTCAAGGAGGGACCCGTACGGGACCTAGAACACTTATGAACCCAACGGAAATAAATATCTAATTTTCCGTCTTTTAAAATTGTTCTGATCGTAGAGGACGTTAACGCGTCATACGCGGTCAGAGCTGGTGGCAGCGAGACCTTTCTCATCGCACTAATTAATCAAATCAAGAAAAATTAACAACTGAAATCTTTTCTTTTTCTTTTCTTTTATCTTTTACGTTTCGCGCTCGCCTCGCGCGTCGCGCAACGTAACAAGGCCACCTGAATATCTCCTCTATCTCTGAAAATACAAACAATGTTTCTGATGTAATCTAAATGGTTTCAAAAGACGCATCAAATGGAAAAATCGTTTTTTATAAATTATAATTTTTTAATCGTTTTTTCTAGGTCACTCGTGTTTTTTACTTATATACACACATTTTTTGTTGTTGTATAGTATAGCAAACATTTTTGTGGATTCATCCATATTTAATAGTACGACCTTGAAATGACCGTGGATTCTAAAATTTGCTAATTAATGCAGAACTTACTTTCAGCGACATATCAAATTTCAACGGTAACAGACATTCGACCATGAACTTGAAATTGTAAATAAACACATTCTATCATTCCTCTGTGTATTCAAGAGTTTGCTTACTGCTAGATTTCTCAGTGTATCGACAAGCGATCCATAATGCGTTATTCAGAACAGGAGAAAACTCAAATGGTTTTAATTTACGGTGAAGCCCGGGAGTGTCTAAGAGAAGCAATACGAATTTACAAAGACAGATTTCCAGAACGTGCATGTCGATCACGTTCTGTTTACACAAATATTGTTAAAACATTTTGTGAGACTGGTAGTGTCAATAGAGACAGCCGTGTCAGACGTAAGACTGTTACGCATGAAACAAATGTGAACCATATCATTGCGAAAGTTAATCAAAACCCGCATGTTAGTATAAGGCAACTTGGCCGTGAAACCAATATTAGTGTAACAAGCGTATTCCGGATACTTCATTCACAAAAATTTCATCCTTTCCATTTATCTCTTCACCAAGAGCTCCATGGAAGAGACTTTGAAAACCGCATACACTTTTCTCAATGGGGTATACGGAAATATGAAAGTGATGAAATGTTTTTCCAAACAGTATTGTTTACGGATGAAGCATCCTTTACAAATCATGGTCAGGTGAACCTCAGGAATATGCATTATTGGTCGGTTGAAAATCCACGATGGTTTAGACAACTCGATAAGTAGAGACCATGGAACTTAAATGTCTGGTGTGGTATTCTAAATAATAGGATAATTGGACCGTATTTTATCAACGGTACGCAAACTGGACTGAAGTATGCTGAATTTTTAAAACATATTCTACCAGGTTTATTAGAAGATGTACCACTTAGGGACCGCCCAATACTGTGGTATCAACATGATGGGTGTCCAGCACACTTTTCCAATATTGCAACACGTGTACTTAACAAAAAATTCCCAAATCGTTGGATTGGACGCAATGGACCCGTTTCATGGCCGGCTCGTTCATCCGATCTCACCCCGCTTGATTTTTTCTTATGGGTAACATTAAAGGGTAAGGTTTATGAAGAGCAGCCCACAACGCCAGAAAATATGAAGGAACGAATAATTGCTGTATGTGCTGATATGAAACCTGAAATCATCAAAAGAGCTGTGCATTCTGTCGTTTTTCGCCTCACGAAATGTATCACAACGGAAGGACATCATTACGAACATTTTTAGCAGTAATAAATGTGTTTATTTACAAGTTCAAGTTCATGGTCGAATTTCTGTTACCGTTGAAATTTAATATGTCGCTGAAAGTAAGTTCCGCATTAATTAGCAAATTTTAGAGTCCACGGTCATTTCAAGATCGTATTATTAAACATGGATGAATGTACAAAAATGTTTGCTATGACATACAACAACAAAAATGTGTGTATATAAGTAAAAAACACGAGTGACCTTGAAAAAACGATTAAAAAATTATAATTTATAAAAAACGATTCTTGCATCCGATTCATCTTTTGAAACCATTTAGATTACGTCAGAAACATTTTTTGTATTTTCAGATATAGAGGAGATATTCAGGTGGCCAGTTTTACACGAAACACCCTGGATATATTTTTCTGTTTGTTTAGCAATTACTCCGAGATGGATGGATCAATCGGAACGAAATTTTTTGCATCTTGTAAATGTTGTGCCCTCAGGCGATTTTTAGGGATTTTGGGTTCTGGAGCGGTTGAAGAATTTGTATTCACCGATGTCCGAGTAACAGTCGAGTGTTTATTGCCAAAACGAACTTCTTACAATCTGCTCTTTTACAATTGTTCGTTCTTTTATATCGTATCGCGTTGCGTGTGGATGACCAAAAAAGGTCGTGCTGCCCGGCGCGTGCTCTGCTAGCTTGCAGAGTTTCGCTATCGGTATGTACTGCTGATTCGGACATTCTTTAGCCGGGCGATGGTCGTACGATGACCCTTATGCTCGTTGCCGGGCACAACATCCCTCCCCCCGTGGAAGGTGTGCGCTTACACTTATTCGACTTACAATTACTTACTTATCACTTATCGTATATATGGTTTCTCCTATAATAGGTAACCGTGTTTATTAATATGTCGCTTTAACGTGTTGTTAATATTTATAATGTTCGCTTCTGATCCGATTTATTGCGTTTCGCTGTGACGACAATTTGTGATTCGATGAGGGACGGATCTGGGGTTTCTTCTGTTGTTTTTATTTGCGAATTGTTAGTTTGTTGGTTTTTACCATTACATTTCACTTTAGGAGCGTATTTATAAAAAATTACTATACTTGCGATAATTACAATTATTCCGCTTATTGAAAGCGATGAAATGAGGCTATAATGGTATTCCACAGGTATAATGTTATTATTTGCACTGAGGTCGGCTTTTACATTTAATAGACTTTTACTAATCGCACGCAATTCTTCGGGGTGTTTAATAATTTTTCGTAGTTTATATTGTTGGACGTGTTGGAGGTGTGCTATGTCTAATACTTTAGGTAGGCCGGGTACTGTTAAATTATAAGTAGGTAAATAGCTTATAGTTTTTTCTGATTTATAAATTTTTCCTGTTTCTATTGTAAATTCAGTCGTGGAAATCGTACATTTTGCTTTGATCGCTATAATACCAGAGTCTTGTAATTGAATTATCTGAGTGGTGTGCTGCTCGCACGTGATAACTAACTGAATCGGTTTTGGAGTTACATAAATCCATGTGCCGGGGTGGTGCAGTTCGATTAGGATTGTTTGATTTAAGGTTATGAATCTAATGTTGCAATTTTTTGGGTGCTGAACTACTTTTGTGAACATTTGTACTTCGCATGGGCCTTGCGGGATGGCCTTGAAAACGGGATGGTACATTTTGCATAAGTAATCGTTGTTTAACCTTTTACATTTGTCTAAATCTTTGTCGCTAATTCGTATGAAATCTAGACTCGATATATCCACTGCTATGTAAGTGTTTGAGAATCCGCTCAGCCATGATGGCGCTCACGGTCGATCGATTTATCGATCGGGAGTTGCCCATCTAGGTAACGCGTGAGGAGGGGTCTTCTCGCCGGCTCGCGCGCAACGCCGCCATTATCATTGATCACCGATCAAAGTAAGCACCACGTGCTCGTGAATTCTCAAGTTTGTTCAAGTGCGAATCATCAAGACACGATCAAGACCGCTCAAACGACCCAAGGAATCCTCTGCAACTGTGCAGTGCAACAGGATTGCGAAAGGTACAGATCAATTACAACTAATTCATTGCACACGTGAGCCGCCAACCACGTGTCGATCAAGCACGAGATCACGGGCACCATCACAGCAGCGGGCCGAATTAATAGAATTAACGGCGCTTACAAGCTCGCTGCTTACAAATTGTAAGAGCATTGCTCATGTAACACCATTCAGGTGACAGAGAAATTCAATAATCGATGTGTTTCAATCTATGTAAAATCATGCTTCACAACGAATCATTGTAATTGAAACTCATTCAGACGGTTCATTCTCTCACAACAAAATTCAAAGCGGATCATCGCAACGATCACACATTTGTATTGTTTGCTCACACTAATTGTCAGATCAGCGTGTTCATTTCATTTTAGAATTGACTCAAATAAATCAATTTGTGAAACCGACCCAGCAAGTAAAATTCTTTCCCAGCGCAATCCATCCAGGATTTCCATCATTCCTGAACATTTGGTCCTTCGAGCCGGATTGCGCCCTTGCTGGACTCGGTTTTCACAAAATTGCTCATTAATCATTGTTCGTCTCAAGTCCTTGTCTCGTGTTCGTAACGGTTTTCGGTGGTCGGCCATCTTCTCTTCTCTCCTCCATTCAAATTTCACTGACACTTTCGCCACCTCACCAGGTGGCGCTTAGAAGACGAATCACCCGCAGTCGATAAGGAAGATCGATCCAACAAACGCTCACCAAGTCTGATCAACCCGCTCACCACTGATCATCAATGGCTCACCAAGGGAAAAGCTCAGAGAAATGGAGCGAAATGGACAGCTCCAAGGAGTCGCTAGAGGTGCCGGAAAAAGGCGCATCAGGCCGCTCATCTCCCGCTCTGGCTGCGACGGAACCAGCGCGCCGAACACCGTCGCCGCATCAACATGCGACACGCGCCAGTGCACCTTCCTCTCTACCTGTTGATCTGCAGCTCAAGGTTAAGACGCAGCAGGGACGGCTCCGCTCAATGAGGCGTCTGCTCACTAAGCTCCACGAGAATTCGGGCCAGCTCTCGAAGGAAGAGCTCGACGACCTGAAGCAGCAGGCCGACGAAGCCCTGAAAGCATTTGGGAAAGAGCACGCTCATTTCGAGGTGGTGTGGCCCTCCTCGATGACGGATCACCCATATTTCAACGAGGAACTTCATGAGCAGATGCAGGACGCTCACTCCGACGCTAAGTCCCTGATCGCCAAGGAGAGGGCCAGGCTCACGGCTCAACGACCGGTTCAACAGACAGAGCAACCAACCAAGACGCCAGCTCAATCTAAGCTACCTGACATCGCACTGCCTAAGTTCAATGGCAGTTACACCGACTGGCCCTCATTTATTGATCTGTTCACCTCAGTAGTGATCAACAGAGAGGACTTGGACGACGTCCAGAAATTTTACTATCTCAAGGGATGCCTGCGAGGAGAGCCGCTCAAGATCATCTCAAACCTATCACTCACCGGATCATCGCTCAATTCAGCCATCGCCCAGCTCAAGAGCCGTTATGAGAACAAACGCCGGCTCATACAAGCTCATTTAGATCAACTGGCGTCGCTACCTGCTGGACCGCCGACCATGGCAGCTGAGCAAGCGAAGAGCCTGAGCCAGCTCATTTCGACAGCTCTGGAGACGAGAAACGCTGTGCTCAATTTGGTGGATGCGGGAACACTGGGCGACTGTATGCTGGTGCATCAGGTTAGCCGCAAGCTGGACCGTACGACCAAGGAGAGGTGGGAGTTGTCGCTCGGGGCGACGACTGAGTTTCCAAGGTTCGACTCGCTGGTGGAATTCGTCACCGCCCGTGTGAGGACCTTGGAGTCGCTAAGCGAGGACCAGGCGAAGGCAGCTCAACCAAGAGCGGCACCAGCGCGGCAAACAGCTCAACCTACACAGCTCCGAAGTCCAGTTCACGCCGCAGTAGCTGCAGCGCCAGCTCACCAGACGGCTCCGCGAAGCACCGAGACGCCCCACTCGGAGCGACCATCGCCCTTCGAGTGCTGTGATTGTTGCGGAGGGCAACATTATATTGTTGCCTGCGCGCTCTTCAGGAGCATGACACCAAAGGTACGAGCTCAGTGCATTGAAACCAAGCGCCTGTGCTATAACTGCCTGGGCAGGCACAGCGTACGCTCGTGTAAGTCGGCTCAAAAATGCAAGCACTGTGGAGGCCAACACCATACCATGATACACGAAGGCGAGCCCAAAACGGCTCCAGCTCAAGCCGGCTCATCCAGATCAGCCTTCTCATCCGCTCAAACCACCGAGTAGGAACTCGGTGCAGCCGTCAAAGCGTCAGATCACAAAACTCTCCTCGCAACCGCCCAAGCTCTGCTCACTACCTCAACAACAGCTCACCAAATCCGCATCTTAATCAATCCAGGTTCCGAAATCTCGTTCATCTCCGAAGAACTCACCCGTCTGCTCAACCTTCGGAGACACAGATCATCCATCACAATCATTGGTGTTGGTGGAACAAAATCAACTGAAACAAAGTGTGTGGTCACTGTCATACTCCAATCGATGCATTCACAACAGACTGTCTGCATCCAGGCTCACGTGCTCACAGCCGTATCGACAATCCTGCCATCGTTCTCAATGAGAACTCCGGATTGGCCTCACATTAGAAAATTGAGGTTGGCGGACAATGATTTCTTGACACCACGACCAGTCGATTTAATCATTGGAGCGGATTTCTACGGAAGGATCATCAAGCCAAATATCATCAAGGGCTCACCAACAACACCAATTGCTCAACTTTCCATTTTTGGATGGCTCGTCATTGGCCCAGTCAACGAATCACATTCAAATACTCATTATTCACATTTTGCAGTTGCTCAAGACGACCAGAGCAATCTGCAAGCGCTGCTCACCAAATTCTGGGTTCAAGAGGAATCACCAATGGATGTTCCAAGCACGCTCACTCCGGAGGAAGAAGAATGCGAATCACATTTCTGTGCGACTCATTCTCGTGATCACACAGGAAGGTACATCTCGTTCGCATTCCACTCAAGGCACCAGCATCGCTCTTAGGCAATTCACACAAGATTGCTCAAAGATGTTTACAAAGCACGTTGCGACGACTCTCCAAGGATTCAACATACAACCAGCTCTACGTCGAGTTCATGAAAGAGTACGAAGAATTAGGACACATGGTAAAGGCTCCAGATCACCAAAGAATTTCATCAAGAGAGGCTGAGAACGTTGGGCCTGATGGGGAGATGACCTTGGCACATGATGCTTCGGCATCAGGAGGGTTGAGGGTCTCTTCTGACGGTTCAACACCTCAGACCTCTGCTCATCTTCAACCATATTATTTGCCTCACCATGGAGTTCTACGTCTCGACAGTTCAACAACGAAGCTCAGGGTTGTATTCAACGGATCAAAAGCTACGACATCAGGCAAATCAGTCAACGATTTAATGCATACTGGTGCTAATTTGCTCTTGAATGTTACAGATGTTCTAATTTGGCTTCGCCATTATCACCACATTTTTGCCACAGACATCACAAAAATGTATCGCCAGGTAGCAGTTCACAAGGATGATTGGGATCTCCAGCGAATCCTTTGGATCGATGAAGACCGCAATGTCATCCCTTACCAGCTCACAACTGTCACGTACGGTACAAAGGCGGCTCCCTTCCTGGCGACACGAGCACTCATGCAACTTGTTCACGATGAGGGTCATCGATTCCCTCTGGCAACGCCTTCGCTCACACATGGCAGATATGTGGACGATATCTTTGGAGGAGCAGACTCAATCTCGGAACTTGTGGAGGTCGCTCAACAGCTGATTGCATTGTGCAACGCGGGCGGATTTCCACTCGCAAAATGGCATGCGACTCACCCAGATCTTCTACGGGCTGTTTCGTCATCCACACAATCGTCAGCTCCCATATCATTTGACGACTGCACTACCAAATTACTCGGTATTCAATGGATGCCTCAAACTGACGCATTCGGCTTCTCATCAACTTTGACTGATCAACCAAGTAAGTGTTCAAAACGCCTCGTATTGTCCGAAGTGGCTCGGATATTTGATCCATTAGGTTTCGTCTCACCGGTAATAGTACGAGCAAAAATGCTATTACAAGAACTCTGGCTACACAAAATCAATTGGGACGACCAATTACCGTCTCAAATTGTATCACGATGGTTCATTATCAGAGAAGATCTCAAAGGTTTGGCCAAACTGACAATTCCAAGATGGTTCAACACATGGAACAATTCAACTGTAGAAATTCATGGATTCTCTGATGCTTCTCAACTTGCCATGGCAGCAGTGATTTACATCACTGTCAGCTCTCCGTCCAACGACTCAATGACGTCATTGTCTGCTCTAAGACAAAAGTTGCACCACTGAAGAGGCTCACGATACCCAGATTGGAGTTGTCGGCCGCACTCCAACTGGCAAAACTCACAAAATATGTTCAATCAACGCTCAAGGTGAAGATCAATGCAACGCACCTATGGACAGACTCTCAAGTTTCGCTCATATGGATCAAATCGCAAGCATCACGTTGGAAGGATTATGTTCGGAACAGAGTCATTCAGATCCAAGAACTCACTCCAAATGCGCATTGGAGGCATGTTCCAGGTACTTCTAATCCAGCCGACTGTGCTTCCCGAGGCATTTCGACAGATCAACTCCAACGATTCGAGCTTTGGTGGAAAGGTCCTCCATGGATGGTTCGAGATCAAGATCATTGGCCAGAGCAAAAGGAATTCTCAACTTTAACCAGCGAGCTCGAAGTGAGACCCAATGTCTCACTTTTTGCTTCAGCTCAAAAGCTAAGTTATCATTGGGATCTCATTTATAAATATTCATCTCTTATTAAGCTGTATAGACTGACTGCACTTTGTTTCAGGTTTGCCTCACGGCTTAAGAGAAAGCTCGAAACTCCTCCTGCGATCATCATACCATCCTGCGACATGGAGAAGGCGCAGCTCTTCTGGATTCACGCGACTCAACACTTGTATTTCACCAGCGAAATCAAGACGCTCAACTCAGGCTCAACCCTGCCTGCAACTCACCCCTTCAGTCGCCTCACCGCCTTCATCGATTCGCAGGGAACAATACGAGTAGGAGGAAGACTCACAAACACAGCGCTCAGCAGGGATGAAAAACATCCAGCGATCCTCCCACGGGACGCTCACCTGTCGAAGATCATCATTGAAGATGCTCACAAGCGAACATTTCACGGAGGAACGCAGCTCATGCTCGCATACATTCGACAACGGTACTGGATCATCGGTGGCAGAGCTCCTGTAAAATCTTACATTTTGAGATGTGTCGTGTGTGCTCGTCAGAGGGGGATTCGTGCTCGTCAGATGATGGGTCAACTACCTCTCTGTCGAGTCACACCATCACGACCATTCGCTCACACCGGTGTCGATTATGCAGGACCGATCACAATGAAAAATTCAAAGGGAAGAGGCTCGAAAACAATCAAAGGATGGATCTGCGTGTTCGTATGTTTCTCCTCATCAGCTGTTCACCTCGAGGTTGTCAGCGATTACTCAACCGAGGGATTTCTGGCAGCCTACAGAAGATTCTCATCACGAAGAGGGATCGCTCACAAGTTGTACTCTGACTGTGGTACAAATTTCATTGGAGCACAGGCAGAGTTCAAACGCCTGTTCACGTCAAGTTCACAGGAGCACCGGCAGATCGCATCGATTCTGTCAGCTGACAGCACTCAATGGATGTTCAACCCACCAGCTGCTCCTCACATGGGAGGAAAATGGGAAGCTGTGGTGAAATCAATCAAGTACCATCTCAGGAGAACAATTGGTGAGCTCTTACTAACATTCGAAGAGTTTTCCACTCTCCTCACACAGATCGAAGCGGTGCTCAACTCAAGACCATTGGAGCCGCTCAGTGACGATCCCGACGACATCTCTGCGCTCACCCCAGGACACTTCCTCATCGGTTCAGCGCTCAACACGATACCAGAACCATCACTGCTCGACGTCTCACCAGGTAGATTGTCGAAATGGCAACTGATCCAGCAAAGGGTTCAACACTTCTGGTCTCAGTGGTCTCGACACTACCTGCAGAGACTTCAATCAATCTCAAAGTGGCATCATCCATCGAACGACATCAAGACAGGCTCGTTGGTGCTGCTCACGAACGAGCATCTTCCACCGAGCAAGTGGCCACTCGCAAGAGTGACCGAAGTTCACCCCGGCAAGGATGCCCTCACCAGGGTCGCAACCGTGAAGACTGCAACCACGACTCTCGTCAGACCGATCACCAAGCTTGTCATCCTGCCTGTTCACCATCAAGCTGAGCTCACCTCTGCAGAAACATCATCAACGAGTTGCTGATGGCGGGCGGAAATGTTTGAGAATCCGCTCAGCCATGATGGCGCTCACGGTCAATCGATTTATCGATCGGGAGTTGCCCATCTAGGTAACGCGTGAGGAGGGGTCTTCTCGCCGGCTCGCGCGCAACGCCGCCATTATCATTGATCACCGATCAAAGTAAGCACCACGTGCTCGTGAATTCTCAAGTTTGTTCAAGTGCGAATCATCAAGACACGATCAAGACCGCTCAAACGACCCAAGGAATCCTCTGCAACTGTGCAGTGCAACAGGATTGCGAAAGGTACAGATCAATTACAACTAATTCATTGCACACGTGAGCCGCCAACCACGTGTCGATCAAGCACGAGATCACGGGCACCATCACAGCAGCGGGCCGAATTAATAGAATTAACGGCGCTTACAAGCTCGCTGCTTACAAATTGTAAGAGCATTGCTCATGTAACACCATTCAGGTGACAGAGAAATTCAATAATCGATGTGTTTCAATCTATGTAAAATCATGCTTCACGACGAATCATTGTAATTGAAACTCATTCAGACGGTTCATTCTCTCACAACAAAATTCAAAGCGGATCATCACAACGATCACACATTTGTATTGTTTGCTCACACTAATTGTCAGATCAGCGTGTTCATTTCATTTTAGAATTGACTCAAATAAATCAATTTGTGAAACCGACCCAGCAAGTAAAATTCTTTCCCAGCGCAATCCATCCAGGATTTCCATCATTCCTGAACAGTAAGAGTCGGAAGTGTCCAAGTACGCGTATAATGATTCGTTTATCTTTGTCGGAACGGGATATACTTTGCTTAATCTATATACTTTTGGATGTAATAAGGGAATTTCGATTATTGTGGTGATTGACTGGGAATCAGAATAGGCCGCTAGATTGACCAGTTCGTATAGAGAGTGTACATGTTCGGTGGAGAGTGGTAATGGAAAATTTAAACCCTTAGGTAATAGAGGCAAAGCCGAATTTAGGTATTCAATAATCTGTGTTGGCGAGATAACTAGTGGATTGAGAGTTCCCTTTCTTATTTCTATGGCGAAGTCTAATAAATTTCTTACGTCTCCTGCGAGATCCCTTATTATGTTTTCGATGATTATCGCATTTTCGTCTATTGCAGCTTGGAAATTATGATTGCCTGTCTCTGATATTAGTAATTGTCTGAGAGTATTTGTTGCGTCTAGTAATGTGCGTTCGTTATAATTTATGTTGGAGATTGACTCGTTGTAGAGTTTGATGTTGGCGTTTACCACCTGTATGTGGTCCAGTAGTGAAGTCCGTAGTGTACTCCCTTCTTGTCTCAAAATTTGAATTTGTTTGTTAATCGTTTTCCTCCCGTCGGCGTCCATTGTTCCGAATAGTGTTTTCCCCAAGTAACCTATTCCGTCTATTAGACCCCGGCGTGTGCGGTTAGATGTACCGATAATTTGGAATACAATGTTTAGGTTGGCATTTATTTGTTTTAGTAGCATGTTAGAAATTGTGGAAAACTTTCTGCAGAAGCCACCAAGTCTATGATCGTGTTTGTCAATACACTGTCTCAGGGTGTCGGTTAGTGCTGTTTGGATTTTTTCATGGCGCTCGGCCAGTGGGGTTGTGTTCACGTGGACTACCAACTTCCAAGTATCCTTGTACGCGTGTAGGTTTCCTAATTCTTCAAAATAGATGCCAGGGTGGTGTGAGAATTTCGTGATTTCTTGGGGGCTACCTTCCGGTGACTCGCTCGTCGCTATTTGGAACAGGAGAGCTATCCTGAAAGGCAGTGGCAGGAATAGGTTTTAATTATTAGTTTGAAGTTAAGTGGTGTGTTTTTTTTTTTTTTTTTTTCGTTTGCTCGCATTTCAAGCCGCAAAATGTTTTAGCCTGTTAGTGTGGACACGCATGGTCCGGTGACCCTTTTTTATAGTGTAGTTTTCGTTGTCGTGCGTTTGCATTATCGTGTAAGGACCAATTCAAACTGGCGTTAATTTCTTCGCTCGTCCTCGCCTAACTGTATCGTCACGAAGTAACACTCTGTCACCTAGATTGAATGTGTGACTCCTTGTCTTTTTATCGTAACATCGTTTAGATTGTAACTTACTGTTTTTTAGGGCGTCTCGGGCTATTGCGTTAGTTGATCTTAATCTTTGTTTTAATTCATGCGCGTAGTGATCGTAAACGTAGTTTGGCTCCGGTGCACGCGAAAAGGATGAGGGTAATTTCGCTTGTCTTCCAAATAGTAATTCGTAAGGGGTGAAGCCGGTGGAAGAATGGGGTGTGGTGTTATAAGTGAACATCGCGTAGGGTAACCATTCGTCCCAGTTTGATTGATCCTCATTTATAAAATTTTTTAAATATTCTGCCAAGGTTCTATGGCTCCTCTCGAGAGCTCCGTTTGATTGCGGGTGATAAGCTGTCGTTTGAATTTTATCTATTTTTAGCAATTTACACGTGTCCTTAAAGATTTGAC
This sequence comes from Osmia bicornis bicornis, assembly GCF_907164935.1. Taxonomy (NCBI): domain Eukaryota; kingdom Metazoa; phylum Arthropoda; class Insecta; order Hymenoptera; family Megachilidae; genus Osmia; species Osmia bicornis. Next base: position 12,012,189 of record NC_060218.1, read on the forward strand.
TAAGGAAATTTGTTCCTTGGTCAGTAAGCAGTATTTTCGGAATTCCGTGTTCGCATACTATCTTGGTTACGAATGCTTTTGCTACCGTGCTTGCCTCTTGATCCGGAATCGGCAAGGCTTTACTGAATTTTGTCAACGCATCTTGAAAGGTTAATATGTATTTATTTCGATTGTTCGTTTCAGGGAGGGGACCTACTATGTCCAAAGCGCATTTTTCAAACGGTTCTGAAGGTGTATCTGTAATGGCCATTGGGGCTTTAGAGGACTTACATAATTTATTTTTTTGACATTTTACGCACTTCGCGATATACTCTTCTACGTCTTTTTTCATTCCTGGCCACGAATGCTTTAGTAATAACCGTTTCAAGGTTCGTTTTACTCCTAAATGACCACCTAACGGGGCGTCGTGGTATTCGTATAGTATACGTTTTTTCTCGTCCTCCGTGAGAGTGTTAATTGTTGTCATTGCTAAGTCGTCAGAGTCTGTTTCTGCGAGCGGGTCGCCGACCTCTACGTCACTGTCGTCACAAGCTTCGTCTGCTGTTTTTGCGACTTGCTGATCTACTTCCGGCTGATCTATCAGCTTTCGCGGCTTTCCTCTTCCGCGTTTGACTAAATACATTCTACTCAGAGCATCCGCGTTTTGGTTATTTTTTCCCTCTTTGTAACGAATTCTGTAATCATATTCTTCCAATTTTAACCTCCATCTAATTAACCTAGACCCGGGGTCCTTAACACTGAACAACCAAGTTAGCGGTTTATGATCGGTCACTATTTCGAATTTTGTCCCGTATAAATAGGGTCTGAAATGCTGTGTTGCCCATACAATTGCTAAAAGCTCCTTTTCGGTTGTACTGTAGTTGATTTCCGCCTTGTTTAGTATCCTACTTGCATAAGCTACCGGTAAATCCTTACCTTCGTACTGTTGGGATAATACTGCGCCTAACGCTTTACCAGATGCGTCAGTCGTCAACGTGAAAGGTTTAGAAAAATCAGGGTACTGTAGAATCGGTGCTGTTGTTAGTTTTTCTTTTAATATTTCGAAAGCTTCGTGCTCTTGGTCCGTCCATCTGAATTCTGTGTCCTTCTTTAATAATTGGGTTAGTGGTTTTGCAAGATTAGAAAAATGTTCTATGAATTTACGGTAATAGCCTGCCAATCCCAAGAAGGACTGTACATCCTTTACGCTCTTCGGGACTGGGAATTTTTTAACTGCTTCTAATTTTGCAGGGTCTGGTTTAATACCCTCTTCGGTAATTACGTGATCCAAATAAATGGTTTCCTTACGTAAAAATTGGCATTTGGAGGGCTGCAATTTTAACCCGCTATCTCTTATTCTGATAAAAATTTGCGTCAGCCTTTCCTGGTGTTCCTGTAGGGAGCGTCTATGGATCACTATGTCATCGATGTAAACGAAACACTTTATGCCCCGTAATCCTCCCAGTAAGGCCTCCATTGCTCTTTGGAAGGTTTGAGGCGCTCCCTTTAAGCCGAATGGCATCCGGTTAAATTCGAAATGTCCGTAAGGTGTAGAGAATGCAGTTTTTTCGCGATCGTCGGGATCCATGGCGATTTGATGGAATCCGGCGGCTAGATCTAGCGTAGTAAAATATTTGGCACCGCCGAGTTGGTCAAGAATTTCTGTTATATTGGGTAGGGGGAAGGAGTCACCTACCGTCAAATCGTTCAACTTCCTAAAATCAACCACTACCCTATATTTCTTTTTGCCCGAATCATCGGATTTCTTGGGCACTACTAACAATGGGGCGTTCCATTCACTCGTGCTAGGGCTCACTATTCCTTGATTGATCATTTCTGTGACTTGTTTTTCTACTTCTTCTTTATGTATTTGCGGAAGTCTGTATGGTTTAACGTTCGCAGGTTTCGCGTTTGGAATGAGCCGTATGTTATGCCTGACCTTGTCCATATAACCCAATTTGTCGCCCTCTAAATAAAATATGTTAAATTTTTCGCAAAGTTCCAATAAACTCGACCTTTCTTCTGAATTTAAATGCTCTGTTTTTACGCTGTCTCGCAACGTTTTCATTCTGTCCATTCCGACTAAAGCTCTAATGTCATAAGTCAGCGTTTCTTCGCGGTCCTTGTCCCCTGGATCGGGTAGGTCAGTGTCTAGCGCTATCGGAGTCACGTCCAGCTGCACCGTCGGCGGACGTAACTGTATCGTACAGTCGGTTAAGTTTACTACGGGTACAGGGCACATGCCTTCTTTAGCATCTGTCAGGCAGCATCCAATATATACCCCTTGACCTATTGTTTGTTTTTCAACTACCCCTTGTCCATTCCTGTCCGTAAGTGCCCGTATTATTGTTTCTGAACGTGGTTGAAGTTGAATTTCGTCGTCTTGAATTAAAGGCCAGTGCGTTCCTAATACTTCTACTCGCATTCCCGGTCTAATGATGGCCCTATGCTTTGTTATGAAGTCGTACCCTAAAATTCCGTCGGCCCTCAACGGGAAATCATCTTTAACTACGCGACATGGGTGTTTAATATATTCATTTTCTATTTTTATATGTAAATCTATCTTGCAAACTGTCGGGGTTTCCGTGCGACCGATGCCCCTCAGGGTTACCACTTCTCGAGTGGTGCGCACTTCGCCACGAATTTTACTATACTTTAGGAGGGTAATATCTGCTCCAGTATCCACTAACATTCGTACTTTGGGAGATTTTAATTCCTTTGCCTCTATTTCTACTATATTTTTTAAACCTGAATTCCCGTCTGTGCAATTTACTTCATAGGATCGGAGCGGCGGTCCTTGATCCGTTTCTGGTTCTTGCGGTCTTGTCGCTTCGTCATTTCTCGAGTTTCTTTCTCTGTTTCTGTCCGTGACGCGCTATTTTACGACTGCTAGATTAATATTACTATTTCTTGGTTGACCTCCGTTGTCTCTCATTAACGTCCTACAGTCGCGTTGAACATGTTATGATATGCAATAATTGCATATCACAGAAGCTCGATGTATCTCTCGTTTAATTCCGAATCCTTGGCCACTAGTCGAGTGTCTCGACGGTGGTAAGGATGGCCGTGGTACGCTCAGTTGTGCATAACAATTTTTTGCCAGATGCCCTTGCCTGTGGCACCTCTCGCACTGTAGCGCGCCGGAGTTTTGCCCTATTCTTCCCCTCGAATAACTGGAATTTCCGAAGCTACGCGTCGTATTTAAACCCATTGCCTGCTCCTCTTCTATAGCCGCTGAGATTGCTGCTCTAAGCGTGGTAAACTTCCTAGACCTTATGATCACCCTCAATTTTTCTTTCAACCCTATACTAAATATATTTAGTGCCTGTTCGTTTACGGAATCCGCCAAGGCCATGTTTACTTCGTTACTGTTTCCTGGTTTAGTCATTAATTCAGTCAATTTTACAGTTAGTTTTTCTATTCGAGTTGCAAAAGACCTAACGTTTTCGCTGTCCCTCTGCCGACAGGCGTTGAATTCTGTCTGTACCGCACACAGGGAGCGTTGTTCCGTGAATAGTGCAGTCAGTATCGTCTTCAATGAGTCAAAGTTGTCTATGTCCCGGTAACTCAATTCTGTAGCTGCTCTCCCCTTTAGTTTTGTACCTAAAATTGTTCGCAGCAACAGGGGTCGTTCAGCCCCGGAGACCAACTCCGACGCAATATCGCATGATTTTAAAAACGTAGTTACTTCACTAGCGGATTCTCCCCCGAATTCCCTCACTAAGGAAAGTGCTTTGATTACGGGAACTGCCATGTTTTGTGCTACGAGTAAACTAAAATCGTGTTCGACGATAGGGAACTCTCTTTCTACAGTTATTTGTTCGAAATTTACACTACCGCTCGGTGAATCGATGTCGAAGTCTATGCGTGGCGCGCGTATAAGTCTACGCACTGGTAATTCTGAGTCGGAAAAAGGTGTGTTTGAGACAACGTTACGGTCAAAGGATAAGTAGTTGTCAAATATTGATTCAAACGATCTTGAAAAGGTTCTAGTGTTGGGTAACCGGAAACGATTTATATCGACACCTTGCTCCGACATTCAAGATTCTGGTTTACAATTTCGTTTTCAAGTGAGATTGGGACTTACAGGATTAGTCGCTTGCACATCCTCGTTGTCCTAGGTCGCTCGTTGTGGAACCCTTCGAACTTGCTGCCAATGGCTCTCGGGTCGCTGATGGCTGCCTTTACTCGAACTCTCGTTTGCTCCAGGCGTCGATGGAGAAGAAAGGTCTGGATTCGAACCTTCTAAGGTGTCTTTTCCAGGATGCCTCCTTCGATATCGACGGTCCTTTGATCGGTCTTCGAATGCTTCCTAGTCGTATGGTCCACACCATTATGGGGCTGATGAACGTCTCCTCAGAGTCAGTTCTGGGTCAACTCTTTGATGCCACCTCAGTAGCTAAACGGTAGTCTCTTTTCGTTTGGCGATGCCAGCTACGAAACAGTGTCTACGACGGTGTTGAACCACGACTTCGTAATTTTCACTGGATTTGCACTTTCAACCCGATATAATTGACGAAATCCCACCGCTGCCATCAATTTTGTTGTGCCCTCAGGCGATTTTTAGGGATTTTGGGTTCTGGAGCGGTTGAAGAATTTGTATTCACCGGTGTCCGAGTAACAGTCGAGTGTTTATTGCCAAAACGAACTTCTTACAATCTGCTCTTTTACAATTGTTCGTTCTTTTATATCGTATCGCGTTGCGTGTGGATGACCAAAAAAGGTCGTGCTGCCCGGCGCGTGCTCTGCTAGCTTGCAGAGTTTCGCTATCGGTATGTACTGCTGATTCGGACATTCTTTAGCCGGGCGATGGTCGTACGATGACCCTTATGCTCGTTGCCGGGCACAACATAAAGTATGCCTCCCGATTGGTCTCGTTAAAAAAACATTTTGCATTTTTACATTCCGAGCGATTTTGATTTCAAAAAAACGTACTATTTCATGTACGTTCGGCGTATGTTCACCGCTTACTCCAAGACGGATGGACCAACCGGAACGAAACTTTCTGCATCTTGTAGAGTATAATTCCCCATTGGTCCCGTAAAAAAAATATTTTAAATTTTTTCATTTCTAATGACTTTTTTTTAAATGTATGTTTGCCGAATACTCCAGGACGAATGGACCAATCGGAACGACACCTTTTGTATCTTGTAGAGTATTGTAAACGGTTAAATTTGGATGTACCAAATTTAACATTAGACTTCGAGGTGGGAAATTTAGAATAAATTTTGGTAGCGTTTGCTTATAACGGATTGGAGGGGTTCGGGCCTCCAAGAACCGGAAGCGGAGTGTTCTGATAAGTATTCGAAATGAATTGGAAACTCCCTTTGACGGTAGATCTATACAGGGTGTCATGTAACGCATTTTCACGCTCCTAGATGGTGGTAGGGGGGGGTGATTCTGAACAACTTTTTCCTTTGCGAAAAAGTGGTCCATAGCTTCCTTTTTGAATTATTAAGCAAAAACACTGACCAATCCGAGCGCGTATAACGCGCGGGCTCAGGGACGGCAGCGTCGGCTACGAAGCGGAGCTTGACGTAGGTCGCGAACGAACGGCTCGGCACCCCATTAGCATAGCACAATAAAAAAATTAAACTAGTTAAACATTTTTTGTTGTTGTTCAAAACGAATACGGAATCTAATCTCTTGTCGCCTGTCATTATATTAAAAAAGAAAATTTTAAACATTCTAAATAACAAATAAAAATGTTTGAAATGAAATAATGAATACAAATTTTAAAACAATTTCAGTGAAACTTACCCATTCGTTCGTAAATTTAATATTGTGCTATGCTAACGGGGTGCCGAGCCGTTCGTTCGCGACCTACGTTAAGCCCCGCTTCGTAGCCGACGCTGCCGTCCCTGAGCCCGCGCGTTATACGCGCTCGGATTGGTCAGTGTTTTTGCTTAATAATTCAAAAAGGAAGCTTCGGACCACTTTTTCGCAAAGGAAAAAGTTGTTCAGAATTACCCCCCCTACCACCATCTAGGAGCGTGAAAATGCGTTACATGACACCCTGTATATGTATATATATTTTAACCAGTTCGGTAGATACAACGAATCACGAGAGCTTTGGCAAAAAAGTTAATTATTTACTGATCAGTAACTACGCGTCGAAGAATTCCGCGAATATTTTATTTTAGTGCGTGAAAATATTTTACTTTAATAACGATAGATGCTTTATTAAACATCAACTATGGGTGTGCAACAACGCGTGGATACGAACGTGATCCACCCGCAGTTGCGCGCCGATTTCCTCCCCAAAGACTTCTACCTCCAGAATGAATCACCTTGATTTGACTTTGAATCGTAAATGAAGTTGTCGGAGTCAATACCACGCAAAACGCGCGATTGAGGACCTGTAGCATCACCCTTACGCTCGGCCGAATAGCCGGGGGAGACGCTCAGGTGGAGACGTGCACGAAGCCAAATCAGACTGTGACAACTAGGAGTTCACCGAAGGACACTTTCGTGGGCTTGAGGTGTTCTCCGTCGGATGCCTGATTTCAACTGTGCGGATCCGATCGCGATATTCGCGCACCGCACGGTACAGAAACACTCAGGTCGACCCTGTCGAGCAGTTCGAGGAGGAACAAATGGTGTCTGTACGATGTAATTCGCAAATCAACTGAGAGTGACCAGAAGGTGTCGGCAGGCACTAGATACTGGCTGGGCAACACTTTGGACACTCAGTATAATTCGCGGATTACAGAGAACCGATTTCACCGAACAGAGTGGTAACGGTTCCCTACGGTCGCATCCACTATTTCACAAAGGCATACAAGGACAACCAATGAATAACGGCAGGGCACTTTTATGAGCTGAGCGGTACTCTGGTTGCTCGAACGAGTCTGTAAAATATGCTGCGATCAAATAAGGAAGAAACCGTTTGACCTCTCACAATTGAGTCCACCCCTCACAAGGGCACACAAGCATAATCAGAAGATACGGCGGGACACTTGCATGGGCTGAGCGTCACTTCGATTGCTTCTATGAGCCTGGGAGTTACGTCACAATAAACCGAGTCATTAAGCAGTCTCATTCGTTATCGGAATCTGCGGCAGTCTCCCAAGAATTTTGTAAATATTCGGAAGTGTAACTCCTGTCAGAATCGAGCTGATTTTTTTTTGGTGTGGTTTCTTACAGTTAAAAAACATCATATTTAATATTATTATGGCAGCGCATCAACAAAAACAATGTCAATAAATATTTTTTTAAAGATTTTATGTACGCGTTTACTGTGCGCGGTGAAAACTCAACGAAATAGAAAATATTCGGTTGAACAGTAACATATTAAATTCGTTTTGTTGACTGGGGGGCTGTGCCCCCCCCCCCCCCCCCAATAACTACACTAACTAATACTAATAGATATGTTACTTTGTAAATTGTGTTTATTATTTTCTTATATTAAAAATGGGTATTGGTATTAGTTAGTGTAGTATATAGGGGGGTCTGCAAAACGAATTTAATATGTTACTGTTCAATTTGAGGGGGACGTTTTGTTTTTTGTTTACATCTGGAATTGTCGTGGTAATATCCCAAAATTATGATGACGTGATTACCACATGGCTGGTTATATGGCCGCACAGTTAACGCGTACATGCCATTTTCGATGCTATTCAGCAATTTTATAATGAAGAATTATCAAAATAGTTTGTATGTCTATTGTATTTTGAAATAACAGAATATTTCTTTTAGAAACCTTGAAAAAAAGTTCGAAAGATTGACGAATAAAAATCTTTAAAAAAATATTTATTGACATTGTTTTTGTTGATGCGCTGCCATAATAACATTAAATATGATGTTTTTTAACTATAAGATACCACACAAAAAAAATCAGTTCGATTCTGACAGGAGTTACACTTCCGAATATTTACCGAGAATTTAAATTTGGCGATTGACTCTCGAACAACAAATAGTTGTGCTTTCTTCCACTCAACGGAAGTATAACGGCTTGATAACTATTCCAAACTACTTCTCGTTACGCAATTCGAATTTGAATCACTATGACTGCTACGCTGTGTGTATCCATCACACTTGAAAATTATTTAATTGAAAATTATACTTCAGCAGTGCCACAGCGCTGTTTGTGCTCGTGACTCCTCGGGTTGAAGCGCGTGCGAAACGAGAATATGATAGGCGGTTTGACTATAATATTGGGTCGGTTTGACCACTCGATTTCACACCATTTTCGCTGAGTGGATTGCGACGCGAGTTCTCTGGATCACTTCCAGACGCAGAGTGTCTTTCCCGGAGCTCGCATCGATCTCCTTTGATCTCTATCGAGTGGGGATCGATGCGTACGCTTAATTAATATGTGGGGCACATCCCCGGATTCTAGTAACTCGCGACAAAGGATCGCGGAGACCCGGTGGTGGGGTTGTATGTATGTGCTCTATTACGAATGTCTGTAACCAGCACGGTTACAGTATGTCTCCCGATTGGTCCCGTTAAAAAAATTTTGCATTTTTACATTTCGAGCGATTTTGATTTCAAAAAAACGTACTACAGGATTGTCTCGAAATAAGCAAGTGGTCTCTGCTTCGAAATAAGCAACTCGCTATCCCCTCTTCTTTGTTTGAAGTCGCCCGCAAAGTGAGAGGTACGAGAAATGAGTGAGAGGTCCATGAAAGCGGGAAGCCGATGTTTAGAGTAATAAATTTCACGCTTGACTGAGCAGTGACATCGGTTAGTAAAAGAAACATGGAATATATATAATGCTTTCTCAGTCTGGTATATTTGCTTCGAAATAAGCAACTCGCTCCGGATGATACTGACATAGTGGGATATGTATTAACTGTGAGTAACAACAATATACAAAATATACAAAATATACAAAACTCCTTATCGATGCACCAGTGAAAAAGAGTTTTACAACATATTTAAATTTTCTTTATTTCTTCAAGAGTGGCATTTAAAACATCTTTTCGTATATTATATATCCATTTACGTATATCAATAATTTAGGTAACATTTTGAATATTTGTAATTACATGTCCTGTGTATTATTTAAAACCTATTAACTGGAACAGCAATAATTATATAACATTTGTACACAGATGTGCACTAATATTAAAATAATCATCAAAAGAAATAAGAGGGAGTGTAACACGCAATTAGTAAATTTGAGCATGTTTCGTTCATGTGATTCTACATGCCTTCGGAAACGCATAGTGCGTGAATGAGAGGGCATGCTATATTCTATCCTTGTTCAAAAAATAACATCGCTGCTCGGTCGATCACTATATAATTTGCGGCCACCTCGGATCTCTCACTCGTTTGTCGCGTTTTCTATCGTCCCGTTTCGAGAACAAATTCAAGCCGAATAGCAACCTGCTTCGAAACAAGCAACTGTTCGGTCCCGAGCCACTTGCTTATTTGGAGGCAATCCTGTATTTCATGTACATTCGGCGTATATTCACCGCTTACTCCAAGACGGATGGACCAATCGGGACGAAACCTTTTGCATCTTGTAGAGTATAACTCCCCATTATTCCCGTAAAAAAATATTTTGAATTTTTTAATTCCTAACAACTTTTTTTATGTTACATCTTGTAGCATTTTTTTATGTTACATCTACAGCATCTTGTAGTTATGGAACCTTTTACATCTTGTAGAGTATTTCTCCCACTTGGTCTCGAAAAAAAAATTTGTTGCACTTTTTCATTCCTAATGACTTCTATCGCAAAAAACGTAATACTTCATTTATATCTTTTGGCGTTTATACTGCAAGGAATGTACCGATCACGATGAAAGCTTTCACATCTAATAGAAGATGTTTTCGTGATCATCCCACGTGCAAAAATTTATGGAATTCATTGCTAATAACTATTGTTATAACAAAAAACCTATTCCTTGATGTTACTCTGCAAGGAATGTACCGATCGCAATGAAACCTTTCATATTTAATAGGAGATATTTCTGCGATGATCCCACCTGCAAAAATGTATGGAACTTGTTATCGTTAATAACTATTGTTATTGTATTTATCCAATAAGAACGGTAAACCACCTTACGGCATCCTACAAATACTGCTCGTTCCACTAAAAAGTGTGAAATAAAATAATTTTTAACAAAAAATACAACCGACTTCAAAATGTGCTAAAAAGTATGAGATAATTTCTATTTCATTTATACTAATATTCCGCAACTATTAATAAAATTTATTTAATCGTTAAATACATTTTAAACTTTTCGGAGGCGGCGCAAAATTAAGAACATTTCTTCTACTAGGAAGATCTTAGCACTGGCGCCGGCAACCTATGACAAATGACCCATTTGATAATTTGAAGTTAGCAATATTCAACGGGAATCAACATACCCATTGCGGATTATCTACATGTACGTCAAAAGTGCTGCCAACTTCTAATACAATCGTTACAATTAGAAATGTTTTCAGATATACCTATAACATCCCGCAATTTTTCTTACGACTTATTTGGTAATATACGTAAAAAATTGAAAGGAGTTCGAGACGCGTATTTCAAGGAGGTTCTGAGGTAACTGCCATGCCGTTCCTCGTGGTCCTCCTAACAGAAGATGCAAGATCTTCCCCATTCTGTGGCCAGATCCTTCTAGAACACCCTCATCTCTTTAGACCTGCCATACGGCACCATCACTTCGAGTCGCGTTCCCCTGAAGATCGGCGATCAAACTCCCTGTCACCGATTCATAAACAAACATCCGCGACTCTTAGAATTTCTAGCTCGTAATAGTGCGAAACAGAGCTGAATCGTTCAGAACTATGCTAAAAAGTACATTTGTAGCTCGGAATGGCGAAAACAGTCCAGAACAGTGCAGAATTCAGCTGAAAAAGTGAATTTCTATCTCGGAATAGCGGAAAACAGACCAGAGTCGTGCAGAACTGGGATGAAAAATGCATTTCTAGCTCGGATAGCGTGAAACAGAGCTGAATCCTTCATAACTGAATTGAGAAGTACATTTGTAGCTCGGAATGGTGAAAACAGCCCAGAATAGTGCAGAATTCAGCTGAAAAGTGAATTTCTATCTCGGAATAGCGCGAAACAGACCAGAATCGTGCAGAACTGTGCTGAAAAGTGCATTTCTACCTCGGAATAGCGCGAAGCAGAGCAGAATCACGCAGAACTGGGCTGAAAAGAGCATTTCTATCTCGGAATAGCGCAAAACAGACCAGAATCGTGCAGAACTGGGATGGAAACGGCATTTCTAGCTCGGAATAGCGCGCAGTGGATGAGTATATTACATTACATCCAATGTAGATATAGTAATAATGGTATTGTTATGAAATGTATATTGATCTGTGGGAATGGATCAGTATATTACATTACATCAAATGTAGATATAGTGATAATGATACTGGTATTAAATGTACATTGATCTGTGGGAACGGATCCGTATATTACATTATACCCAATTAAGATATAGTAATAATGTTAGTATATGTACACTGATATGTGGGAAGGGATCAGTATATTACATTATATCCAATGTAGATATAGTGATAATGATATGGTTATTAAATGTATACTACTGTAACGACCCAGAGTGAGTACGTCACTGCACCGACTTGTAGGGCGAGCGGTTCTCTTAGAAGGCGACTCGTATTCTATGTATTAGGGATTGTAGGTTCGTGTGGTGTGCAGTTAAGGAGTGAAATCCAAACACTAATGTGCTAGAACTAATTGTATCTTGTTTATTCAAGGTAAGTGAATAATAATTGAATATAATATAAAATAAAATCGCTAATACTACAATAAGTACGGCTAGAAATAGGAATACAATAAGAAATTATAACTTGTTCGCCCTAGATTGGGAATACAGTAAGAAGTGTGTGATTAGTAATTAGTAATAGAAACTAGTAATTAGTAATAAATTATAATTAATAATAATTGATAGCGCTAACGCGAACGTGGCTTGGTCTTCTACCACAGTCAATACTCTGTTTAATTTCACCAATAACTTTGGAAACTAAATTCCAGAGGTTTGTGCAAAACTATTGGATTCAAGTTAACCTTTCCTACGGGTCGCAATCGGTTTCTGGTATAACGAGAGCTGTGTTAGACGCAGGCCGTCTCAAGGAGCTCGGCTCCTCGCTAGCTCTTTACACTTGAGTGTTGGCTTAGCTTAACACCTGTGTAACACGTTGCGTACCGTGAGTAGGAGGTCCACTGATCCGTAGTACTGCACGCCACCAATGGAGGAAAAGGAATAAGCTACTGCTCGCGCTCTATTGCTGCCTAAACAGCTCAGCGCAAGCTTTCCTTTACTATTCAGAGTATTGCCTGCTTCTGACCGTGGTCAGAGAAGATCTGCGCTTGAAACTGTGTGGAACGCCTCTATTTATACTCAGATTTTGCTGAGTCGGCGCTTTTTTTCCACATAGAGTTTATTGGGGTAGCTGGAATTTCCCATCACGTGACGGTCCAGCATCCCCGCTCTAGAATTTCACCCCACCGCGTGTTTATTGGGGTTGCGCTGGCGCATGCGCGGTCAGACGTCGATAATTTATCGATAAACTGTTTTACCGTCTGACTTATCGGCTATATGTTTATCGATGAATTTAGCAAACTCAGTTATCGACAAAGGTGAAAATATTTATTGCAAAAATTATTATACAAATTAAACGAAGTATTAACAATAAAAATTAAATAAGACATTTTGTTCGGAATATAAAACTTAATTATAATAAAGAAAATGAAATAAAAAAAGGTGTTGTTTTTCTTATCAGGTCGTTACACTACATATCTAATGTAGATATAATAATAATGGTATTGTTATCAAATGTACATATAGTAGTAATGATATTGTTATTAAATGTACATTGATCTGTAGGAAGGAATCAGTATATTACTGTTACATCCGGGTTACCTTTTTCACTAACCCGACCTTGCGTTCCTCATCGGGTGCGTAGCACTTGGAAGTATTCCACGTGAGGGGCGTAAGGAAGGGCCTTTCTTATACTAATTTCTCGTTTCGTTGGTCGCGCTTCTTTAGTCTTGTGTTCATCCGCCGGGTGCGTGTGCATTTGGAAGTGATTCCTCACGGGGAACACAAGAAGGAGTTTGAGGTTAAAATAATAATTCTTTCTTTTTCTTTCCTTTATTAGCTTCAATAGTTCAACCGTCTAATATACCGAATTTGTGCAGCTCGTCAGTGCGTAGCACTTGGAAATAATCCCAGGCGAAGCACACAAAGGAGGCTATATTTAGTTATTTTCAAATAATACAAGTTAACCTTTCCTTGGGATGATTGCCTAGTCGAAACTGCGTAGTTATAAGAACATAGAAAGTCGAAACCGTTAAGGGAGAGATATCATAAACATCCTTCGCCGCGCGGTTAAGCAGTGCGACGCACTTGGAAATTTCCCAGCTTAACCGTGTAATACAAAGAAGATTTTTGTTCTATCCTGCAAGCGAATTAGCTCTCCTACCTGTAGCATGCGTCAGGCGATCCTTCCACCAAAGAATGAATGCAATTAGGAACGAAAGTGATTGGAATTGAACGGAATGAAACTGTTTGAATGATTATGAGATGCGAGGGTTTGTGTGACAACCACTGTAGTTTGAAATCATCGACCGACGTTCAAGAACGTTCGAGACAAAGGTCGACTAGGGCAATAAACATCGGCAACGAACATCTGGTAAACGTTAAACGTAAAACGTTTCGAATATATGTATATCGTTAATAATTAATATACGCGGGTCTAGTGTTAAATAAATCCAACAAAACATGCGCATATATCCGCGATTTATCGATAACAATAAAATACCGATTGCTTTTACCACGTAAACCGCCGAAACAGCAAAAAGAACGGAATAATTAATAGGCATTAAATCAATAATCATTCAATACAACCGATTAACATCTATCGTGATTAACCCTTTTCGATACTGGAAACATAATTTATAAAAGCCCTTTGATTAATGAATTCAAATAAAATCAAGTCGTAATATATTTCGAACATTCCAGAAGTATTAGAATTGCGACGCACGAATTCCGTAGAATAAAGGGGTAGAAAGAAATAGACAACGTTAGACAAGGGCAGCATGAAAGCTCAAGAAGGGATGAGAAACTAGGAAGAGCGGTCAGCTAACCCAATACGCACGGGATTTCCCCTCAGACACGTACCCTGATTTGCCAAATGGGCCACTTTGGGGTACTGATCCCTGAGACGTCGATCGCTTGACTGAGGCAAATCACTCTTCGTCGAAAAATCGTGAGGTACGTGACGGGGAGCCCGTGTTCGCGTTAAGCAATTGTTGCCGTGTGAAAATTGTAGTAATTAGTTGCCCGGTAAAGTCCTTACAAAAGGTAGAGTGCCGGGAGATTGCAGTTCTCGTTTTCCGCGTCAAAGACTTTAGTGAATCCGTTAAATTTTATACTTTTCAACTAACTATCTTTTCTCTTTCAATTTTAAATCGTCCGATAAATTATTTTCCTTTTTCCGCGTCGTGTTATAACTATTATATCGTACTGTATCGTAAATTATCGTTTTTCGAAATCCGTAACACCGTAGAAAAGGCCGATCGCGAACGCGCAGTGCGTGTGACAAGTTTCTCATCTTTTCTTCGCCTTCCAGATTTCCAGACAACATCCAGCTTTCGATAATATCTTGATTTATTATTATCTTGTCTTGTTTTACATCGAGCTTGGTAAGTTGTCTATTTCATTCTATTCAATACGACGAATCTGGTTGACTGTGAGGCAAAACGGGCGATCTACGGGACTGTGTGTCCTGGAAATTTCCCTCTAGATCGTTCCGTTCATCATCGCGTTGTAAGGTATCTAACACATTGTTATAAAAATTCCGATCATACAAAAAGAGACGGCCCACGAGACAGCGGTCTTGGCAGCTTCCCCCTGGGACCGTCTCCTCTTATCGTGCAATAATTGTTTGTCGAACATCGTCGCTCGACTCATACCGAATTATATCGAATTAAATTTAATTAAAGTCAATAGTTCACCTGTTATCTTCCATTACAAGTTTTACTTCTATATTTTTCTTGTTATTCTATATAAATCATTTATTTCTTTTTTTTTGTATTTCAAACAGCTCGTATTTTTTGTTAACGAAACCATTTTGATGGTCATAATTATTTTTCTGAAATTATACTTTTGTTACTCTTAATCAGTTTCTAATTAATTTGCGTTCAAACACATCTTCCTTCCTATACTATCACGCCTACCATCTTCGCACAAATTCACACGAGGGGCCCGTATGGGACCAGGGCATTGACGGACTCAATCAATCGATCTATAATCATATTTAACTGATTTTTATTTGTTCTAATCGTAAGTGATCTAACATTGTCACAACCGGGCGCGGTTGTCCACCGCAACCCGGCGCGTCCC